>NC_080635.1:315555-623611 GCF_027579445.1 Ammospiza nelsoni
AACACATCCTTTTAGCTGCACAATAGCTCCAAAACCCCAAAAAGCTCCACAAATCATTCTCTGTGTCTATTTATCCACCTGCCAGAGGTAAAGCAACATTAGAAGTTTTTTGGGGAAAACAAAAAAAAGCCCGAGCAGTGCTACCACAAATGGTAGCAGGAATAAAAACCCCATTTTGCCAAGACTGTGAGCTTAGTGTCCGTGTTATGAGCAGCTGCCGGGGGCTCAAACACTAACCCGGCAGGGCGGGAGCTTGTGTCCCTTTGGGGAGGAACACCGCACGGGGCGGTCAGAGGAGTGGCAAAGGCCGCGGTGGCTGTCACTAGATGTCACTGTGCACACGGGCTGGGCGGGCTGGCACCGAGCGTGGGGCAGGGCAGCAGCGGGGGCAGAGCCTGCCTGGGCACCGCTCGGCACTCGCGCCCAGCCCGCATTTCGGAGCACAAGCGCCTTTGTGCCTTTCCACAGCAAATGTTTCTGTTGTTGGTTCGAGGGATAATTCCTTCGGGCCTTCCCTGGTGACTGGGAAAGCTCCTTTAGTGTGACACTTCGGGGTGTCCCAGCTCAGGCTGGGCCAAGCAGAGGAGCTGGAGGTGCAGAACGGGAGCTCCTGCCACACCTGGGCTGAGCTTGAAGGACGCCTTTAAACACCCTGGGCTGAGCTTGAAGGACCTTTCCCTGAGCTGGTGTGCAGCCAGAGCAGAGCCCGAGTTGCTGCCCGAGCTCCCAGCCATCCCCACACATCCCGGAGGGCTCAGAGGGCCCCACCTGGGCTGGGCTGCCCTGCCCTCACCTGAGCCCACCCTTGCAGGGATTCCCCCTGCTGGAACACCTCTGCCTCCAGGCTCAGCCTGGGACCCGCCTCTCGTGCATCACCCCTCCTGTGAGCCATCCAGGAATGAGGCATTGATTACATCATTATGGATTATCCAGCCATAGAAACTTCCACATCCACTCTCCATCCATTCACAGGAAAGCAGCTGGCAATGCTTTGGCCATAGCTGTCTTTCAAATGTGACTTTTCCCTCAGTATCTTGTGAGATTTTTCACTAAGTCATATAATTTGTGCACCCTCTGATTGGAGGCTGAGGCAATAAGAAAAAAATGAAAATCGAAGTGATTTCAAGACAGCTGCACCAATTTCTCATTGAAAGATATTTGAAAATAGCTGTGTGATTTTAACTTTTTGGCAAACTTCCTTTTGGACAAATTTCATTTACTTAAACATTCACAGATATTAAATTACACGAGTCACAGAAGGAATTAAAGCGAATGCACAGGGATAGATATTAGCTGTTGTAAAGCAACACTACTCCAGAGACTTCTGATTTGCATCAGTTAGGAATTTGGCGAGCAGGTTTTATTTGGTTCAATGTTCACAGAAGATTTCCCATTCAACCAGATTTACTAGACCTTGTTAAATTTCTCTTTAACAATTTTAGATAGGAAGCTCTATAAACCACTAACTTTTTTTTCTTCTTTTTTTTTTGGGGGGGGGGGGTGTAAGAGATGCCACATTTGCAAAGAGATTTTTTTATCTTTTTAAGATAGGCTCAAGCGTGGGAAAGACACCAAATGGCAAAGGCAGATTAAACTATCTTGATCATCAGCATCCACTCAGTGTAAGAAGAATAAAGGACTATTTTATGGACCCCCATCCTTTCCTTGAAGAGGTACTTACACTATAATATTGGATTTGGGAAATAACAGAATCAAGGCACATGAGGAATTGAAAGACAGCAGCAAAAACAGCACAGAAAATTCCCCATGATAAAATCTGAATTTGCATTTTACTTTCACTAAGAAAAAAATAAATCCCTGTGCTGTGACTGGAGAAGTGTCTGAGCATTTCCAGCTTCCTGCAAGTGCATGTAAATTTACAGTGTTGTCCACAAAAACCACTGCTGCCTGTGATTCTGACATTTGCTTTCAAGAAATATTTGTACACAGTTAGTTTGAAATATTGACTAGTGAGAACACGGACAAGAAGCAGCCATGGCAAAAGGCAGTGATGCAGGAATTCCAACACAATCTCAATGTTTGTGCAGTACTTGCCTGGCCAGGGAGTACCAGGCTGCTGGCTGGGATGAGCCAGTGCCATCCTGTTACTTATGTCAGAGGAGAAGTCCTAGTGCTCACCTCTTTTTTCTCTCTAGCTCTAAATATTCCATAGTTTCTTGTTTTTAAAAGAAAAATGAATCTCCATAAACTTCTGCTGGAGAGAGAGGAGTCCACAGTGCCCATCAAAGCTGATCCAGACCCCCCCACACAAACCCCTTCACATGCCTTACAGGTGACTTTTTGCAATGCTCATCCTGTTTTACATCTCAAAATTAAATAACCTTTGTTCTTCTTAGCAGTCATTTGAATAATCCATTTCATTCTATGGCAGACAAAATCAACATCTGACATATCCTGCTCTCTTCCTTGCACACCAGTTTCACCCTGCTGTGATTGAGCTCAGAAAGCAATTCAGTTTTCTCTGCCTGCCCAGCACCTCAGTTCAGCAACAAATTAATTTAATTTTCAGCAGTATGCAAAATTGAATGAGAAGAGTGGAGCAGAATAAATTCTCTAGTAAATTAAATACTGTCTGAGTGTTACTAAAAACGTTTCAGAGGCTTTATCTAATATCCATTACATCACTGCAGGCTATCAGTTCAGTTTAGATCCAAAACATTATCATGTTCATTTTCTAGCTACAGAAATATCAGCACTGGAAAGAAACAAACCTAACAAGCCACTGACAAAAACATCATCAGTCTCCTGGAAATACTGAAATCCTTCAAAATTTTTCTTCACACGAAAAGAGCACTGTAAAATTACAAATTTAGTGATTTCTAAAGAAAAGCTTTGAAAGCAATTTGTGAAGGAGTGAAGAAAGCTGGCATGGGAAGGGGCAGACCTGTGTGCTCTGCTGGCAGAATCCGCACCTCAGAGCTGTGTGGGGGCAGCAGCCACCCACAGGTGACAGCCAGTCCCACAGCACAGCTCATCCCAGCTTTGGGGAGCTGGCTCTGGCCAGGGGCAAAGGATAACTGCAGGAATCAACTGCATCCCCTCCCCAGCACAGCTCATCCCAGCTTTGGGGAGCTGGCTCTGGCCAGGGGCAAAGGATAACTGCAGGAATCAACTGCATCCCCTCCCCAGCACAGCTCATCCCAGCTTTGGGGAGCTGGCTCTGGCCAGGGGCAAAGGATAACTGCAGGAATCAACTGCATCCTCTCCCCAGCATCCTGTCACCAAGGCACACACAGTTCCACAGGAAAATGGTCCCACTCAAGGCCCTTGGGAGACTTTGGACAGTTCCAAAATGCCCACATATCCTCTCACACCCACCTGCAAGGTGCTGGACAGGTACAGCAGAGGACAAACCCTAACCTTGTTCCCCTGGGGCAGTGCCCAGCCCTCCCCGAAGGTGTCTCCTTTGGAATTCCCCGTGGGAGGGCAGGCCAGGAGGAGACCAGGAGAGAGGAGCTCACTGGCACTGTGGAATGACACGGACCAGGGGTGTAAGTAACCCTGGTGAGAAGGGGCTCAGCCACAGGCTGGGACAGGAAGGGTTCAGCTGCTGGCACCAGGGATGAGCCCACACAAAGCCTGTGCTGAGGGGGGCACTGGGGGTGTGTGCAACTGGAGCCTCATAACTGAGGTTATTCTTACTGAGCTTGGAACTGAGAGAGGGATTTGGGAGTCCCTGAAGCAGTGCTCCACTCCACATAGACCTATTTACCCCAGGGTCATTGGGAAGGCTCTCCTGGGAGCTCACAGGTTTTCCATGCAGGAAAAGGGTCAAACCCCATTGCTCCTCACAGCCTCAACAGGGAGAGAAGGCAGAAACACATGGAGTTTTCTCCCTCTGCTGCCTCAGAGGTTTATTTGTCCATCACTCCTCATGATCTCAGGGGGCAATGCTAATCCAAATGATGAACAGATATTGGCCTTTCCCTTGATACTGGAGGGGGAAAAATAAAAAAAAAAAAGAAAGTGAGCAAACTGAACCAGAAGCAGAGCCTTCAGAGATTGGAAAAATCTCTTCTGTTAACCACTTTTTAGAAGAAATTTGTTCTCTCCTGCATCATGACACCTCCTTGAGCATGTTTGCTGAGGAGTCATCAAGGCAGTGGTTTGTATTTAGGCCCTTGGGAAGGAAATACAAGGCTGCCAGAATCCAGAAATCAAAGGAGAGAGGAGTAAGACTTCTGATGTTGCTCTGAGTAGTAGTGGCAGTCTCAATGAGGTCAAGATTTGGCCCTACAAATGTATCCTGAGTGGAAAACATCATGACACAGGGATCCTAGGTATTTGTGCATAGCTGGTTGAATTCACATAGCCATGCAAGTGACTGCCTACTTGTCCAGTAAATCTGTGGGAGGATTTCTCAGCTGGTTTGGGATAAGCCTTCGTTAGACCCAAGGGCAGCTCTTTTAAGTCTGAATTTGCTTTGCTGGGACATCTTTGGATTTAGTCACCGATGTTACTGGGATCTTGCTGGAGCAGTTTGCCATGTTCCACTGGCTAATACTCTTACAGCTGTTTTTAAAAAAGTTATTTAAAGCAGGTGCCAGTACAGCCCATTTTTGAGGCCTTTTCCCCATCCAGGCCTGTTGTAGGTAGGCCAGGGATCACCTGCCATCAGCACATCAGGAACTCATTCAGCTGCTGCACCACTTTCTTTTATTGTTCTGAGGCTGCCCTGTGGCACATAAAACCTTCTGCAGCACTTGGCCTGAGGCAATTAGTGCAATCCCTGCCCCTCAGGTAGTGAATGAATAAAGGCTCTGTCACCACCAAATAAGCTGTGAAACAAAGCTCCAAGGACATTTGCCAGAGCAGGTGACCTAGAAGGCAAAGTTGCTGAGCCATTAATGTACTGTGATGGAAATAAGTGTATGATACAACTTGGCTGCCAGCATCCTTAATTACAGGACATGGCATCATTTGATTCACAATGGAATAAATGGTGATATTTATATATTTGGAGGTTTGAATGAGGATTTCCTGATTTCCTGATGAAGTCATTCCTTTATTACAGCAGCACCTTTCGTGGCTCTCCACAGCTAAGGTCAAGTCAGCATTTCCATTAAAAATACCAAACCTATTTTCAGGGCTTTATTATTACCCATTTATAGAAACCTCTGTGCCGGATGAGATTTGGCATCCTCAGCCCAGGGTAGAGAGAGGGAGAGCTGGGGATTTTTCTCATTTCTTTGCTCTAAGTATGCAAATAAATACACAAACACTAAGCAGCAGCAGCAGCAAACGATGTCTTTTAAAGACTAATAAATCCTGCAAAAGCTTTTTGTTGTAAATCCTAACACAAACTTCTGCTCTGGAGTACGTGGGGGGAGAATATTAACAACTATTAAGCACTTCTGTCTGCGAAAGCAACTGCTTCCCATGTGCAGCGACTTCTTTTCCAAGAATAATTTTACAACTCATTTTACTAACTGAAGACTCCGCACAATTAATAGAACAGGCTTCAGACAGGGGCTCAGCACAGTAAACAAACAGAGCTGTATTCCAGCCTGCTGCTGTGCTGAGGGAACGCAGGGAGCTCCCCAGCAGCAGCCCTGTGCCAGGGAGAGCAGGAGTCAGGCCCTGTGCTCTGCCCAGGTGCCCTCGGACAGCAGACTGTAATGACTTCAAAGGAGCTGTTGTGCTCTTCATGAGCATAATCAATGTACAATACAACCTTGTTTATCCAAAGGGCTCAGGTGACACTTAGGACCTCTGATTAAAGGTGCTGGGCATGAGGGAGGGAAAGGTCCAGATGGGCGTGACAAGATCACCCTCCAGAGAGCAGGAATCACTTCTGCCTGCTGGAAACTGGGGAAATGTGTGCCCCAAACCCTTTGGCCAGCCCTGTCCCTGCAGCAGACCCTGTCTGGAACTCAACCTAGTCCTAAAAGAGAGCTCCCAGCCCAGCAGAGCCATGCAGAGACAGCATGGCCATGGAGGGGTTTGTTCCTGGCACACAGTGCCAGCGCACAGCGAGTCTATGTCCCGGACTTCAGGAATGGGACCCTCATCCTGCCATGCCCTAGGGTGCACAATCATTCACAAACACACACACGTTTGGTTTCTTCCATTTGGTGGAAGGAGGCTGCAGAAGGAGCCTGCTCTGCCCCAGCCTCAGCCTTACCCAAAATGTCACCCTTTGAGAGTCAGGGTGCTGTGCCTGCAGTGCCCAGGCAGGGTGGAGGAGCTTGAGCTGTCAGGAGGTTTGGTGCTTCAGTAATTAATTTCTTTCTGCTTTCTTTGATCTGCCACTCTAGGGACCAGAGCCCTGGGTCAGAGGGATTCCAACAGTGCCCTGCAAACACCTCCCAAGGGCTTTTTCCCAAAAAGCAGATCACCTGAAAAGAGACCTACTCAGCTGTATTTTCACACCCTCACACTGGAATTTTAGAGTTCCTAATGGCTTGCCCATGGCCTGATCATCCTGTGCACACTGCTGGTCCTTCCCTTGGCTGCGCCATACTCCACACCAGGGTGGCTCCTGTGGTGTTCCCATTGATTCAGACTGAATGGGAACCCTAAGCAGCACACTGTTCCTGGCAGGTGGGGTGGAGTTTGGAATGTGGTGTGGCTGTATTAAAGGGGATGAAGGAGAAGGGATTACAAAGGGTTTATTTATGGATAACCTGAGAACAGGATCACCACCTCACTAAAATTTTAAATTTTGGCACTGTTCTGTTTTCATGTTTTTGCTGAGCCCATGAAAATGGAAGATGCTGCAACAACTGGGTCTTCAGTGTTATGGTAGTGTGGAAGGCATGGTAATTTAAAAATGTTGTTTGGGTGTTTTGGTTTGTAAAACAAGAAAAAAGTCCCAAACAAATCACACACATACATAAACATATGCATCCCAGCAAAAGATGTTTCCCCTTTCTTATTCAGGGACGTGGAGGTGGTAGGATGTTGGGACCAAGGAATCAGGTGGAGGAAGGATTGGATGAACTCTGATTTGCCTGCTGTCACTCACAAAGACAAGCTCACTGGCATGTTGCTCACAGAAGGAGAAGTTTTCTAACATGAGTCTCCCTTTGGCACCAGGGCTGCATCCACCACTGCTGCTCCCAGGGCGTGATGAGCTCACACTTACTGAAGTCTGCTTTAATGGAAATGGAGGTTTCCAGCCCTGTACCTCAATGGGGACCATTTCAGAATGTCTCCAGGACACGCTGTGCAGTTGTGCTAGGACAAACTGCGTGATGATTAACCTCAAAAACATGTCAGGCAGAGTCCTGGGTAGCTCCTTTCCTTGAGGCACAGTCAGCGCTGCCTGGCTGGGGATGCTGCCTTTTCACCCAGAGCAGTCCCATATGGCACAACCAAAAATGAGTAACGGGGTGGGTAAAGCTGCTCTTACATCCACCCAAATCCTACTCCACTCTTAGGTGTCCTACCTGCTGCTTATCCAGAGCCTTACAGTCATCAGGAGAAGCCAAACCCAGCAGCTGCTACAAAACTGCCTTGCATCAGGGCTCAGGGGCAGAGGGACTGCAGCCCTGATCTGCTCAGCTTTGGCACAAGGTCCTGCGCTGTCTGAGCCACTTCCATGCCAACATCCCACACCAGGCATCGCCATCCCTTAGGCTACCACCTGACTGACTCCCAGGAGGATTCTGTGCTCTAAGGCACAGAAACTCTCCATGTTTTCTGTGTGAAGTCTGCTTGTCCCAGTGGGAAGGCAGGACTGTAAAACACTGAGTAACTCATGTCTCACGCTCACTACCATGGACCAGAAGCCAACAATTGCAGCACCATTAACATCCCTGCACTGCACCAACGTTGGTGAATGCAAACCCACTGCTGCAGCCCCTCTGCCATGAACAAACACTGCTGAGGAGCACACAGCCTCTCCAGAGAGGCTGTGAACAGCACAGGGACAGCCACGCTGGGGCAGGGCCCACCGAGGAGCACACAGGGACAGCCACAGTGGGGCAGGGCCCACCGAGGAGCACACAGGGACAGCCACACTGGGGCAGGGCCCACCGAAGGAGCACACAGGGACAGCCACAGTGGGGCAGGGCCCACCGAGGAGCACACAGGGACAGCCACGCTGGGGCAGGGCCCACCGAGGAGCACACAGGGACAGCCACGCTGGGGCAGGGCCCACCGAGGAGCACAGCCTGTGAGCAGCACAGGGACAGCCACAGTGGGGCAGGGCCCCACCAAGCCCCAGAGCTGACCCTGTCTCCAGCCAGAACCAGTAGCCCAGACCTAGGACAGAGCATGAGAAACAGGGCAGCAACCTGAGCACGCTCTGCATGCAGGCATAGAAGACCAAAGATGCTGTTTGCTGCTTGCCCTTTGGGAACTGAATGTGCTCTTGGTGCAGTGACCTACAGAGTAAGGAATCCCTAAGAAATCACTAATAGGTGGTGTCTCATACAGCTCCACTGAGACTGAAAATGAGAAATAAAACACACTTTTCGGGAGAGTTGCCTGTGTATTTCACTGAAACAGTCTAGATTTCCAAATGTTTCCTATTATTTATCATTTTATATATTTGCTCTTTTGAATTCCAAGGTAATGGGCCAAGTCTAGGAAGACTAGAATAGGATCCAAGCAAACCAGAAAAGAAAATTAGATCGTCACTTTGCTCACAAAAACACAACTCCAGCCCACAAAAGCAAGAAAAAAAAAAAAAAAAAGAGGCAGCCTTAGGGCTCAAATGCCATCCTTGCCTCAGTGTTCTGCCTTTCAGGGAGTTTCTAAAGCAGGGATGATCTCACAGGGCACACACAATGCCCGGGCACCACAGGATGGGTTGAGGAGGGAGTCCCAGCCTCAACTCTGCCTGTTGCTCCTCCTGTGGCTCCAGGTCAGACTCTCGAAGTCAGTACAACCTACTTTTTGTGGTTTAATAAATCACATACTTCAGCTTATGTAATGACTCAGAGTGAGTGATTGTATTCTCTGCTGGCCCAGGGGTGATGTGGTCATATCCCAGCTCTGTAAGGCAATGGAAATCAATGGTTGCTGCTGGATTCATTTCAGGCAGGCTGGGGTGTGTGGAGGTGGTGAGGGGCTGGCTCAGACTTTGAAAGTTTACTAGTTCCAGATGGAGTTGTTTACAAAAAATAAAACATTTTTGAATCAGCTTGTGGTTCAAATCTCCTTCCTGACCTTCCCTTACCAAAACAGACTAAAAAGCCATGGCCGAGTCCTTCTGCTGACTGGCAGCCTGTTACACACCATCTACTTTGCTCCTTATTTTTTAACATTTTGTGAGTCCAACTACCTGCTGCAGTTTAAACATCCTGAAGAGCTGCATGGGGATGTGAAGTCACATGGTGCTGAGCGCCAAGGTTTGCTCTCCTGCACATCCAGCAGTGAAACCTGAAGCTGCACATATCCCCCTCATTAAAGGCTTTCCCATTACACAGAGCCCTCTCGCATGAAGTGCTTTGGCACCCCGATTGATTAAATCCCTTTGAAATCGTCTCTGTTACACACATCTCTGTTGCTGAGAGCAGGGGGAGGAGAGGAGGGAGACTTTGTGCTATAAACTGTTGGGTTTCCCTGCAAAGGAGCAGAAGCAGCAGAGAACGAGCAAAGGGCACTCGTGGACGAGGCCTGACCCTGCTGGTACAGAGGGCAGAGCTGGGCTGGGGCCAGACTGAGCCCAATGCTGCTGCTCAATCCCGCTGTGCTCCTGGCACCCCAGGGCTGGCTCTGCCCTCAGGAGGCGAGCCTGGACACCCCATGGGCACAAGGAACACTGGGGTGGGATTCCTGCAGCGGGAGCTGTGGCACTCCTGTTTTTGTTACTGCAGCACCACCCTGCCACGGGCTCTGCTGAGAAAGGGACCTGCTCTGACAGAGGCATGGCAGATTTCCCCCGTGATTAATTGGTCTAAGGGACAACCCATTGCCACTGCAGCTTTGTTGAAAGCTCTTTCTCCCAGCAAGCCTCGAGAACTTGGGACTCAGCCATCTACATTTACAGAAGTCACTGGTTTCTCATAAATAAGACTGAAGAGAATTTGTTGCAGGAATAGTGTCTGAAAAAAGCAACCTAGTTTACAATTTGAAGGGAGTTTATTATCTTTTTTTTTTTTAAGGAATAAAATCCATACATCATGTGTCTGGCATTGTCTGTGCTCTGTGGGCAGCTTATAAGAAGCCAGCAAGAATGGCTGGTTTTCCACACAGGGTTGCCCTGCTGTGATGCACAGAAACCCCCCTGCCCTCTTCAGAAGGCATCCCTCCCCTGTGAAAATGTGTTGTGCACAGTTTCCTCTCACACAGCACAATCCAACAGCCCCCACCACATCCATTTTCAGGGGATAGGATTCTCAACATATGCAGAGATGCTGCAGAGAACACTGACTTGGTGCTGCCAAGAGCAAAGGAGCAGGAGAGCTGCCTGTGGGCATTTGGGGGGACTGAGGCTTGCATGGCAAATGCGATGTAGCACGTGGAACACACCAGTGCTTTCTGAGAAATAAAACAACCAACCAACAGCGTTTGGAAAAGTCCTCCAGAGAGGAAAGGGACTCAAAGTATTTGCCCCATGTAGTTTGTGTCAATTTTCCCACTTGTAAACCTGTGACTTTCCTGCCTGAAGACAGAGAGAAATACAGGGGGAAAGGCGTTTCCATTTCCAAATCCCATGTCTCACGAGTCCAAGAAACAGAGACTCCAAGAAATGAAGTTTTAAAGTGAAAATAGCTCTCTTCAACTTGACAGCATACAAAAATACTGCTCAAAGTTCTCAGAGACTCTGCATGAAACAAAAATGAGAATTCATCCTTCTGGAGAATAATGGAAAGAGGGGGAAAAACCCAAACTTCTAAGCTGCCTTTGCTCCAGCATCCTCTAACCAGCACTTCACATATATCTTTTAGCTACAGCGTTTCACACGTCTGATTTTGAAGAGCATTTTCACATTTCCCTTTGAATTGTTATGTTTTCCTTGGTTCTCATTACAGCAACAAGGGGACCCAAGAGCTGTCATAATGAAAGGCAGATCAAGGATGAACAATAAGAATTGGAGCTTCCCAGCAGAGCCTGTGGAAAAGCAAAGATGGTTCCAGCAGAGGCCGTGGGGGCCCAGCAGCCCCCGCAGCTGGCAGAGCCTGTGCCCACCCCTCGTGCTGCTGCCTCCTGCCTGGGCTGTGCCGCAGGCTGTGGGAGCAGCCCCCAAGCGTGGCACCGAGCGGAGCCAGGCCGGAAACTGAACTGGGCAAGGCTGGAGCCAGGCTGGGTCACTGGCTGGCTTTGGGAAGGCCTGTCAGGACAGCACTGGGGGCTCAGCAGGGCCACGCGGGCCCTGGCAGAGAAGGTCCTTGCACCACTGCTCCTGCCCCGCTGGTGGCCTGGGATGCCAGGGTAAGGAACGGGGGATCTGCACTGCAAACCCTCCAAAATTGCCCCAGTGGGAGCAGTAGGAGAGTGGCTGAGCTTCTCCCAGCTCTAACCACTGCTGTGCCTCTCCAGCGATTGGAGTGAAGCACTCTGTATGCAGGATGGACCCTCCACTATTCCCACTGCTCTGGGATGAGCTCTGCTTCCCTACTTGCATCAATTATTCTCCAGCTTCCCTCCCTGCCACCCCCTGGACTCCTCTGTATTTCAACATTCTCTCCCTTAATTTTCCTTTGGAGTTAAAATAAACCTTTTGAAGAGATATTTCCTTTCCAGTGTCATACTACAATGCAGACCAAGTCTGCATTTGATTAGTAAATTCATCCCATGCTGGTGTTTTTGTATCCTCAGTGTCATGCACATTTAATAAAATGCTATTCCACTCTCTGTCCTCACTTTTTTTTTTTAAAGGCAAGATGTATTTTAAAGTGATAGGAATATTATTGGTGTAGAAAGGGAAAGAAATTCTGAAGCAGTCAATAACCAGGGCTGTCCAAAAGAGCCAGCAGAAGGGACAGGCAGCAAGCACACGGGTCACTGAGCGGTTTGAAGGACCTTTGGAAATGTCTGGGATGCTTCCAGCTGCCTCTGAAAACTGGAAGGAGATGTCACAGTCAGTGCCTCCACTCCAGGAGCCTTTCTTGCAGCCCAGGGACAGCGTTAACCTTGCAGGCTTCTGGCCAGAAGCAGGAGGGGAGCCAGGAGGCAGCACTGATGGCAGAGAGGAGCCAGAGGGAAAGCAGAGAAGGGAAATGGAAAGAAAAGTGGTGCAGCCAGCAAGAAGGAGTTAGGACCATGCACCTGGACAATTTGGGCAGAAGACAACAAAAAGAATAAAGAAGGTAGGAAATAATTGCCCCAGGGCAGTGTCCATCCCTCTACACTCTTGTCCTTCTGGCACAGACACAGCTTAGTGCAAATCACTGCAGGACCAGCACAAAGTGAGACATGTCCAGATCCTATTGAGAGTAAAATGCTTCACAGTTGTGTTCACAGGTGCGTGATGCTGGGGCAGACAGGAACACAAACTTCATGGCCCAAAGGATAAAAACACTGGGGGAGGTCCTTAGTTAGGCAAATTAGATATTCTGTCAGGATCTGCCAGCATCCTTTCCCCGCATTTCCCTCAGCTCCCAGAACCAGCCGCGAGCTCAGACCTGAACAATGAAATGTTAATCGGATTCATTGCAGCCAGCAATTTAAAAAAATCATCCCAGAAGTCACCTCTTCTACAAACACACCCATCTAAAAGGGATATTAGTTGATGCTTTTGCAAAGAAATGCCAAGACAAGGCTGCTTTTGTTGTAAGAAAGATGTCCTGGTGACAGACAGCTGCGGCTCTGTTCCACGCACGGGGCTGGGGCAGGAATCGCCTCGCAGAGAAGGGGCTCAGGCACTGCTGCTTTAAATGTTTATCATCATTCTGGGGACATGGAGGGGGCCCAGGGCGTTTCAGAGAGGAATAAATACTGACACAACGTGGTAGCTGGCACTTGCAGGAAGACAGCCTGGTTAGAAGGAAAAGCAAGGAGAGGAGAGCTCACAGCAGAGCTTTGGAGATGCTTACGTGAAGGAACTGAAAATGAGCAGAAGGGCTGATAAAAGGCACGGAGCTTTTACACAATAGCATATTCTCCTATAAACCACCTAATTCTTCTACTTGGTATTCATCACTGTCAGGAGCCTTTATAGCAGTGAATGAAGGCTTTATGCTTAGCCTCATTATCAGCTCAATGATAGAGGGCAAGCCATGCACATGAAGTTCAGTACCAGAGATATGTTGTTAAAATGCTGCAATTTGTCAGCATTTAGATAAACAAATGAGGGGCAGAGCAAGTGTCTGAAGTGACCTCTGCGGCATTCACGGGATATTTTGCCACTTGTTCTGAAAAAAACGTATTCAAGCTGCTCTAGATTTGCTTGGGTGGAATGAGAAAACATTGATTAAAAAAAAAATCTCTTTGAGCAAGGCAGGGGTTTACTCTCGCTTTCTTTTAAGTTGTTTCTGTCTCTGTAACCCTGTTCTTTGTTTACTATTGTGCCTCCCATAGACCCTGACATTCCAGTAAGGCTTGTTGGGCTTGATCCTGAGCAACTGGAGTGGCCAGCACATTCCTGGTGCCTTATTTGCCTGTGTGGCCTGTCATTCAGAGGTGTGAAGAGTTCATGAAGAACTACTAAGCCACGTGAATTGATAACACGTCAGTGATGCAAACTGAAGGAATGTGCTCTTCCCTACTTCAGCTAGTAAACAGGGAACCGCAGCAAAAAGAAAAAAAAAATCTCTTTCAAGATTTTGTATCCTCATCCTTCCCCATGGAGCAAGCTGATCTCTAAGTGTTTATTTGCTGTAATATTTCCTCCCAGGCTCAGGTTTGCCCGATGTCTGGCAGCTCTCTCTCCCAGAGCTGAGTGAAACACGCGTGAGGAGCAGACAATGCTGCTCCGCAGAGGGCTCCATCTCTCAGTCCCTTGCAGAGCCCTTAATGATGCTGTGAAAGCCAGACACCCGAGAAATCAAAACAAATGTATTGTAACACTTTCTGAAAAGCAAGATTATGCTACAATGGGGTTTCAGTCACCTCCAGAGAATGTTTGTCTGAAATCAGGCTTTTCTCAGATTGTACACAGCTGTTGAGCTGCCTAATGCTTTCACAGTTTTCCAGTGTTGAAGGAAAACCTTGGTGGCATGGGATCACCATCAATCTCAATACCTCATACAAAGTGGAGTCACTAAAGTCTCATTTGCAGCCCCTTTTCTTTTTTGGCCTATACACAAACTTTTCTGCTCATTTGAAGAGAATTATGTGGGCTTAATTAAGTGTAATAACTTATTGGTAGCACAGTGCCCAATCAAAGAAATGTGCAGATGTGATGTGAAATGATGGGGCGAATCTGTTGTGAAGAATACAAATCAGGGTGACGGCTATTATTTGTACCCAAAAGGAGTTATTTGGGACTCAATTATCCCATTCATAGTAATTGTGGTGCACCAGATGGTTACAATGCAGAAGAGTTTTCCATGACCATAACATTTCTTCTGAGCATCTTTTCTTCTTCTCTAATTCACCATACGACGATTAGTTTCTTATTGGGTGTTTATTGAAATGAGGGGGGCTAAGGAACAGATTTAGTGCATCAAGGAACAAAAGGGAGGGGAGACCCATGAATCAAAATAAGAGACTGCAGCTTGCTCTGTTGTTTTTCAGAGGCCTTGAAATAGTCGCCTTGCAGCTTATCTGCAGTGACCTTCCCTCCCCTCCTTTCTCTTGCCTGCCTCTCTCCCCATGTCCAGGAGATGTAAAGGGTTTCAAATCTGGCCGGCTGCTGTGCCGTCTGTCAAAGCCTTTCCAGCCAAGTGAGCAGTTTTTCATTTAATTCACTGAGTTGTCCTCAATAAAATTAATTCCTTCTCATCGGCACCATTGAAGCAGCGCACAGGAACAAAACCCAACGAGGTTGTGAATATAGTGCTGGTCATTAACTAGGGGCACTGACTCCATCATCTGTTCATCCCTTCAGCTCACCGAGGTGTTTGCAATAGAAAAGGAAAAGCTGAGTGGGTGGGGAGAAAGTGAGAACAGAAGAACCCGAGGAGCCTTGTTCCTAGTGAGACAAAATCAGCTTATTTCCACCTCGGGCAACGAAGCAGCAGCCCCTTGTGCCAGAGGGATCTGGCCTTTGGCTTGGCACTGCCCTGAAGCTCTTGCCCATCACCAGTGGAAGTCAGTGGGCAGGAGGCTGATCTGAACAAGGATGCTCTGCATGTGCAGCAAAAGAGAGAGACTTGGCACCCTGCAGCCACATGCCTGCAGTTTTTATGTTTTGACCTTCCTATTTGGGAAAGGGAACTTTCTGCCTGGGCTCTGGCAAAGTCCTGCAGACAGCAGCTGTCCTGGGCTCGTCCTCCAGGTGTGGCAGACCGTGCACAGACCTGGGCTTATGGCAGAGTGGGAAGTCTGTTCAGGATCATAGGATCACTTAGGTTGGAAAAGATCTCTAAGATGATTGGGTCCAATCATTAACAGGGCAGTTCCATGCTCACCACTAAACTGTGTTTCCAAGTGCCCCTTCCACATGGTTTTGAGGACTTCCAGGGATGGTGACACTACCACAACCTGTTCCAATGGTTGAACCCCCCCCGCTCTGGGTGAAGAAATATTTCCTAATACCCAACCTAAAGATTCCATGGCAAAAAGTTGGGGCTATTCCCTCTAGTTCTGTCACTTGTTGCTGCAGAAGAGCCCAATACCTCATTGCAATCTCCTTCCAGGTGGTTGTACAGGGCAATGAGGTCCCCCCTCATGACCTGGCCTTTTCCCTTGGCAATCCTCCCTTTCTAACGCCTTTCCCTGCTGAGCCCAGCAGTGCTGTGGCACTCCTGGGCTGTCCCTGGGCAGGATGAGGAGCAGGCAGGCTTTAATTGGAGCGTGCCTGTTGTTATGGTTACATTTATTAGTGTGTTTATTACATTTATTTGTGACACAATGACGGTGCTGGGACTCACACGCCCAGGACCTTCCTGCCCATGACAGCAGCACGGTTCTGGTGGCGTCTGCTGGAAACCTGATCATGTGGCTCCAGGGGCTGGCAACCACATCCTACTCTGGGGTTAGCCAAATCCAGCTGCTGCTTGGTTTAGTGCTGCTAGCTTTGAGGAAATGATGGTTGGGAGATTTGGGCCAGAGTTTATGTTTACTTAAACTACGGCTGCCACGAGACAGAGTCCATCTTTCCTGACAAAGAGAGCCGTGGGTGAAATGTGCCTTTCTTTCTTTTTCAGGGGTTCTTTCCAGCTCAGACACAGGCCCTACACTGCCAGCAGTGTTCTGAAAGCTCTACTGGAGTGACAGTAAGCTACAACCCTCAAGCTCAAGCCACACTTTGCACACTGTTTATTATTTGCAAATACATAAAGCCTGATGACATGTATCACACAGATCTAATTTCAACCATGTCTTTGCTTTAATAAGCAAAACATGCTGTACCAGCAGAGCTACAACCAAGTGATGATAATATCTGGGTTTCAGACCATGTACAGATCAGAAAGATAACTTTTTTGCCTTCCAAAACAAGTAGAAAATGGAAAAAAAATCAAAAAAAAAGAGAATAATAGCAAATCTGGCTTTTTGAGCACTACTGAATAAGCAGGGGCAGATTTTCAAAGACAAGGGCTTCACCATTCCTATCCCACTTTTTTTCTCAACCAGTACATTTAATGTGGATCTAGGAATTCGGTGTTTCCCTAAAATGGGTGAATTCAGACAGAACACACACACACTGTGGCACTTCATGCCTCTATTACAAGCAAGATGAGGAAACAGGGGGCAGAGAAGCAGAGTTACAGGAAATGGATCTCGCAGGTTTGGTGCAGACCTGGCTTGCCACCATCAGAGCATAACGCCCACAAACCCCAGAAGCCCTGATTGAGGTGATCCTCTGTGCATTGCTGCCTTTCCCTAAGCTGATCAAACAGCCCTGCACTTCCCATCCAGCTGTCTGAGCAGACCCCTTCGAGGTGAGCGCAGAGGCAGCCAGAGAAAAGTAACACGTCCTTATCTCAAGAATGGAATGAAACTTTTCTCCTGAGGCGAGCGGATTAAAAATTATATAAACTGTTATGTTTGATGGAGAATAAAACCCTGCCCTCACTGCAGGCAATGCAAGCCTTCCCCTGACCTCGGAGAGTACACAATTTCACACAGTGCTTTCCACCCTCTAGCTTAATATCACTGCAATCCAAGGGTGCAAAAATGGGAGCTCAGCTTCTTCTTCAAACCATATGCACCCAGACTGGCCTTGTTACATCAGATTACTGCCCCCCAATATTTATGGTGCTGCTTTGTCTCCCAAGCACACACAGAAATTTCTTCCCATACATTTTATTTTGATCTTATCTAGGGCTATAGACTCCTCACTTTACCAAGGTCTCTTCTTTTTGTTCTGTGGTAAGAATAAGGCCATGCAAAAACATGTGTGATGAAGCCTTAAAACCCCTGAGACCTATTCAATGTCAAACTCTGCTATGAGTTCAAAGTACAAGGGAATGTCTCATTAATGGGCATTTATATATCATCTGCATAATGACCATTTTCTATTCCCTCTCCCCTTCTTATGCCTTTTATGGTTTGACATTGACCATACATTGACTGTCAGAGGTCGGTTGCAAGAACAAGATTTGGATGAGAACACTGCAGGACACACCATGGAGAACTGAAATATACAGCGGCCACTGACTCTGTCAAAAGCCTTTTTCCATACTTAGGAACAGAGTTGAAATGAGGATTAGATTTAATGTTGATCGGGGTTAAGGTCAAAACCAGTCATATCTCTTTATATCTATTGAATTAATTATAAATACTATGTGGTTAGGTGGAGTTATTTCAGTTTCAAGGGGTCCAATGCCTCTCTAAAGCTATTTTCAAAATAACTGGAAGTAACTATTTGCATTAATCTTACATGGCATTATATGTATCTATCTGGAGTTTTTCAGGCAAAAATTTAAAGGTCAGAAATACTCAGATAGTTGATATCAAAAAAAGAAAATACATTTTTGTTCCAAATTTCTTCAAATTAACAAATTCTTCAAACTAACAGCTAATCAGGTATTCCTTTTACCTTTGCTCAAACAAATGGTTTTCCCAACACTAAAAGAAGTACATTGTCCCCCAAAATACAAATATTTAGGTAGGAAAGTAAAAAAAAACAACCTTGCACTAGGGGAAAGTTTGCATATTTTCACCACAGCCATAGAAATATTTGTGAGGCCAGATATTTGTTCAGGATAAGGGATTTTCCTGTGAGACATGAAACTGATTTGCACCTCTGGTTCCAAACATAAAGGCCAAATTGCTGAAATATTCACTTAAACATGCAGGACCCAAAAGACCTTCAAGGAGGCTTGGGGAGAGGTTCCCACAGCAGAAGAGCGCAATGGGATGTGAGGAACAGCTGTCTAGGAAAATGTCACTAAACATCTCCAACTGCCTCCCCACTGGAATTCTGCAAAAATGTTTTTGAAACAGTCTTGGAAAAAATCCTATTATGGCTTTGTTTGGAGCAGAAAACCTGATATTTCCTTTTGTAAAATTAATTTTCTTTTCAAAATATACTTAAGACTACATCCATAACAAACAGATCAACAGATGGACCCCCATCGTGCCTGGGGGCACCTGCACTCGCAGTGCCCGCATCCCTGGGGTCAAGCTCTGTCCATCACTCCTGGAATGGTGTGCTGGGAGTCACACATCCCACCAACAACCCTAAACACACCATCAAGTGGGGATCTCCCAGTCTGACAGGGAACAATGATGGAGCAATGGGACGGTTGGTGGAAACAGCCCTCCTGAGCTTGCTCCCACCACACAGTGCTCGATAAAGGACTTGGTCCATCATCTTCCTCTCCTCCAGGGATAAGGTCTGAATTTATTCTCCCTGCTCTGCTAACTAAATAGATTTGGCTTGCTGCCGTCAGGGCCATTTGAATCAGGCAGAGTTGCCTTGAAGGCTGCTTGGACTCCAAAATTTTCCCAAAATTTCATATGGCACGAGAACTTTTTTGGTGGCTGATAAAATTGTTTGTTGAGATTGGCAGTCCTAACTTCTCCTCTCCTCGGAGCTTCCCTCTTTTCCCTTTTTTCTGCCTCCTCCAGCCCCCAACCTCCCCTGCCCTTTTCAGCATCCCCAGCTCCCAGACTCTGCCCCCTGGCACCCAGTGCTTCCCAGCAGGGCTGGGGGACCCCTTGATGCACAGCAGATGTGGGCTGCCACTGGGGCTTTCACATGGAACTCAAATTGCTTGGGAAGGTTTAACCCTGGGACTGAATTCTCAAACCTGCAAACTGTAAGCAAAGCCCATGCTCCATCCAGGCTGAAAAGGGCAAGTTAATGAAAGAAACCCCCCACCCCAGCAATTCACAGGATGCATGAAAAGAAACCTAAACCCCCCACATTCTCAATGCTAATTAAGCAATAATGATCAAGGCACAGAGTATTTCCTGGGGATTAATAACTAACTGGGAGGAGATGATGACCCCAGACAGTCATTAATCCTCAGGAAATGCCCTGCATCGAAGTTGTTATTGCTAGTTCAGGCTAAATATGTGAGAAAAGAGATTTTTTTAAAAGTGCTTGCTGGAGGTTTTTCCAGTATGTTTTCCCTTTGGTTGGAATTAAGAGCCCCCTGGAGCAGGACCTCTCAGACCCATCAGTCAAGCAGATAGCACAAAATATTCTTCCAGACCCCAGCATAATAAGAAATAAAAGTTAAATCATAGTTCCTTAAGTGGACCCTTCTGCAGATGTCCCCTGAGACGCTCAAAGGCTGATCCCGAGCAGCACAAAGCAGGGTCAGCTCCCTCTGAGCTCAGTGGGCAGCTCTGGGAGCCCACATTTCTGTCAGCTCTGAGTCTCCTTATCTGACAGACACTGAGCCCACAGAGCTTAGTGCTCCTGGGCCCTGGCTTCAGCTAAGCTCATGCTTAACTTTAGGCAGGAGTACACTCGGCTGCCTGGAGCGATTTAACACACCACGTGCATTAACCAGGAAAGCTTCACAAAGTGTTCCTGGTAAGGAGGACCTCAAAACACACAAACACACACATGAAAACATATGCCAAGAAAAGGAGGAGAAAAGCTCCTACTACCTCATCAAAGCCTGTCTCTTCTCCCCAGACAGTCTCTGGTCTGTTTCAGAATTTGGCTTCTGCAACCAAAGAAATGGAAGTTCAACAAAAACTTCCTCATTCTCATTGGTAGCCCTTAAATATTTCTGAAAGCAGAGCTTTTTGTATGCTATTAAGTGGTCCTTCAGCTTCAAAAGAGAAATTAAGCAAAGATAAGGAAGGAAAAAATAAACTGAATTTCACGTACACTGATCTTCCCAGCTAAATTTGAACACAGCAGTATAAGTAACAATAGATAAGCTTTCTTTTCTGAAATCTTTGCTGTCTAAAAACTATTAAAATTAATAATATTGCAGGGAAACAAACGCATGGTACACATTTACATATGCCTACATATGATATGCATTAAGAACTGTTTCAGTCCTAAGCATAATTTTCTCAGCTATTCTGTGCCATTCCTTGCAGAAAAATAAAATCCCCTAGAGGATGGAAGAGAAAGGTCTGACAACAATAAGGCCTGCCTGAGTTCAGCTCTTACATTAATTTGAAACCATTGAAAGCATTCAGTACCTAACAGGATAAAACTAAGGAAAGGACTTAAAGAAGAATATAGTTAAAATTCAGCCCTAACTACTAGGAAAAAAATAATTATCTTTTTCTTATATAGTATCTCTAACCATAAGAAGAAAGAACCAAGAAGTCAGTGAAATACACAAACTACAGAAAGCTCTTAAGCTAATGAACAGCCAGATGAATTAGCAAACCCCACTTTCTAAAGATCTCTGCTTTATCCTCCCCATAAATCTCTTCACTTTGCAGCAACACCAGCCCCAAGTGTTAATAACACAGTTTCAGCAATTTTGGTAATATTTATATTGGAAAACTACCCTGAAAATTGCCTGGTCATTATACATTCCTTTGGAATCAATGAAACACTATAAATCTTTGAATATATTTGTGCTCATATGATTCAGACATACTCCCCAAGTGTACCCTGACACTCATTAGAGGATACTTAAACATGGTGTGGCAGAGGAAAAAAAATATAATAAACTCTCCACGTATTTTGTTTTTTTTTAATGGAGCACATAGAGAGTGCATTGCAAGGGCAGGGTTGGGAGATGTATTTTTCAGATGGAAATTAATAACAATTCCAAACCAAAACCAACCTTACAGCTCCTCCATACCATGAGAGCAGTCTCTTGGTCTAGAGTTTCACGCTGGCCTATTTCTTACTAGCTGGGCTAGGCTGGCATCAGGGGGCTATCATCTGTCAAAATATCAGCAGGAGGAACAATTGACAAAGCCACCACTTGAGAATGTTGAGTAAACTGGGTAAAAAGCAGTGAAAGAAGTTAATGTGCAACCTGGCACACAGTACCAGCCCAAGCCGTGAGAACCACTTACGTGATAATTGGTGCCTCACAATATCTTCTGCTCTGTAAAACATTGTCCTGGGCTTGTCTTTCAGCACAGGAACGGATCCCTTTGAGGACAAGGAAACAAACACCCACCTGAAAGCCCCCTCCAGCTGACAGGGGAGGGATTCAGGTGGGAAAGCTTGCGGTTTCTGAACAGCTACAAACAGTTTCAGGTAACTCCAGACTCACCCAGGGTCAGCCGAAAAAAGCAGACCTTTTTTTGAAAGAAGAAACACATTTATATGCGGCCATTTATTCAGTTCAGACAGAAACTAGTAACCTCTGGGATTCAGAGTATCTCTCCCTCTCCATTTTTATTCTCCCTGTTGTCCAGCTTTAACAAAAAAAAACAAAAAAAACCAAAACAAAACAAAAAAAAAAAAAAAAAAAAAAAAAAAAAGAAATCCTTATTGTACTGGCAGAGCATTACCAGGGGAAGAAATGTAAAACCAGGAATCAGAAGACAAACAGGGAAAATTAACAAAGCTGGTCTGTCTACAGAGTAGGAACCCAGGCAGCAGAAACAGAAGAACATTGGAATAGATTATGAAACATCTTGTAACACAGGTGTTTCACATGGCACCCCAGTTCCTCTCAGCCTTGCTTTATGTGTTCATATACACACATATATGCATGTGCACATATGTATATGTACACATATATAGATACAAATGCAGCTACAAGCTTTTAAAAATTGGAGGAGTGGGAGCCAGAGCCACTAAAATCAAAGGCAGTTCATGTGTCACCACATTAACACTCACACTTGTTCATCTGCAGGGGCATTTTGCATGAAAGCAGAGGAGAGGGTGCAAGTCATCCTCTGAAACCTACCCAGAAAGGAAAGGTGATGAAAAAGCTTTGAGCAGAGGGGGAAAATTCACCCTATAAGGAAATTATTGTACTTTCTAAAGTTGGTACACTTTGAGCTTGTAAAGTGACCTAGGAGACTGTTCTAAACTGAGATCTTCTTGAGAGAATGGGTCTGATTTGCAGCTACTGGAAAATATGAAATCCATGTATGCTTTGGCACATCTTTAGATTCTCAAGAGTCGAGAAATGGGCCTCTGTGTTTTTTAGTGATTCAGAGAGTGGCAGTCAGTCCTTGTAAAGTGGGAGAACTCAGTGTTTGTAGAGCAAATAGAATTTTCTTTATGACAGAAAATTTCCCATAGTGGAATCTGTTCTTTCTTGTGGTGTTTCAAAAAATAGTGATCCACATTCAGGCTTGTTGCTAGAGCAACAAACATGTGGGCAAATGCTGCTCTCCAGAGATAGGTTCACTAGCAGGCCAGGTGTTCCTTTGTATGGATCTGGGCTTTGTCATATTAACAACTGTGGATGAATCATGGCAATTTTCCTTCAGATTTCACTAAAGCTTATGACAGCCATAGTTTCCTACGCAGCTCATGCTCAATCAATCCCTATTCCCTGAAAAACACCATCCCTTTCCTAGCTAGTCATGTAGTGACCAGTTTCAACGTGTCAAAGGAAAAGTTAAAGGACAAAGCCCTTTGGTGTTTGGCATCCTAGATTAACAACAGCCATTATGGGATTTCCTTTAGTGAGATCACCCAGTGTCTCACAAAAATGGCAGCACAGCAGCCAGAACAACCCTGGAGAAACAAGAGATGAAAAGACAGCACAGAGACGAGGCTAAAGTGAGCTTCCACGTGAATAAAGCTTTATATCCCGCTCCCATGCTTCATAATGAAATGTGCAGAACACATAGTAAACACGGTTATACCTGGGCTCCATTCAGGCACTGGGAACGTACAAACAGGTCCTCACCTGAGAAACCCCATGAGAGGGAAAAGGGCTCCCTGGGAAAAGCATGAGAGGGAAAAGGGCTTCCTAGGAAAAGCAAAGCATGCTGCCCTGCTGCAGACTCCTGGGCAAGGAGGCAGCTCTAGAGCAGAAGCCCCTTCTGTACCACCCTGGCTATGTCTTTACTCAGATAAACAAACAAGGCTCTAGAGGGGAGTTCAAGCACTGGAATCATGAGCATCCATAGCACATAATTGTCATTTTACTCTCTGGTCATACCCAGGCTCCTCCAGTACCACAGGGAAAACTGAACAGGAAAAAAGAGCAACTTTCTGCCTAAAGGACATCAAATCCTGCAAGCAGAACATTGTGACGTCAGAACCATGCTGGTCCTCAAAATAAGGCCTGACTAAATGTACCCACTGCTCCTGGATGGTGTGACCTCATGGATTTATTCCTGATTTACCACTGCCTGACCCTCCTTTCCTTGTGAGAAGAATTTTATTAATGGACCGAATCCAGAGGGATTCAGGACTGCTTTAGGTTTTGCCTGTAGGGTTAAAATGCTGGGATGTGTAATTATCAGTGAGAAAACCACAACTGTCAGTATCCTCTCCCGAGCCAGTACCAGCATATGGGGTGCTCAGCAGATGGAGGGGCACAGAGCTGCACATCTGGAATGCAGTTCTCACCAGATACTTGGTGGCATTCCAGCAGCTGGATTTCTCTGTAGGCACCCTCCACTGCTCACTGCCAAGAAAGAGGTTTGTCCTAATTGGCATCACCAATGACAACAACACCTCCTCCCCCCCGACAAGCTTCAGGCTGGAGCCAGTCATAGATGTCACCCTGCTCGCCTTTAGCTCACCTCGACCACCCTCCTCCTCCTCATCTGCCTGGCAGGCAGCTGCACCAGGCTGGGTACCAGGGCCACCACCAGCTTGCAAGGCCTTGCTTGCTTGCCTGCCAGCCCTTCAGCTGAGAAATGTATTCTTTATTCCTCAGCAGCTGGAAAAACAACCAGCAGAGGAGAGCCATGGTGACTTCTTGAAACTTGAGTTTTTTCAGGTTTGAAAGTCTGACCATTTGCTGAGCTGAGGAAGGGTCACCCTCATCACTGAGGAGGAGGAGGAGAGTTTACTAGAAGCCCTTTAAGGCAGGAGAGCTCTAAATACAGCCTCACTAAATAAACACATTTTCAGGACGTAATTGCTGTAGTGATGCACCCTGTTTGAAGTGTGCTAAGCAGCCTGCCAGTGAAGATCAATATGTGCCTCCTAACCTCCTCCAGACTGGCACTGGAGTCCAATCCAGTCAGGGTTTAAATGCCTGTTCCCCTGAAAATGTGCCACAGAACTGCAAAGAAAGCACAAGGAAAAGGGGATTGGGTTATTTAACTGAAACTTCAGTTTATAGCTGATTGCTAATCCGTATGCCACAATACCCTTTTTTTTTTCCAGCACATTTAATTTTTCATTCTCAAAAGTATTAAGGACCATTGGTATTTAAAACAGTTTTTTTTTTTTTTTTTTTTTTTTTTTAAAGCCCTAAACAAGCTACATAAACTCTGCCATGCATATCTGGAATGCTCCACCTGAAGGCCTCTCCCCAAAGAACAGAGACTTGCCCCGAGCAAGGAGTGGGGTACTTGATTTAAAAGGACTTGTGGCATCCTGCTACTGCTTTACTTCTGCAACACCTTCTAGAATCTAGCTGGCTACAAAGGCTAATCCAGTACAAAGGCAGTAAAGTTTTAATATTAGGATTGACTAATCCTTTAAAATTGTTATTACAAAATATATATTAAGTAAAAATGTTTTTGCTAATAAATGTATAGAAAGAAAATGTGAACAAATCTGCAGTGGTTCAAGAGCAGAGAATCCCTTTGCACTCACTCTCAGGACATGGAAATTTGTAAAGTCCCCCTATCAGGCAACTTCTGAAGATTTCTTGTTGGTTCAACATGATTGAGAAGTCTTACTTTTCCTTTATTAAAAAATAGTGGTAAATGACTCAAAAATATTTTATCCATATAAAATTGTGAAAGCTTCAGGTATCAGTGATCCCAAACTGTCCTATTGACTAAATTGAAGGAGATCTCAACATAAAAAAAAAAAAAATTATGTTTAGAATAAATTAAAAGACACAGTGATCTCATTGAAAACTTGTTAAAAACAAAACCAGAGACCAAACTGTTGTTTCCTTTTTGCTTGATTGCTTGGTTGGGCTCTTTCAGAGCCACAGAACTAAATTTAAGTTCTTGTGTCAATATTCAGTTCCTCCCATGCCCAAGCCCTCTCAGTTTTACCGCAGCTCTCTCTCACACAGCAGCTGCCATACCACAGCTCCCGTGAGAAGCCTGCAGCTCCTCGGATCTCTCGTGAGGGTTCGGAGGGGAAGCTGTGCTGGTTTTTGTCTCTTCAGCCTGGAGCTTTGGGGCAGTTCAGCCAGGCTGGCAGGGCTGGGTTGTGGCTGATAGCCCTGGCAGCAAGGCCTCAGAAGGACACCGGCACGGGAGCCAGCGTGGGGGCAGAGAAGGGAGGAGAACCGGGGGATTTTCTCAGGGATCTGAACAAAAGGAGAGCTCATCTCCCGTGAGTGACAGCTGGCATGCTGGAGGTCGAGAGCAGTTTGCTTCCCCACACAGCTTTAACCAGGGATGCTTTGACAGTGCTGTCCCTTGACCCTGCTATTAGTGGAAAGCTCCTTAAGGCTCTCGCATTCTCCAAGGTCTCCTCTTCTCGACAGGGACTGAGACCACATACCACACCACAAACATGTGCTATTTCAGGCACTGAGATGGAGTTTTACAATTCCAGGCTGCGATCAATTACTGACTATTTGAGATTTATATAACAAGTGCTTTTTCCACGGAATGGAAATCTGATGGTGACTCCAACCAGCGGCTCCAGTAAAGCTGAGCAACTGCTGTTTGAAGAGGCCCCAAATGGATCTATATTTCAAGGTTTAGCAAACTCAGAATTGGCAACTTTTGTGCCAGATTTAATCCAACAAACTCTGTTAAAGACTGAATCAATTACAACAGACTGGAATACAAAAAAAGTTATGTAAAGGTAGGATGTGTAATTAGTCACTGTGCAGATTCCCTTCTAACCTCCTTCAGACTTGCACTGTAGCCCACTCCAGCCAGTGTTCAAATGCCTGCTCCCCTAAAAATATGCCACAGAACTGCAAAGAAAGTACAAGGAAAAAGGGGATTGGGTTGTGCTGCACATATGTAAACACTTATTCTACCTCTCTTTTTCAGATTATTGTTGTCATTGGGGAAGTAACTTAAACGAAGCCAAGGATATCCTGGAAGAGCTCTCCTGGACCATTGCTAACTAGGGCCTTTCAGTGGGAGAGCTGGCTGTGCCCATGGTCCAGAGAGCACGGGGTACTGCACTCACAGGAGGTCACTCCACCAGCCCAGCTGTGTAATAAAGGTCCTGAATCTGGCACAGCAACGAGGGCCTGAGGGTGGATGGGATGGACCCAGGCCTAGGATACCCAGTCAGGGCACTACAATGATGTAGAACCTACAGTCTCTTTACACAAAGCTCACAGGGATTTAATGTAAACATAACATAGTCAATGGTGTTTAATGTAAAGCTAAAATCTAATACTTACTACACCAAGCCAGACTCAGAAACTGGGATTGCAATCCACCTAGCAAAACTGCAGGAAGAGGGAGGAGGTGTTATTCCTCACTTATAACAAGCCCTGTGTTACTCCTTGTATAGGAAAAAGCAGAATGCCCGCAGCTTTCCCAGCCAGAGGAGGTAGGTCTGCACTCCAGAGTGGCTCAGTCCATTTTTATTTCAGAGCAATGTTTCAGCAGCAGTTTGGGTGAAACAGTCTGGGTTTCCCTGGTGTAGGAAAACATGGCCGCAAATGAGAGGCCCACAATTGCATGGGAATTCTGCCCTGAAGTTGGAATTGAACTCAAATCTCTCAACTTCCTGCACTGTGTTTTTCCTAGCCTAACTTCTCATCAGGCCTAGGATACCCTAATGATTAAAGGTACAAATTATTTGCGTGGCCTTGAGGATTGCAGTCACTCTCAGGAATATATATATTTACATATATTTCCTTCTCACCCCCCTCCATCTTTGTAACGTCTTGCAAAGAATTTTTAAGAGAATGCTCTGTAAAAGTCAAAGTGAATTGCCTTGTTTCTCTGACATACATCTGTAACCCATCGTGCTGATTCTGAACACAAAATTTTGTGCACAAAACCACTGAAATTTCCTTTTTCCGTGACTGCCCTGGTTTTACATACCCCCACTGCTGTGTCTCAGTAGTTCTAGGACCAAACCAGTCACATTGCAAGTAGAGCAATACAGAGGTATTGATGAGCCATGCAGATGTGTTCCAAGTGTTTGGGATAGGACTCAAAGTGATGCACAGCTGGTTTTCTTGGCTAACTTTCACTCTTCTGGAGTTTTCTATGCTTGCAATGCTCTTCAGAACGTGTAAGTAATGGACCACGTAAAAAAGTGTTTCTGTAAGAACAGATCTGGATGTCCTCAATTACAATGCTTTCATCCATGCATTTCCTTGAAACCAGTATATTGCTTTTCACAGGTATTTCCAAAGCGGGTCCATAACTGGGAATGAGGAGTAGAGCCAGTAAAAATTTTTCAGCTGGAAAAAGTTCCCATAAAGAGGCAAGGCTTCCTTGAAAATGAAATTTTTCATAGGACTCTAGAGTTACATTTATCAGAGTTGAAGGCCCAGAATTTTCTATTAACTTCACAAACAGTCACTCCAGTGCGATTCTATCCAGTTTTTTTTTTTTTTTAAGTATTGCAAACACAGTGTGGACATTCACAGGAAGAATTAAATCTGTAAGGAAAGACTATACTTTCAATCACATTAAGAATGCAAGAATTTTCTTTTATTCCCTGCCTTATTACTTTAAATGTTTCTTGTGCAGTATGTTTAAAGACAGCGTTGAGCTGTCTGAATGAAGTTTGTTATTATCAAAGTCTTTTCACTAACGAAGCATAGGGGAGTTGTGAGGGGGCTAATACCTTTGCATCTGAAGGAATAATTTTCCAATCCATCTGATCCCACAGCACACCCCAGTGCTGTGGAAAGGGCTGCACTGCAGCACAGGATGGGGTGTGGAATGCCTGCCTCACCTCTCATCTCCGAGAGGCTCTAAAGAAGTCAGCGCTGGAACGTTTGCTAGCAGTTGTCTTACTGAGCTTTTCTGTTCAGTGCAGTATGGCATTGTTCTGTAATTACATGCTCTTTCCTTCCCAGAAAAAGTGGATTTTCCAATTTTCCTTCTCCCACATCAGTCAGAGTCAAGGACATCCAGGTGCTCCAACACTGTTCCCTAGGATTGCCTCAGCTCCTCTTTCCTAGTTTCCTAGGGCTGAGTGGTTGGCTTGCAGGTGGATGGCTTGTGCAGCTTCCATCCTGTGCAGTTTGTTACAGCCCCAGTCAGGCTGTTCGTGCCTCTTTCCCCTCTCTGAGTTTTCGTGGATGGAATTTGCCAAGGTTGATTCATGGAAGGGAGTCCTGGTGTGTCCGCCCGTGGGCCGAAGCAGCCAAGCCTTCCCTGGGTGCATTCCCATCCCTCATCAGGCTCCACACAAATGTGCACCGTTTTACTGCTTGGCTTGTTAGCTCGAAAATCTCCAGATTCTTTACCTCATTCTGGCAGTGAAAAGCTGGGAGGAGGGCTTTTAACTGAACATATATTACAGAAACACTACATTTAAGTCTCCTTTATAAAGGAATGGAGAACTGACCCCAAATTTTTCAGAGCTGTAATGAATAAAAGGTTCATTGCATGACTCAATGTGTTCTCACTCTTTGGGGGGGAGGTGCTTTATCTTTATTACATCTTATAATCTTTTTAAGTTTAGAACATGCAGTCTACACCAGGATTTAATCTGCCTTGCTTTCTTTGCTTGCCCTTTTTATACTGAGGTGAATAGTATGTGTGCAGAATTCTCTTATTTTTTAATTAACATTTTCCTTGCTACTAGAAAAGCTGGGCAAACTGATCATTCTTATTCTTCTAAAAACCGTTCTTTTAATAATATTTCTGTTTAATAGTATGATCTCAGACTAGAGTTTATTGCTGCTCTCTTTTTTCTTTCCTTTCCAAGATTTCTTTTAAGCCTGCTGTTTTAAGTACATGTAAATAGTTGTTCTTCATTTCAATGCAGTATTTGCTAATCCTGAGCGCGCAAGAGCCATACCCTTGGTTCAGATTTGTCAGTGCACAGAAGCATTCACAAATACACCTTTTCACATTCAGCATCCTGTACTGGTTTCCAGTTTACCCTAAAAGGTTCAACACCAGGTAACAAAAGCTTCTAAGGCCAAAAAGGCCAGCCATAATTATTAGCAGGTACTCAGGAGACTGCTAGGCATTAAGAGTTAATGTCTTTCATGTGTCTGGAATCCTGGAGGGGATTCCCTGCATAAAGATGAAGCTGGGCCCTTATTAAAGAAGCCTCACAAATTGATGAGGTGTCTTGGGTTTCACAGCTGCATTCAAACCACGTGCTCCCTAAGCTGCATACTACTGACCCCTTGGCTCCTCCATCCTGCCTGCCACCCTGCAATTTGTCGGCAGGTTCCCACAGGGTGTGCATTGTCCACACAACAGGGTGTGCATTATCCACACAACAGGGTGTGCATTATCCGCCCAGCCTGCCCACTGTCTGCTCGGCTGGAATCCACAGGGCCTCCTGGATCTGGAGCCTTCCCAGGTGCCAGGTTTAAGATGCAGAATGAACAAGGTGAAAGGCTGGATGCCTGTTCTGAGCTGGGCCTATCATTGCTGCCAGTACCACTGCACAGGCCCTGCAGTTTACTCTGACATCTCTCTGCAGATTTGGATGCAGCCATGAAGGATCAGACCTGCTTGTCAGCTGTGCCCACAGGAAGAACCAACCTAGGAGTGGTCAAGTGTAAGATAACCAATGGCTGGTGCTAGCTTCTGCACATGTTCAATCACATTTCCTGCACAAGACTGCAAACTGGGAAGCAGCTGCTTTGAGTCTATCAGAGACCCTCATCAGATTAAAGGTTTCATTGCAGAAGGTACTACACAGAACCAGACAAAAATACAGTCCTTATTCAGTCCAAATTGCTTTTGGGGGGTGAAGATAATTTTAATTTGAGAAAGATCAATATTTCACAAGGTATCAGGAAGCGTGGTCGTGGATCTGCATTCTTTTTCATGTGATTTTTTTGGGGAAACTGAGTTTGGAAGTAGAATTCAGCTGATCAGTCTGTGCTGAGTAAACTGCTACCCTTCCTAGTCAGTAGGAAGAGTTATGCAGCTGTTTCAAGGGCAGCCGCATAAATTCAGCAAAATCATAGAAAAAGCTTTTTATTCATTATAATATGGCCTGGGGCGAAATAAAGCTGAAGTTATTAAACTGTAACTAAAAGCTGGCCACAGTAAAATATATTGAAGTCAAGATTAAAAGCACATACAGACTGTGAACTCCTAGTCTGGAGGGTGGAGGTTAAGAGAGGAAAAAGCCTAATTCCTTGGTGAAAAACTGAATTTCCTGAAATCTCTTTTCCTGTACCCAAAGTGGATTCTGGGAATTGAAAACTGCTATTGAGTGTCTGCATCATTCAAAAGAAAAAAATAATCAATCCAGTAGTTTTCACTTATAAAAACAAATAACAAGAGCATGTTCTTTCCACAGTGACCTGGATAACTTTTTTAAGAGTTTCAGACAGCGTCCTATGTCAAACAGTAGTTTTTTTCATGGCAGGGTTGAACTGTTTTGAAAATGCAACAGTTGGCCAGGATAAACCTTTATCTTCATTTACCCATTGTTACTCGTATTTTTGTAGCCCTCTGGTAGCAGGAGGTCACATTTCCATGAAGATAAATTCCTTATTAGACCCAACTGTGGTCTGAGGTCATTGCATATCTGTGCCAGGACAGACTCAGAAGTGATGGTGAATAGGAAGTTTTTGTGCTGTATTGTCCTGGCTCGCGGCAGCTGGAGCCAGACAGCGTTAGCACCCATATCAGCATGGGCTGAAGCAGGCATATCTTTCTGTTTGCTCATCACACAACAATGAGTAAATAAACACTGTCGTGCATGCAGACTGAGCTGTCAGCCCAATGAGCAGGAGAATGTCCCGTGTTCCCTGTACCTTCACCTCCAGCTCGCACGCCCGCGCTGATCCCAGAGCCCGGCCTCGCCGCTGGCAGGGTCAGCTCTGCCGTGTCAACGCTAATCCTTCCTGTCTGCTATCAGCTGCTCTGACCTTTGATGTGTGTCAACTTCTGCGGCCGCTGGAAGCCAAATATCACAGCTCTGAGATAACACTGCGCCCCGCTTCCCTCCAATCGCTGAACAGCTTCGCCTTTTCTCTCCTCGGGCTCCGAGTCAGGGGGTCACAAGTCACTAAGACAACCTTGCATTTGCCTGAGAAATTACACCAGAGCACCATTTCCTATCCTTCAGATGCAGGCACAACAGCACTAAACAGAATGCCCTCGAGTACAAGAATTGTAAGCCTGACATTTTGAGTGTCTCATTGAAACAAAGCTCTTTCCTTTCCTGGTAGGGTAAATGGGACAGGTTTAACATTTTTACCAACTGCTGCACTGAATTTTACCAACTGCTTCAAATTTGACACAAAAAACGCTGGTTGCTCAGAGTACAGAACATCTCCACGCTCACGTCAGACTTGCTCTAAACCAAGCCAAAGGCTTCTCTGACCCCCTCCAACTCCACCAAACAGTTTGTTATGACTCTGTGATAAGGATCAGTATCTACTGAGAGATTAGGCAGGACCACCACCAAATTGGGCCTTTAAAGCAGGCTGAGCTGCATTACACCACGGTGTGAAAGGATGTGGCTGTCAGGAAGGTGCCAGCTCTTGTCAGAAGGCTGTTCCTCCTATTTTTGCACCAGAGGAGCCTTTCCCATGAGCCCCAGTAGCCTTGGGCTGTTCACTGTGGGCTGAACACCACGTGGAACATGCAGAGCCCAGCTCTGGCCATCAGCTGTGTCACCTACACAGGTGACAAACAGGGGCTGGCACACCTGGAGGGTTCTGAACTGCAGCATCTCCACATACAGAGTGCTCCAATCAAGGCAACTTCTCATGCTTGGGAACATTCCCATGAAGAATGGCACAGACAGAAGTAAATATGGGCAACACTTGCTTAGCAAACAGCACCCAAACACATTTTCTAACTTAGCAGCATGTGGACTGTACAGATTTGAGTCTGTGTGAGAAAGAGGAGCAATAACACCTCTGAAAACTAATTTCTTCACAAAAAAAGAAAGAGGTAGGATATATACACGTCCAGATCCCTATTTATACCAGCTTAACCAGTTGCCTAAACCAGGAGCACTGTGCACAGCACAATAACCTTCTCCAAAATCAGAATCTCCCCCTTGAGGAAATGCCTTAACAAAATTCCATATTGGTGTTAAAAAGTAAAAATTTCTGTCACTTTTGTTATCAAAGTCATTGAATTTGAAACTGTTTTTAGTCTCAGCCCCAGATGTGAGCAAAAATAACACTACAGAATAGTGTGCACACATAGGTGATATAGTCATTATGGATGTAATCACATACTGTATACACAATTCAAATTTAAGTATATTTCAGCAAAGGTTCAGAATTTTCTTTGACAAGCAGTACATTAGTGCCAAGAGTAAATATTAAGGCTCTTTGTTGACTGGTCTGTCTTTGCAATATACATAAATTACTCTCTAGTCTAAATGTGTTAGCTCTTTCAAATTTAAGGGAAAAACGATGAAATATGGGTTCCTCCTTTATACCTGAACTACTAAATCCCTCCAGCCTTTCACACTCACCAAACCACATAAGATGTCTGTGGCTGAGGCATTCTATGAAAGAAATTTGCCCTCTCCGTCTTTAATGACAAAACCTGACCTTGATCTCATTTGAGTCTCTGGGAAGGATTAAGCTTGGGATAGAAAAATCCAAAAGGCAAACATTTCTTTTAAATTCACAACTGGTAGCAAAATAGAAATAGGCACTCAAAAGAAAAAAAAAGGATAAAAAAGGCTAGAGTTAATTAAAAAAAGGAAGATAAAAATACTGAAGTTTAACGTAAACACGGGATAAAAAGTAGATATTTTAACTTACAACAGAAGTTTAAAGCCATGCATCAACAACTCTTATCAATCTTATCAGTGAGAAGTAATTTCATTGCTGTCTCACCAGCAGCAATAGGTAAGATTACACTAATTCCCAGATACATTTCCCCTTACCTGGCTCTGTTCTAACATTTATCATGCTCAGCCTTCTACAGCCACAGGGAGAGTGCTCAGGTGAGGACTGAACTTTACTCATCACATCTTTATCACAGGTAAGCCACATAAAAAGCAATATATTGATTTTAAGCCTGCTAAACCGATAGTTTATAGATTTTACTCTATAATATCCAGACCATAAACATATCTCCATGCCTGTCTAGGATACTGCAAGGTTTCATTTGAGGGCAGGTGAGAGGCTTGATCTTACAGGAGTGGCTGTAAAGAGGAAGAACCTGAGGGAGCCTCAAGCCTGTCACAGATCCTTTATGTGTCAGAGGAAATAATCTGTGCTGCATAAAAAACAGCAACACGCTTCCCTCACCTGGAGAGCAAGAAAGGAAAGGAGGAGCTAAAGCAGGAGTTCTCCTGTTTTCAATATTACCTACACGAAGCACAACAACTCCTTCCAAAGTATGTTGGGATATTTCACACAAGCCACAGCTCTGCTAGCACCAAACAGACTTTTGGGTGCACCATGAATCAATTCCAAGGCATAAGCTTTCACTGAAGGCATTTTGTGCAGGTGACCTGTAGCTGGTGTCCTTCCTTACAGCTGCAAACACGGAACAGGGAGCACAGCACGACCAGAGTGGCCTCGTCCCAGTGCTGAGGGCCTTACAAGCAATTCTGCTCGGCTCTTTTATGAGCAGTTCAGGCTTTCTTGGGGTTTTCTGGCTGCTCTCAGATCCCTGCTTGGCCCAAGTCACAGCACAGCCTCCCCAGCCTCTTTCCCAGACAGGAACTGGAACACATGGCTTGTGGTTGCGGTAAATTAATAAGGAGGTGAAAAAAAGAAATAAACAGAAGGGACTTTTCCCATGTGTTTTACAACAGTGCAAATCTGTCCCCCATCCAGCTCATCTGCAGCATAGTGTTCTCCTGCCAGCCATTCCTGTGTTCGCTTGCTATATGATACAACTCCAGCCTCCCCCCACCACAAGTCTTATTTTTAATGGGTTCTCTGAATTTTGAAAGGCCAGATACTGATGATGTAAACTGGTGTCAATCCACTCTGGATTTTGAAACCAGATCCATGTTTGCTTCTAAAATATGTATTTAAATGTATGAGGAATTCCCTGCTTGTTATATATATAGCCTTAAGCCGTAATTATTGTCTGTACTTGCATAAGATTATTTACATAGGTATGCAATAAGAAGGCTCAGAAAGAAGTATCTTTGCAGACTGAATTTCACTTTACATGAGTATATTGCAAATTAGGCCCAGAGATAATAGAGCATTATAAATTCTTCAAATGCAGCATTCTTCAGAGGTGAGAGATTCCCACTAAAATGCAGGATTTCCTGAAATGTTTTATAAGAAAAAAAGTCTGTGTTGTATTTTTAAACTACATCCTCCTCACTACCATTCGTGTGCCAGTGCAAGAACCATTAGAAGGTTTTTATGTGGTGTGGCTGTGAGTTTCCTCATAATTATGAACAGAATATCTCTGGAAACCCCTTTGCCTTCCTTCCCCCAGGTCTGAGGAGTGTGACAGAGCTGACAAATCTCAGAAACATGCTGTGCAGAAGCATAGCCTCTCAGCCGCTCTTCACTCTTTGGCAAAGCTTGGGACAGCCTGTGGTTTGCATAGTCCGAGAAACCATTTAAGCATCATCCAAAATTACAGTGATCAGGAGCTGCATTTCAGCAGAGGAGACCCAAAAGTCTGTAAAACTAATTTTCCCACAGTCCACAAACCCCAGACTTCAGTCCTAGCGTAGTCTCACCCTGTGCTTTTATCCAGCTGATCAACACTTGTAACCAGCTGATCTGTTGTCTGTCAAAGGACGGGGACTCTGCTCTTGTCAGTGTGATGTTAAGTAGGTGAAACAAACCGCTAGCTGCCTAAAGCTCCCCAGAACACGTTGGGGAAGTCATTTAGTTGTAAATAAAGGGCCTGGCTGTGGCCCTTTACAAGCACGCTGGCATCCCTGGGATGCCCAAGCCTGCATGTTGTCAGAAATCTCCTTGAGGCAAAGATGAGATCAGGCTCTGGGCCCCAGCCCAGAAGCTCATGGAAACCCAGGGAAACAGCTCCCCTCGTTCCTGCAGTCAGCATGGGAACCAGGTTTCTCTGAAGGCACCTGAAGTGTGTCCACAGTCAAGCACTCCATGGCCTCAGGCAGAGCCAAACCCGTAGGTGTGTGCTCGCTCACGCTGAGCGCATTTACCGTAACGCCACGAGAGCCGCTCCTCATCCAAGACATGACTTAAAGCACATGATAATTGCTGGCAGTAAAAACAAGCATTATGGTCCTGCCCCAAATTCGTGTCTGTTATGCCAAGCATTACATATAATTAATTTGTGATGTGTAATTTGTCCCAAAGACTTTATCATGTCTCCTCCTTGCTGCCCTTCAGCGCTGCACCGCAGCTGAAAACAGGATCTGTTGACAGGTTTATAATGCACAAAGCCTGACCCAAACCTAGGCCAGCCCTATACGGCAGGGAATGCACTCAGGCCTCATCAGTTATCAGAAAATGATGCTTAATAGACCACACAATGTAATTTGAGGGGGAAAAAATGAAAAAACCTTGGGTTTGATAAGCTCTAACTTAAGCGATTGTTGCATGACTTCAAATAGGCTGCACCAGCTTCTCACATTCCAAACCAATGTACACTCACCAGGGCCACCAAGGAGAAAAAGGTACAAAAATAGCTACAAACAACAAAAACTAAATTCTGATGACAAATATGAAGGCTTCTAGAAATTAAGCCATGATATTCAATTTATTCCTGGGAAACAGTGGCTGGACAGTTTGTCTATGCCTGCAGTTGTGACCATCTTAGCAAGGCTCCAAAAGGAGTCAAATCTCTCATGGCTGGAAGTACCTGAGTTTGTCATAATCCAGAGTGCTAACATGAGATTTGGAATGCTAACATGAGATTTTGGAATGTTGGACCTCATGCCTTGAATTTTAAGCCAGACAATAACTGAAACAGAACAAAAATGATCTGAGCACATCTGAAGCCTAAATTCTGTAAATAGACCAAAAAATGATCAGGCAAGGTGGCCCTCCCTACCTGTAGAAGGCTGCCTTACTTTCATGAAATACACGATTAGCCTACACAACTATATGTGTAAAAACAGAATTAAAAAATAATATGACAGGCAAAAAATGGGGAAGTCTCCTTTGGGAAAATATATTTTTTTCTCTCAGCATTAGATATTATTCTGCAATTGGCACATGCATTTATAATACCCTTTTTAAACTTTATCCTTTTCACTGAAGCAGGAAATGCAAGCCAGATCAAGAAGATATCTATGCAGTGAGTTAAAAAGTGATCTAAGAAAATTATACCAAATTTCAAATTGAAATCTTTTAAAAACTGTTATTGAAAGGCTGTTCCTGACTTTTTTCTTTTGCCCTCCCAAATTTCAACTACAGGCTGCAATAAAACCAGAAAATGTGCTAGGGAATTATGAATTTTCCATACAGGCACAAATTAAGGTACTTACAGGTACGTGGGCACCTTCAGATGCCTCACCAATGAGATGGTTAAATTGCTACTGGCTCCAAATTCAGTGATTTATGGTAATGGGAAGCTATACAATATGCCCTAGAAATGCAGTTGGAAATGATTGATAAAGCTTTAGTCTGACTGAACACATACAGTAGGTAGATTAAGGGCCTGGCTTATCTGTCTGGTCCTGGGTGTTCATCAGTCAACCTCACTAACAAGCTAAAAGTCAGGATTGTGGTCAGCAAGTTCATATTCATCTGAAAATATGGGGTCTGCAGTGAGCTCTTGCACACAAAGGCAGCACTCTGAACCTGTTTAATGCCTGCTTACCCCTGCTAATGCTCAGGAAAAGGACAGAACTGCAGGCTTGAGAAGAGCTTCACCCTTCACATTCACTTTCCCCCTTCATTACTTTTTAACATCGCTTTAAGTAACAACTGCTGAAACCCATTAACAAACTCATTTTATGGTGCCAGAAATCTCAATAGCTCATAAAATTGTATTATGAACCACGTTAAGTTTTGCTCGAGTCCAACGTGACTTAATAGCTTTTAATCCAAACACTGGATTTCTGTGTGAGGAGTTGCCTTCCAGCCTGGTACACAAAACAGCTTCAAAGTGAAGACCCAGCTCATAAAGGTGAGGTGGGGTCAGAAATGTGTGCTGTAGAGGATGTAGGTCCAAACTTCCAGAGATGTAAATCAGTAAAATGGCATAGCCCTCGTGAAATGCCAGCTGCCAGAGCCAAGATGTTGAGGGGAATCTCTCTAGCATCAGCTGCTCCACCAATAACTGTAATTTCACTGATTTAAAGGACAACACCATCAATATTTTCATGGGCCAAACAAGGTATTTAAGATGGATTTCAAGCTAAAATGCAAAAAGTGTCCTATGGAACTCAGGAAAAATTCAGCACAAGATGAGCCTATTCTGAAAGATCAGCTTCCTCCCCTCCCACCATTCACTACTTTGGGGGGATTAAAAAAGCCCAAAAAGGATCAATGAACTCCAAACCCCTTTGCTGTTAATCTGTGCTGGGCTTCAAACAAGCCTGTGGAAGGACAAGACCTGAGAAGGTATTTGCAATAAAAGAGGCCATGGACACAAAAGTATATGCTGCTGATTAAAAACGTAAAATTATATCACAATGACTTTAAATGAGAATGATCTCAGTCTAATCACATAATACTTTCTTTTGTGCTCTAGGTCACGCCGTCACTCAGATGCAGCATTCAGGAAGCACATTTCATTAGACTAAATAAAGCTTCAATCATGTGTAAAATTTCCAACTTGAATAGGCAGCCATCATATCATTCATCAGTCTAGATGTATTTAATGGGTGTAATTTCTTCCTCATATTTCTGTGTTGATTGTTTCATTTCCATTATAGAAACCTTTCAAGGTTGCTCTTTTTGCTGTTCTTTGGATCAGGATAAATAATGCTTTTTAAGTTGCATCCCAAAAACACATTCCTTTTTTGTCAAAAAAACTGGGTGATGGAGATAACTTTAAGACAAGACAGAGAGAAACAGCAGACCCAAATCATAACACACACCTTCCCTGCCAGACTCAGATGGCATTACCTGTACTGCATGTCTCACAATAAATAATTGCGCTTAATCAAAAACAAATTGAGCAGTCTTGTTCAGACACCGCAGCCCCCTGTGGATGCTGACACAGTTTCTACAGATGAATTCGAAGGGATTATGCTTAACACACGACCTTAAAGCAAGGCACAAGAGCCCATCTCCATCCCTTGCTTCCTCCTTCCCCCTTTTTCACCCTGACATGCACACATCAACAAAATGGTAAAAGAAAACATTTTGCCTTTCAAATTTTAAATGGAAAGGGTGAATTAACAATCCAGGGGAGATTTGCAAACTCATCAGGAAGAAACCATAGCAGAGAAGTGTATGTTTCCAGCACCAAATGTTAGTCTTCTAGCTTAATCTGGAAAAGATTTTCTCCTAGACACTTCATTTGGATACACGGATGCCTTGCTTATGAGAGCAAAATTACAACAGTTCTGGGCTCCATACATAGCCAAAGTTTCTGCACCAATAATACAACCTTGTAGTTCTCAATCTGAAAGCCACCATCACCACACTTTTAATTATTTTTTTTCTCACTGTTTGTTCCTTTCTATGCCTCCACAGAAGACAGACAGGCAAAACATCACATCTGCATTGGACCAGATGGCCAGGCTGAGCCTCCCCTGCTCTGCCCAGCCTAAACCTTTCCCAGTTCTTCTCCTTTGATCTCCCCCCTCTTTCTGCACATTTCAAGCACCTGTTGTTTTCCCTGTGACCCAGCCCCAAACCTGTAATGGGATCTGCTCTGCTGTGTGGGGCTCAGCACAAACAACAATTTCCATTTCAGAACCCCCAGTCTGACTGGGTCCCAAAACAATACAGGCTCATCCTTAGAAGCAGCACAGCCAAGCTCTGGGATGAAAACACAGAATGGAAAAATAGAAAAAGCTTTGCTCTTACCTTCTCTGATGTGTGAATGCCTTTGGGAATCCCAGATTAAGCAAAGAAGATGGGAAAGAAGATTTATTTATCCATCAGCCTATTGTAGCTCTAACCATAGCAGTTTCCCAGGTAGTGATCTGAAGCCCATGGAGTGGAGTCCTGAAAAAAAGTCAAGCAGTAAAAATATAGATTTAGTAATATTTCTTTTTGATCACAGCTTTTGATGAAGACAAGTTATTTTGGACATCATGATGATTTTTGAGGGTAGGAACACCATGGGAGGGGAGTAACTGGCAGAAGCACAGAGCACGGCCTTGAGAGGCCTCAGTTCTCCCCTCGTGGTTGAGACAGAAAGCTGACAGGTTTGGTTTTGGAAAGAAAAACCACAAAGCCAAGGCTGCTCCTGGGTTGCAAAATCGAGAAGAATGCTCACTACAGAGGCTCATGGCCTGAATGAGAATAAAAAGTGCTGTGGAAAACTGTAAGGACCAGAATTCCAGCCAGGGCAGTTGTGTACCGTTAGATAATTTGTGATAACACATCCACTCATCATTTTGATACACAACCTAATTTTCATTCAAGCCGGTGGTGATATTCTGCTGGCAGATGCTGGATTGGAGGACTTTGTCCAACACCCAGAAGGAAAGAGAAAAGCCAGAATCCTTTTCCAAGGACCATGGGGAGACTGGAGCCACTTCTCAGCTCTGCCAGAATTTTCCCACGTGACCTCCTGCCAATTTTTAATTTTCTCTGACCAAGAGGCTGAAACATATTTTTAAAACCTAATGAACTTCATAAGCCAGTGCCTCTGTGGCATAATTCCCATTAAAAGAGGAAAAAAAAAAACAACTCATGAGTGCCTGGGAATGTTTTCAGTGCAAGAATTTTTTAATGGTCTTTCCCCCTCTTTTGTGGCAAAGTGAGAGTAAGTATAAAACTTTCCTCATCCATAATATGTGGCATAAGATTTATCTTCAGTTAATCCACTTCATAGTGTATTTCTCTGATGAGAGTTCTTAATGTGAGATTTCTGTGTTTCATAGGAGACATCATAACACTGCCGTGGATAAAGAGGCAGAGGTGGAAACCTGCCCTGCACAGGGAAGGAAGCCTGCATCCCCCAAAGCCACGACAGGGTCACTCCTCAGCTTTGTATGAGTGACTGGAGCATTTACAGCACAGCCCAGCCCAGCTGCAGCCTGACAGGTACACACGATTCATAGGATGGCAGCATCTTTAATCCTGGAATGTTAGAGCCCAAGCCATCACCAGCTCTGAAGCGTGGACTTTCCCCCTGTGCTTCCATTGTCTTTAGTGCGCACAAAGGCATCTGAAAATTCTCAGCCAGATTCCATCTGCAGCTAAGCCATGGCAGAGCATTTAGGAGTCAGGACTGAGACATGATCTTGGCATCACATGGACATTCCAGAAGGGAATACACAGGGCTAGAGAATTTGCCTCTCAAGATTTGCTCCAAAAGAGCTGCCTTCCTCCTTAACATGTGTTCATATTTGTATTCCTATCAGCATTTTTTATTTTAGCATTTACAGGCTCCACTCATATCTGAGGTCCTTGGACAACGACACAGAATTAGGAACTGAGTTTAGAGCTACATTTCCAGCTTGGGCCTATCAAAGAGATCCTAAAGTCTTTTCAGGTCAATGCCTGCAGAGCACACAGCCATTTCCCAAAGGCCAGCAAGAACGTTGTCATTTGCTTCAGCAGGCACAAGACCAAGATCCAGACATGACCATGGATGTATTTCCCAAAAATGTTCAACCCGATAAAAATATTTGCACTCTCTAAGGGGAGTCAGGAATGAGAAAGTTACAGAAGAGTTCATAAACACAGTCCCAAGAAAAAAAGAGCCCTGCCTTAGACCCTGCTTCAAATTCCCAGCTCATCTGTTTCTCTCATTAGGCCTGGCAGATAGAGAACAGCTTGGCTTGTCAGGAGCTGAAGGGGTTAATGCAAGGCTGGAAGTTATTTACAGTTAATAGCAGTGGAAAGATTGTAGAGCAGCCTGCTCCAGCATCTAATCACAAAAATAGTTTCGTGTAAAGAGACTCCAGGGCAGAGACTCTGCAAGTTCTTCACGTATTTTACGCTTTTTCTTCAAGAAATGCCAGTAAACCCAATATTCTGGGATAAAGTTTTCCATAGCTTTCTGGTGACCTTGACAAAAAGGAAGTCAATAACTGGCAGTTATAAGGAGAGAAAAAAAAGTTGGCCCAACCTGTCCTCATTTCATCAGCTGTGGTATTTCCAGTTTCTTTACTAGTATATTTAGTCAGAAATAATTTTGGGTTATTTTAAGCATGCAAAGACTGAAGAGAGAATAGTGTACAGTTAGATTAACTTTACTGGTTTGAAATTCTGATGGTCATCCTAAAAGCCCAATGTCAAGAAATTATACAGAGGTACCCATAAGCTAAGTCTCTTGGCTTTGATATACAAGAAAACCTCTCAAAATTCAAGTCTGAATTAACTTTTACTGCAGTTGCAGTAAAAGTTTTGTTGAACCATTGATGCTACTTTTAAGTACTTGAGAAGTTCTTGCCTTTGGTTAGAAACAAAAAAGAAGCGTAGTTTCACCTTCAGTGAAAGACAATCATAAAAGCCAGGTGACCTTCAGAACCCTGGTTTAGAGTCACATTTCTGCAGTGCCTAAAGCTTTGGCTGCAGCATTAGTTTAAAAGGATCTGAGTATGCTCAGCAGAATCAATTCAGAGCATGCTGTTATTTCAGTGCAGAATGGATCCAGCATTCAATCAAATCTTTAAAGGTACTTATGTGTCTATTTCTCATTGAAGTCACATCTTTGAAGGTGTTTATCTATTTCCCATTGAAATCAATCTTTATCTTTTACAGCAGACCAGAGTAAGACACTAGAAGAAAAGCCTAACTCAAAGAACTTTCTAGAAGTGCTGGTACGTATCAGCCAGAACCATTCTGGGAGATCCCTGATCTTTATTTCTGTTAGATTAAAATAGTCAGAGCTTGAACCAGAGGGCAGCATCCCTCACACCTGGGATGACTGGGATGCTGCTGCAAACAAAAGCACTCTGACCTGGCAGCAGCAGACACAGTCCAGTGAGAATATCAGACACCAGTAATAATAACTCAGAGCATTTCCTCTGTTGAGATCTGTCTCTCAGTGCCATTTGCACAGTGCCTTTGCCCTGTCTGGGACCTTTGGCTGCAATGATCATCGTGATGAGGTGGCAGGGCAGGGGGGATGGCTCTAAACTGGCAGAAGTAGGGTTAAGTTAGGTACTAGGAGTAAATCCTCTGCTGTGAGACACTGGAACAGCCCAGAGAAGCTGTGGATGGAACTGGAACATCCCTGGGGTGTTCCAGTCCCAGCTGGATGAAGCTTTCAGCAGCCTGGTCTGGTGGAAGGTGAAGGTGGCACCATGGAGTGTCTGAGGTCCCTCCCAACCCAGAACACTCCACAGCACGTCATTGGCACAATCCAGCTCAGGTCCAAGGAGCAGTGCAGCTTCCTGACATGGAGACAAGACACCCACAGCCACTGACAGCCACGGGTTGACAGGAATGCCACATTTTGACAGCTCCAGAGCATCCATGTAATTAACAGACAGTAGGGTTTTCTGCCCCCTGCCCCGTCCCCTCCTTCTGATTGCTGTCATTTCCCTTGTTATCAAATCGTTTGGAGGAAGTTAGTTCATGAAAGAGAGCTAGGGTAGGCCCTTCTCTGGAAAATTCCCACTGGTCTGACTTCAAGGCTAATAAAAATGCTTTATTGTTTGTTCTGCTGCTCCTCCTCACTGGTCAGCAACCCCCCAGGGCACAGTTAGTGCCACAAATTCAGCCTGGAGTGCCTGGTGTCTCATGCACAGCTCCAGTTAGGAATGAGTTTCCTGTTGCAAAAGAATCATCTTGTCAAAGTACTGCTGCCTTTTTTTATTATATAATTTCTCACCTGTTCTTGGCCATGTTTAGAGACAGCTCACAATGGCGATGCTTACTTTTCCACTATACAATTTTTGCCAAGTGTCCAAAATAAGAATTTCACGGTATATAGAAAAAAATAATCAGCTGGCTCCCCACCACCATTTCATGCCTCTGCCTGAACTCAAAGCATCACCTCTTAATTTTTCTCCTACATGGTTCAGAGGGAGGTGTAAACATGACTATAACCTACCTATTCCAGATGGATTTACTTTTTAAGCAAAAAATGCTTAAAAAAGCAGCAAAAGGTGACTGAAGCCCAAAAGAGTAAAAATGAATATAATTTAATGTATTTGATCTTTTATCACCTTTAGCTATTTTACAAGAATGGATTTAATACCTGCCATTAGCGCAAAGTGTAAGACTGAGGGCTGGTGTAGGCACTGGAGCACAAGCAGAGTCCTGTTACATCCTCATAAAGCAGTATTCCCTCGGATGAGGAAAAGAGCACAGGATAACGGCACGCTTCCCTCTCTCCTGAAACCGTCAGTCTCCCATGGCACAGGCAGCCTTCCTGATTTCCCTCTGACTTCAGGTGGAGGGGAAACTCTGAGGTGAGTTCACTGGGTTCAGTCAGAGTGTTTCCACTAACTTCACAGGGGTTTGGAACACACTCAATATAAATAAGGACGGCAGAATGGCAGAAAAAACAAATGTACTATTTAAAGCTAAGGGAAAAAATCCACTGTGGTTCAACACATCTGAAAAAAAATTTCAAACCCAAGCTTCTGAAACAGGCTAAAAGAAATTTTGCTCTTATCTATACTCTTACCTAGAATGCTTTTCCTATTTCTCAAAATTCTATACAGTCTACTAGAACTCTAGAAATGTGGGAACAAGAAGCAATAACAATCTTCCTTCTTTCAGGATTCTCGACATAATCCTGGTCTGACTGAAGCTTTATATTGATTTCTATGAATCCAGAATTTCAACCCCTGAGAAGAAACTGCAACCCCCACTTACAAGAAAAAAATCAGTCAAAAAAAACCTGGCACAAAACCATAACTAAACAAAGTACACATGGGATTTCAAACAAGATTAGAAGCATTGTTTTGACCCTGTGGCTTTCAGAAGGGTGTGAGAAAAACACAGTAAAGAGCACAAGAGGCCTTTGCAAAGTGGGCAGCCGAGCCAGACAGTTTAAAGGAATTGGAAAAGAAAGTCTAAACGGAAATGGAGTGAAAGGAAAATGCAACTCCATCTAGGGTGAAAGGAATGAAGACCAATAATCATTGGGATTCAGTTTTGTTTCTGTGGTAGGTGCTCTAAGATCCATGTTGGAGGGGCAGACAGAAAGGTCATGGAAGTCAGAATTATTATACGAGAAAGGAAGTGGGGAACAATGGGCCTGGAGGAGTCGTGGCAACAGAAGGCTTGGTGGTCTCCACTGGGAAAGAATGGGGGGCCTTCACTGGTGGGCTCTTTCCACAGAGAGAACTGCTGTGTGCAAAGTCTGCACAGAGCAGGAGGGCACCGGGGACAGGCTTGCTGAGTTATTTGCTGTGGATAAACTATCCAAGGATTCTTTCCTGATTTGGAGCAAGTCTGAGTGCTGCTGTAATACCTCATGAATCCCAGCACACACGTCTGGTTGTTACCACCAGAGGTGTCCTGTATGGACTGTACATGCCCTTCAGCTGAGCAGAAGCTGTGCTTTGCAAAGAACAACCTCCACCATGCTAAACATGTGAGCAAAGCCCCATGAAAGGGACACAGAGCAGCAGAGCTTCACAAATAACACTTGGATGTTTTCTGTCATTATTTCTGCAGCTCTGGCCACTTCTCCTTGACTATTTCCCTTTCACACGCCAGCCTTTTTCTACTCCCTTTACAAAGGTTTCCAGTTCTTTAGAGCAATGGGCCTGTATTTCACTAAAAAGGACCTTGGTGAACATTAATTGACGTTCCCAAATAACTAAGTTATTAAAGATTTGTGGTTTGTGACGAATCACTAAATACATGCTCTGTTATATTCAGGAATATTAAACTAGCAGAGGTGAGTAAAGAAGAGAGAATAGGTGTAAAATTTTTGTTGTTGTTTGTACTAATTGAGTTATTCTTGTGAAGATACTCCTCCAGGAGCAATGAGCAAAATCTGTGCCTGTTTTCACAAGAACAACAGAGGCAGGCAGGCAAAAGGCTAAAATAATTTCCAGAAAATTTAGAGGTGCCATTGCCATGAGTGTCCCACTGCAAATGAGGATCAAGAGGGTGGGATCACGTAATACTTGTTCACTCCAAGTTTAGCACATGAGGGGCCAGGTCACAGTGGGAAAATTAGCTATGTTCCATCTTCTGTTCAGAACAAAGCTGCTCATTGCAGTGGTGGGAAAAAAAGCGCACGAGGGCTGGGAGGTTTCTGACAGAGGGCACATTTTGCAGGCCCAGGCTGTGGGAATCTGTGGGTGTGCAGCATGCTGAGGCTTGAACTTGGGAGCTGTGAATGCAGCCTGGGCATCCAAGAGCAGCCAGTGCCACAGAGCACCTCCTGCACAGCAATCCAGTCCATGCACACCCTGAGATCCCAGCCTGGCCTGGCTGCAGGAACACCAGCATCTGTCCATTACCCTTTATCCACAGGGACCCTCTCAGAGCCCTTCTGTACCTCCTGCACCCCTGAGTGGTGCTGTATCAGCACATGATTGGTGTAGGACAAGTGCTTTTCTTCCCTCCCAGCACCCCCATCCTTTTTTTTTGTTTTGGTTTTTTTTTTTTTTTTTGGGTCAGGAAATGCCAGCCCATGTGAGTACCTCATAGCAAATGAATGGGAAATTTGCAAATTCCTGTAAACACCCACAAACTTTCTCATGATCTCTTGCCACTCTTGAATGGATGGTGCTTTGCAACTCTGAGAAGCCTGGGCTGCTGAACACAGCAATGACATTGTGCCAGCCTCTGAAACGTGGGGTTGTTCCACAAGGCAAAGGCCCACACTACCTGCAGCTGGGCAAGCACACAATCACTATAGTCTGACAGAGTCATTCTGCCATTTATTTTTCTTTTTTTTCCTTTAAAGCAACCAACACCACACAAATACAGGTCTGTTGAAAACTATTTATCTTTCTCAGAGCAACACTTGTGAAAGCACAGGAGGTGGATCCAGGCTTACCAGCCCTTGACAGGATCCTGCTGGAGGCTTTCCGGAGTGCTGAGCTTACACTTCTTAGCTTCAAGTCTCCAGCAATTCCTAAAAATAGCACCTGCTAGCCCGCTCCTCCTTGGCACCAAAGGAGCCTAAACCCTATCAGGGTGGAAGAGCTCTGATATGGTTTCACTGGCTCAAACACCAACCCCACAGCCTCCAGCTCAGCCAAGCAGCCATCTGAGAAGGACACCACATCTTGACCGGAATTCAGAAGGACAGAGGAAACCACAGTGGGAAAAGCTTGCAGCAGATTTCGTTTGCAAGTCCCCAGAAGTGTCTAGGAGTTACTGGGAAACAGCGCCTCACAGGTTATCCTGTCCAAGGGAACCAGGTAAAGCCCACTGAGACCAGTCCCTTTTGGGATGCACAAGCTCCCACAAAGCCTCAGCCAGATGACCCTGGGATGCCCTCTCAGACTCATCAGCAGTTCAGCAGCAGCCAGAACAAGGAGGAAACAGGGGCCTTAATAGAGACCAGCCAAACCAAAACAAACCAAAGACTTGGTTGCCACTGCCAAAATCTGCTTTCACAAGTCAGGAATCCTGGTCATGCAGCTGCCTCACTTGCCCCTCATTTGCCCACATCCGCTGAGTTTACAAATGAACCTATTAGAAGGCATGAATTTCTATTTTGTTTGCCAGGGGAAAGATGGTAACAAAAGGAGGCTGTGAGTGAATGAATATGCCAATGCTCCTTTTGGTTTTACTGGCATGTCATTATATTGCAAAAACAGAACTTGATTTTTAAAATAAACAGAGCATAATATGGGGGTTTCTGTGTAAACAAAGGATTGTACATGTGGTGGTATGATACAAAATTTCACGATCAAGAAATTTCTCATTCAGCTTGTCCAATCAGCCAGAACAAACTTGCAGTCAGTACACTTTAATTATAATTGCATCTAATTGATTTTTTTCCTTCCTTTTTTAAATCTGTGGTATTGTGGTGCTGCATCAACGGTAGCTCTTGACACAAGAATGCACATTATGGACTCCAGGGTAGGAAATGGGAAGAACCCTGTGAGTAACCATCTCATACCCACTACACTGGTTACTGGCTGTTTGTTTTCCTCCAGAAATGTTCAGAGAAACCAGCAAACCCAGCTCTGAGCTTGGAGAGCCAGCTCCCTCCTGCCTTTGAGGGGAGCCCCTGTCCATGCAGGGAAGCTGAGTCACAAGTTCTTAAACTGCAGCTAACATTGACGGCCAAGCAGCCAGATACCCAGAAAATTCACCAGCAGAGAGAGAGAGGCACTTTCAGGCTTATCTGACAGGAAAATGGAGATTTTAAAAAATCTAATAAAGAACGTGTGGGCACCAGCCATAAATTCACATCCTTTTCTCTAGCAATCTCTGCATGACTTATACAAGGCAGTACAAAGTCCCTGTGATAGTTCAAAATTGCACCCGGATTGCTTGACTCAGCCCTATTCTTCTTCCCTTAGGCACACTGCCTAACATGTCCAGCAGCAGAAAAACAAATTAGGATCCTAAACCACCTTTTCAAAGGATTTTGGCATAACATCACATTAAAACAATGGAATTTAGGATCTTGATTCACTTAGTCATTTTTGAAAACGAGCAGAGGGTTACCAAGGATCATGCTAAAAATACACTCATGCTTTTTGCAAATATTTAGGGCTGGCTATCTGCATATGCTGTGACAGCCTCTTGACCTCTGCATGTGTGAAGACGACAGTCAGAATTCACACACCCTGCTGGTGTTTCTGTCTGGCCTTGCTAACTGGCCCTTAACCAGTTAATGCTGCCTTTTTAGGGGAGCTCTCTAAAAGCCCACGAAAAACAACAGACATTGAGAATCAGATTTTGGCTTCATCAAACGGCACTATGTGAAAAAAAAACCCAAACCAAGACTCTCAACAAAGACGTCAGTGACTCAACAGCTCTCAGTAACCACTGCAAAACAAACATCAGGCAGTGATTGCTATGTAGGGGTTGAGCATCTGCTAAGAAGAACTGTATTTTCATTGAACTGTGATTCTAGCACAGCGAACTCTCCCCAGCAGGGGTATGGCTGAAGGGCAGCACTCCAAATGTGGAGTGTGCTGATGTACAGCAGTCCCCCCTCACACACCAAAGCACTGCGCTCCACCAGAGAAATCACAAAAGGTCTTTGTTTTGAAAGAGGAGGTTTGACAATAAAACATAGCATTTAAAGTCAGCAGCTTTCTGGTTACTTGTGTGGTGTCATTTCCCCAAAGCAAATGTCTCTGAGGGTACCTGTAAATGTAGGGTTTGACCCACAGCAGGGAGAGGCTGCCCAGTGCCAAGCCAGCACTGAGAGTGCACATGCCAGAGCCCTCTCCCAGCAGGAATCCATACCCAGGATGAATCCATAACAGTTCTCAGCCAGCTACTTCCCAGTGCAGGGAGCTGGTGTGTTCTGGTGAGGTGTGTCTGCCGCAAGCTGCACTGGGAGCCTTTGGAACAGACTCAACCTAAACCATTCACACCGACAGTGAGACCCTGCCATCAGCTTTGAACCAAACATTCCTGGGAAAACACACTCTGCTTGGGAACTCACACCCCTGAAAGAAAGCTCCTTTTGATGGTGACTATGGTAAGCTGGAGGAGTGTCTGCCCTCTGCCATGATCTTGGATAACTGAGCCAGTTTTCTAGACAGAGCTGAGCTTTGGGAATCGACTATTCCTGTCAGAGCCGGATTCCTCGCAGCAAGAATGCTTGCAATCCATGCCACTCTGTCCCAGGACAGCATGGCTGTGTAAACACAGGGCTACAGGGGGATTGCACTGAAACTTCACATCACACTCTCACAGCAAGGCCAGCCTCCAAAGCCCCGACTTTATTTTTACCTGGTGTGGGACAGGACAGTGGTATGTGGGAAATACAGCTGGAACAGAGGGAAATAATTTTATGGCTCCCTGCACCACAGGAGCACGGGTGCAAGCCTGAACCAGGTTTATTAAACCATGCATTTTCTTATTCCTATAATGTGTTGTGTACAAGAACATAGCACACTGGATACAGCCAAGCCTGGAAAGCAACCCAAGTTTTGCATAGCTGTTCTGACACCTTAGTAGTGCAGGCTGACTTTCAGAAGTGCTGAGAACTCTCTTTCACAGCTGAGATGGCCACAACACACAGAATATCACCCTACAATATCAGAAAGCTCCAACCCAAAGAGAATAACACCTTACCTCTTCAGAAGGCTTCAGCAGCCTGCCCACACAGAGTAACACCAATCCCCTCAGGAGGCTGCAGTATCTGCCCTGCTGCCTCTGTACCCACCCTTTCACCCCCTGACGCTGATGCCCTGCACCTGTGTGCCCCCTCTGTGGTTGGTCAGTGCCCCTGGCACTCGTTCCCTCCAACGCTGCTCACCTGTGCTGCTCACCTGTGCCCTGTTAGGGGTGATTGGGCACAGCCCCACCCCAATCACCACTGACTCTGCAACTCTGTGCCTGCACCCTCAGATCCCACTGGAGCTAAAAGGCAGAGCCAGTAATGGCCAGCCTGAACAAACAGCTGCTGAAACCCATGTCTCTGCACAATTAGACCCCCAAATGTCTTAGAATAATCATGCTGCCAACATTTGAGTGCTTGTTATTGCAAACATAATGACAGAATTCTAGCATTTACACAATTGTATAAACAACATCAGCACTGAATTTCAAAACCAGTACCTTACAGGCTTCCACTTTTTCCTATACTTTTTTCAATACGCACACAATTTAAAAGATTAATATTTTTTGTGCTTGCTAGCATGAACATCAATATTACATTGGAGCTCTTCTCTCCATCCACACCTTTGACTAAAAAATACTTGTACACCTCCCTTCCAGTTGGGAGTTTCAAATTATTTTCTCGAATTTCAATCCAGAACAAAGTCAGTTTTTAATAAGAAAGGTTTTTTTTTAGCCTGGCTATAAAACATCATTTGCTGGCTACTCTAGAAAGACAAACACTGGAACTTGACAAGTACAGCTGATAGAGAAGATAGGAGTTGATAGATGACAACTGCTGCAGCTTTTAATATCACTTTATCAGTCATGACACAAGTGATTTCTGATGTGGAGTGATCCTTATAATTCCTCTCAGATGCTGATAAATCCAAGTGGCTGGGGAACTAAAAGTCCTGATCCAAAGTTCCTTAAAGAAACAGGCTTTAGAGAGTGACTCAATAAAAATTCCCAACCCCAGCTGCCTGTCAGTGGAAAAAACAAGAAGAGAGATTCTGAAGGGCAGTGAAGCAGCCAATTTCACCAAAATGCCAGGGATTTTGATCCTTGCACCTCCTTTATAACACTGAAAACCTCCTTGTACCTGTTAAAGTGTCATGAAGAGAAGAAGGCTTTGGGATGGAATCTGGCTTGCATGTAATCAGACACCAACCAAACAAACAGGTGAGGGTCCCTTCCCTGCAGAGCTCACAGCAGGGCTGGACACAGCACAAGGAGACAGTGAGGTGAGATTGGCCAGGAGTATCAGCTGCCTCCCCTCTCCTCTGCAAGCTGCCAGAGCATCAAACCTCCCATTTCACCTGAGAGGACAAACCACAGCTTGCCAAAAACAAGCCAGCCTTTAACCTTTCCAGTCCTTTAACCTTTCCATAAACGGTGCTTGTTTCCCCGTGTGAACAATGGCCTTATTGTTTCACTTCAAATACCGTACGTGACCTGTGATGGTAGGAAATGAATGAATTGTTGTGTTGTCAACAGTTGCTTTTTTTCCACGCCTTCCTATATCTAGGAATTTCGTTCCATGCCCTTGAGTTTTAAGGACAACACAACACTTGTGAGAAGGCCACTGACACCTCAAGTTGACAAGTTATAATAGGGAAATTACCTGATATAGATTTTGAAAATCAGAATCTCAGCCTGCTTTTCAAAAAAACTCTCTCCAATTTATGCATGCAACATTGATATTCAAGAGTTTACATTGCCCAGAAACTCTGGTTTCAGACACACAGCAGGGACTTTACAAAATCTGGCCACTTATTGAAATGCCAGAATAGAAGCAGAGCTCCTCTGAACATCTGGCCAGACTGTGGGTATGTGATTCAAGATGACTGCATGAGAAAATACAGGGTAGGTAAGAGAGCAACAAAAGATTAGGAGGAAAAACTCAGACACTCATTCAATATTAGACATGAAGTCCTTCTTCAAACACTCATTGCTTACTACAAGTTCATTTAAAATTGGAGAATGTCCAAAGATGAAGATAAGGCAGAATTTTTACATAGAACAGAGAAGGTTTCCAAAGCATTCATCTTCTCAAGGATAAGAGACAACAACATGAAGATTAAGGAAGAAAAACTTATGGGAAAGGATCCTTAGAGTTCAAAGAAGCTTTTAAAAAGAAATTCAAAAGCAATATGAAACATCCTTTAAGCAATTACACACCATTTACTAGATGAGAACACTTCAATCAGTTCAGGAAAGGAAAGATTCTCACTTTTCAGAGACCCACTGGACACTGAATGGACATGTGAACATGTGTTTGTGCAGAGGAAATATTTACACAGGTTGGACTTACATGAAAGGACAGGTGTGGAATGCTCATAAATGCACATTTCCTGGACCAAAGCACCTTGTGACAAAGCTGATTAAAGACTTCATTGCCCATTTCACCCAACAGCATCACAGCCTGAGCCAGCTTTCATTTTATTATATATTGCCTTGAGAGAGTTTAAATTTAGGAGAAGGATCTTTTTTGGCTGCTTTTGGTCAGCAGTCTCCTTTCAGCCACTGCTTCCATGAGCTCCTGGGAAATGCCAAAAATATTCCTCTGATTGCTCTTTTGTGGGACATGCTTATGTGTCACAGCAATGTGAAAGGGATACCATTTCAGTGATATAATGCATATTTTAATCAAAAGCTAAGGAATTTTTACCCTAGAGTGCTGACATTTCAACTTCCAAAATTCTATGTGAGCCCCTCAGAGGTAGGTCAAGAAGTATAAGGCACCCCAACAGACTACCTTGAGAAAACCAGTGGGAATATATATTAAATTTGGTAGAAATAGAAATAATCTAAAGAGAAAAGAAAGAATATCAAAGGAGAAGAGAAAGGTCTCCCAAATAAGGGGTCCTGTGAGCTACCAAGAATGACATGTCCATGTTTTTAATAATAAAAAAAAAAAAAGGAAAGGGGGGTAGAAGGAATGGTTGCACATAATGCAGCAGCTCCTCGGTTAATGCAAACTGGCGCCAGTCCATTGCAGTCACTGGGGCTGCAGTGATGTGCACCAGCTGAGCATGGGGGGCTGAATTTGCAGGCAGCTGGCATGGTGCCAGCCTCTGTCTGCACACAGACCAGAATTGTGTATGTAAACACTGCCTGACCCCTAAAAACCAGCGATTTATAGAATGCTTTCTCGAGCTGGTGAATGGGTCGCGTCAGACAAACCAGGGCTCCCTGGTTTTGGTGCCTCCATCTGGGCAGCAGCTCCTGGCAGCCCTGCGTGGGCTCTGGCTTTGCTCACCAAATTCCACCAGGCTAAAGGATGGCTCCCTCAAAGCACAAATCAGCACAGAGCCTAGAAGAACAGCTGCTTCCTCTGCCCCAAGCAATAAAATGTTAGCATTTCATGCCAAGACTGCTGTGTCAGGGTTAAATGGTGTGTTGGAAGTAAACGGAGGTGGTTAAGCTGCACCCCACTGGGAACCACCAGTGGAGTTCCAGGTTCCCCTCTCCACCTGCAGTCACTGAGATACCCTCACACCACAGACTCACTCTCTACTGCTGTCCAGCCCAAAGTCCGTCTGTCCCCACAGTGAATAAGAAAAAACTTGGGCCACATCTTGCCAGCTTCTTTCCCTTGTTTTGGGAAGAGACAGGTTCCAAATCCATCTAATCCCTTAAACAGATGGACACTGTGGGTTTCCACATGTTTTCCTCTAGTGTGTTACATCACTTATCTTACCTACCTACATCTTCAGTTCAGGATAGATTTTGTTCCTCACTAATGCACTACTAATGCTTTAAAAATGTGTTCCAATGGAGCACCTTGTGGGCGTTCCAGAGATGTCAGTCTGAGGGGCTGACTACCTCTAGAGCATCCCTTTCACTGTTTCCAAGGGGAACACCACTATAAAACAAAACAGACATTTTTAGTTGCCAATTATTCTATTTGTTTGCATGACCACATAAAACACATGCTTTTTTCCTAAGAAGTTCATGACAGGTGCTCATTTGAGACAGATAGAAATGTCTGAAAACAAAGGTGCTTGGCAGCAAGAAGATCAGAGACAGAATCCAAGCAGGACTTGGCTTTCAACTCTTATAATTAATCTGCTGTAAAAGCATCTGAGATTTCCATGAGGGTATACAAACCTGAACAAGATCAATAAATCTATTTCTCTATTGACTGTCCAATTCTCTTACTCATTTAAATGAAGTCATTAGGATTTATACTCAAAACTGAGCCTTAAGTCAGATGTGTGTTAGCTGTCCCAAGATTTGCTTTTTAAGGCATAGTATTTGGAGGGAAGAACAAGTTTTTAATCCTCATCTGTGTGCCAGATTTAATAAACACATCTGCAGCAGACTGCTAACACAACCACTTAAAATATTTGGGTAGAATTTATGCCCACTTAAATATACTCTGCCATTTATCCAATAAAATGTGATTATAAAAGCAACAAATTCACCTGATTTCTGAAATATTTACATCCCATTTTAGGACCAAAACCAAATATAATTAATAACTATAAAAACAAGGGCTAGGAAACCACCACTGTTTTGTCATACTTTCATTTGTTGACAGTGGTTTTGGTTAATTGAAACATGTGTCCTGTGAAGAGGAGGGGGGATTGTTTTTGAGTGTGATATTTTTGTTTGTTTGTTTGTTTGGGGTTTTTTTGAGATCACAGACAGTGATGGGAGAAAAAGTCAACAATAACCAACAAGAGATTTCACCAAGAATTCAAACCAACCAAAACTGAAACCTGTTTTGATTGGAAATGAAGAAAAGGAAGTGGGTGCTCAGATCCAGATCTAAATTAGGTTTAGCCCGTCGTTTGGGGTTTGGTTTCATGACCAAACCCGGGCTGGGGTTCTCATAGAGAGCTGATGATGATGAAACCTTCTGAACTTGAATCACATAGCATGAAATCTCATACCCTGCTGTTCTGGAGACTTTGGTCCCCAAGACTGGAAATCTTCTCTTGGTTAGGACTGGTTGACTGACACTACAGTTTTAGACATGTCTTTTGGAATGGATTCTTCAAATTTCCCTTCCTCATTTGCTGTTTTCCATGATCTTAGAATCCCCAAGGTTGGAAGAGACCTTTAAGATCAAGTCCTACCATTAACCCAGCACAGTACCAGTGTAATGTGATGCACAGGAAGAACTTTGTACAAAATCTGACATTTCCAACTGATATTAAAAATGTTTCAATTGAACTTTAACCATTTTGGCACTCATGCAAAAGAATCACCTTTGGCTTTCTCTAATATCCGTCAGAACAAGATCCTGAGGAACAGGAGGAAGGCAAGGAGCAGAGCACAGACCCTGAATTTCAGGAAAGCAGATGATGCTGCTGTAGAGAACTGGTGGATGGCATCCCACGGGCTCTGAAAGGCTGAGGATGTCTCCAGGGCTGTGTTCTTCTCGGAACAAGAAAGCCCCACCCCTGTGCTCTACCTATCAGCAGAGCAGCTTGGCTAAACTGGGAAATCCTGACACAGCTCCAGTGCAAAAACCATACACAGATGGTAGAGGAAGGACAGGCTGCAAAGGACAAACACAAACATTTATCAGGCACAAAAGGACGCTTTTAGCAAAATCAGAGAGTCCAAACTGGTGTGTTAAAAACTACAAGAACTTCTAGAATCACTCCAGCAGGAGAAGGAAGAAAAGGAAGTGGTTCTGCTGTCAGAAGGGGTGGGTGAGCTTTACAGCAGCCCACCAGGGTAAGGCTGAGGCACACCATGCTTTCTGTGGCTCAGGTTTCACCAGCAAGGTCTACCCAGCCTTTTTGGTCTATCCAGCCCAAACATGGCTCAAGGGCAGAAGAAGCTCTAAGCAGACAAAGCAAAGTCAGGGATCGCTTAAGAAGTGAGGTCCCCATGCTCCCAGAAGGGGTGGAGGCAAGAGTGCAGGACCACTGGTGGCATGGCAGGGACACTCTCCTATCATTGATGGAAGGTTAAGGAGACAAAGGCAGGTCCCCGGTGACTGAAGAAAGGCAAAGATTTGACCCTTTTTCAGAAAGAGCAACTAATGGAGATGACCTCAAATCCTGGATGCAGCAGGCCCTTTACTGGAACACTTCAGAGGACTCCCCAGGGGAGCTCTGGGAGCTTCCCAGCTCCTTACTGGCCAAGCTACAGAAGTCTCTTGGCTGCACTGGTCCATAACAGTGGCAGCATCAACTCAAAAAGGGACAAAACGTGCCACCAGGAGCAGGAGTGTGAGTGAACACAGTCTGTTCCCAGAGCAGAGGATCCAAGTCTGTCCCACTTGCGCTGGCTGTTAATTCAGTGCTCAGAGGCCACAGCATCCGTGCAGTCCCACAATCTACAGTATGGAATTATTGCTATAAATGGAAGCAGTTATGCTAGCAATTGTTGTCTTTGGGTCAAACTGAGATGTGAAAAGATGTGCTTAAAGCAAAATTCACTCCTTTACTAAAAAATAAACACTGCCTTTGCCATAGATCCAGCTCTTTTTTCTACCCTGTATACATACATACATACATAAATACGTTTATGTATACATGCGTTTCTTTTATATATATATATATATATACACACACTCCCCTCTCCATATAAGGTCTTGGTAAATACAAACTGGATTTGACTCGGAAGGGAAAGAGACAGTTTAATTTTAATAGGCCAAGCACACATATCAGACAATATGAAGGACAAAAAAAAATCCCAAGCTAAGACCATGTAAGGTATGTATCAACCAGTTCTGAAAAAGGTTCCCACTGGAATTATTCCAGACTAAAACAATGAGTCATCCCCTAAGGAATCCTGTCCTCACATGAAATATATAAATCATTGTCCATTTTGGAAGGATTACGCCAATAGCACATATCATTAAAATGTTATTTCTTTTAATAGTGCTAAGACAAAATCCAGAATTTTGTTCCATAGATTCTGATTTGCAGTGTTACCAGAGTCTCACCACGGTCCCCCAGGGACAGAGGCACAAGGACATTCAGTACTTGTACAGTCAATGTATGTTCCCATATGCCTCAGCAAATCTGGGCAAATGCAAACAGAATCCCACATTTCAGAGGTTCCCTCCTTTTTTTCTTTTTTTCAATTCCATGAGACAGAAAAGCTCCATGAGGTGGTTGTGGTAGAATAGAGAAGAACAGAACATCCTAATGCCATGCCCAAAAAGGCTCAATGCTTGATGTACAACATGAGCAGCTTTGTGACTTCTCAAATTAAAATACTGTCTTTTATAGTCCTGGTATCAAAATTACTGAATTTCTGCTATTTGCTGAAGAGGACAAAGAGGGGATGTGCTACCTAAGGGAAAAATAAGGCTGAAAATAGTAATGGAAAGCATAAGACTAATGGCATAAAAGTTGGGGTAGGTAGAACAAGTTCATTATATGACATTCCAAAGGAACAGGGTTTACTTTCTATCACATATTTCCTGTTAGAAATGTAGAATGACAAACACAATTTTCAGTGCGTGATTTTGAAGAAAGGTTTATGATGTGACACTGAAATGCCACACAGATAAATCATTATTCCTGCACATAATTTGTTCTCCATAGCTCCCAAATGCTCCACTCCAAGTGTCACGGCACTGTGCATTGTATAAATATATGTCCCCACTAAAAGTGTCTCGTAACTCCAGCTGAACAACTGGTCCCTAACTTCCATGGTGAGAGAAATCAAGCAGGGATTCTCCATTTTCAAAAGGAAACTCACTCATCTGCATAGTTAATGAAGACATCTTTAGCATTTCTTTTCTCTGGGATCATTTCTGTCACGGTCTCAGCCAAGGGCTCACAAAGCAGCCTCACAAAGCAGCACCACTTTATTTTGCACCCTGTAGGGACAGCCACCATTTGTCACAGTCAGAGCCACGGCTGTACCACTCCTCTGGCATCGGGGGCACAGAACAAGGAGCCCGGTGGGCACTACAAGCCCTGCTTGGCCACTGCTGCTGCATTGTGGCCCACGGGAGCAGAACCCCTCTGCAAGTGCCTGGTTTAGGGCTGAGCTCAGCATTTGGAGGGGGCTCTACCACAGCTCCAATGGAGATGAAGAAACACAATCTTTCTCTTTGGTCAAGTCTGTAACATTAAGCACACGTGCTACAAGGTCTCAGTGTCACAGAGGACTTTGTTATTTTTTGTGAATTAATACACATGAACAATTGAAATAACCACAAAAAAGTTTGTATGGGATTTTTCTTTTTCAGTTACCTAAACAAACATTATAAACGCGGAATGATGGAGCAGGTAAATAATTTTTTTCCCCAGTCCTATCAATTTTGGTTTATTGTCCCAAACCAGGTTATAATTCTGTGGTACACTCAGGAAAGTAAAATGAATTGTGGGACTCTGAGGAGGAAAAAGCTTAGCAACGAGCCTTGCAGTCTAATCAACCAGTCCTCATCAGCCCAAAAATAGTTCCATCTTTGCAATCCATTTTTCTGTGATTTAACTTCCACAGACTGCTACTCCTGCTTCCCTTGGGAGAGCATACCATAATAGCTTTCACCACCAGGAATGTTTTCCTGACATCCAGCCTGGATGTGGCTTTTTCTCAGTTTTACCCCATTAGCTCTAATTAAGACTCCTCTGTGTCAGGTGAAATGCGTTCAGCCCGGAGCCTTTGCACTCAGTTACGGCTCGTGGGCAGCTGGCTGTGCATCACCTCACGCTCACACAGGGGCTGACAACATCTGAACACAGCGCGGCTCAAAGGCCAGGGAAAGATCAGGATTGCTCCAGCTTTCATCAAGGAACCACATTTTAGACTTCTGTTAAAGATTGAATGCAAGCTGTACTGGTAGTTCAGTGTTTTATAAAGCAACTAATTGGCATTTCCAGTGCTGGGGAGAACAAATATTTGTCTTTTTGCATAATCTTAATAGAAATTCCTTGATCAAGTATTTATAGTAAACCTACTAATTGTTTTGAAAAAGTATCCAGACTCTACGATATACAGAAAAAAAGACAAAGCACAGTGACTTTTATCTTAACTGTGAGCTGTCCTTACACATCCAGGCTTTGAGGCCAGCCAGGACTAGTAATTTTTGAAATATTTCAGTATTTTTAGGCACTGTATATAACTGGCAAAGTATGAAAGACAATGACCTGAACTATTGTTCTGCTCTGTTCCTATTGAGATGAAATGCACTAAGAGCAAAGCTATGAGTTTAAAACATAGTTTTATAGATACTGTAGAAAACAAATACTCAGATTTTGTTGCTAGACAAAAAAAAAAAAAAAGATTAAATACTCAACGAGCAGTTTGACTGAGTCATCACAGCAGTTTCCTCAGACAAGTTACTAAGGACATGATCCATGACCACTGAAATCAAGGAAAAGACTCCCACAAAAATGTCTACAGGCTGTGGATGAGGCCTTTAAAAATCCCAGTGTCTCTGGGTTTGCACCCATGAAGTGGAGGTGAGATTTTACCACCCAGGTGCTGCAAGGACAGCTCTGTTGGTCTGTGCCTGGTCCATGGAGGGATGGGAATGACATCTGTATCTACCCATGGAAATGCCACCAAATGGAGAGATCCCCAAAGCCATAAACCAGAAGGGATTTACCATTAAACACTTCCATTAATGTCAAAGCTGACACAGTTTGTCACAGGGTTGGGAATACACAACTCCTGGGGCTACCAAGGAGTATTTATTTATGTTTCACTTTGCATCAAATTGTCGTTTGTGCAAACAATATTCAACTTTCCTTCTTCTTTAAAATATTTTGTTTTTGAGGCCTGCCTTCCTCCTCGCATTCCCCCAGCAAGAAGCTGGCGAGGGATGAGGAGCATCTGGGTTGGAGATGACAGCTGGTGGGTGAGACAGCATCAAGCTCTTTGCTGGCTTTTGCTTTGGTCTTCTGGGAATGAACCAAAATGAGATTTCTTCACAATAATCACCCCATCTTTTGCCCTTGAATAAACCTCAGAAGGGATCATGAGCCAAGTGCTCTTTGGGCAAATCAGAAGGAGTTTTCATAGTCCATATCCCAGAGCTGATTGGAAAACACGATCTCTGCCCCGTGGGAAACTCCAGTGTTCCAAAACATGTTTTCTGCTCTGACTTGGAAAAAATAAAACTTTTTTTCAGTATGAAGGTTTCCTCAAGAGTTGTCTTTAAAACATTAAATTCTAAATATAATGTTACTTAGAGTGTGATATAGACATATGGTACTAAATGCAGCACGAGCATTAAATTTTATCAATACCATTTAGAATGAAATATTACAAGGAAAAAAAAAAAGAAAAGGCCCCTTAAACAAGCCCAGGCAGTGGATTGTGTGAATGCAAGTTCTGTTTGCAATGATGAGGACACCTTGGAATCTCTCTGTGGCCCTTTTTTGTGAGTGCATAAAACACCATTGGTGTCATCAAACCATTTTTGTTTTGTTTTGGTTTTTTATTATTCTTACACAACACTTAATGAATTCTTGGGCATGCATTCACCCAGGATTCCTTACAGGAAACCCCTATGGCTGTAATGACCTGCACTAGTGGCCCTCCAGCTCTAAATTGTACAACCTGTGCCCAAACACTGGCTAGAGCAGTTTTTTCCTTTCAGTAAAAGCTCTCTTCCCAGGTTACTGATATTGGCTGCCTTTTAGCTGCAGTATCTCTGGATTTATCGTTGGGACGGGAAGCACATCCCACGCCTGCGCTCCAGCCCCACACCTTGGTGCTTTGCTGGGATAAGGACACAGACAACGAGCTCCCTGTGAGCCAGCCGTGCGTAATGCCAGCCCGGTCAGCTCCTTGTGCAAGCCCAGGAGCATCAAAGGAGGCATGGAGCAGCTGGAACCCCGGAGACAGGCTGCTTTCCACGTTAGACATTTGACTAATCTGATGATGCATCCGCAGCACTATGTGCACTGGGCAGGAACCTGCCTCTACAAGCAGCAGCCTCTGCCTGGCAGCAGGGCTCACCCCAAGGGAAGCAGCCCCGGCCCCTGGGCTTGTGCAGCAGCGCTCCCAGCAGCCTCCATCACCTTATGAATACCTTGGGGATGAGCCTGGGAGACAATTGAGCTGTGAGGTTGGAAGAGAATAATGCTTGTGTGGGGGCATGAGACTGACTTGGCACATAGGGCCTGGTAGCCTCAAATGGGGCTGCAGGGGAAAAGAGGAGAAAACCAGCCCAAGGTGTCCCCAGCACATGGCAGCAGCACTACCAGTGTGCTCATGACATCCAGTAGACAAGACAGCCACAGGAAAGGAGACAAAAGCTGCAGCAAGCAAATAACTGGGGTGCTCATCAAAAGCAATCTGTCTGAGAATGGCTGGGAGCAAACACCCAGGTGTGGAGTGCTGCTCTGGGCACCTGGGCTTGTGTTTGCAGGCTGGGAGCAAACAGGCAACTGGGCAGGCCAGACCCCAGTCTCTCAGCAGTTACTGGGGGATTTAGACTGAACTCAATCAAATCTGCATTAAATCCTCAGTGGACACAAACATTTCCCTTCCTGGCTGCGCAAGCCCCCTCAGCTGGTTTTGCTGTTGGTCCCTGTGAGGAATGAAAGGCTGCATTTGTAGGTGCTCCAGAGGGATGAGCTGCCTCTTGGTACCTCTTCTCCCTCCCTCCCTCCATGGCTGCCTCCTATCACTGAATGCCAGAGCCTGATCCCTTTTTCCCCCTTTCCCTATGACCCTGCTCATTATCTATGCCAACACACAAGCAGTCCTGATTTATCATGATATTGTCCATCATTCCATCACACAATTACTTTTTAGATTCTCCATATCTCAAACTGCTTCTCCAAAGGAATTGCTTGGGAGCCAGGGATTCTTTACTGGCAACCATGAGTGTGTCAAACCCTCCAGATGTTTATTATTGCTACTGCTTTCCAGGGGTGTCAGCCAATAGCTGTGTTTGTGGCTCGCCCTTCACCAGGACATCAGATAACTGCAGCTTAGAGTCCTGGATGCAGCACTGGTCAGCCTTAGATCCAGAATTCACTCTGCTTTCTGCTAGGTAAAATGGTCCACCATCAGTCTGTGGAACTGGTCTCACCACTTTGTTGGTATTGAAACACTTTATTTATCAGCCAAAGGGATATTACAGATGGCTAAATTGTCTGATTCTGAATTTGGCCTTGTAAATGGCTGACAAATTTGTGGCAGGGTGTATTATTGGCAGATAATACAAGGAATATTTTAACTGGCACGAACTTTATCTGTCATTCAGTGCTCAAGATAACCTCTGTGTTGGGGAAGGTGAACTTTCCAACAGGACAGAGGTTGACAGTGTTCTGTGGAAATTTCGTTCTGCTTCTCCCAGCACATTTTCTCTCCCTCCTCAATGAATAGTTTTCTGCTCCTCTTGGACCTCAACATTTTAACCAGAATTAGTTCCAGAAACATACCCTTCAAATAACTAGAATAAATCAGCTGGGGCCCCCTGGGCTTCCAGATAAAACTCCATGCACACAAGTCCTATTAAAAATCAAACTTGTCCCGAAATCTAAAGAGCAGAACTGAGTCTGTTCTTCTTCCAAGCAACATCGCAAAGAGAGAAAGAGCTGAAGAAGGGAGGATGGAACAGGGAAAGGCAATTCCTGCAGCAGCAGCAGCAGGGGCTGTGTGCCAGGTACTGGGTGGAGATGGAGCAGGATGAATGGAGAGTCCCTGGGGACGCTGCCAGCTGCCTGGGCTCGGCGCTGAGCTAACCTGTGCCGCGGTGGGTGGGGCAGGGCATCAGGAAGCCATCGCCGCCTCCCAGCTGTTCCTTCCTTCCTCCGCCCCTGCTCGGTGCTGCCGAGCCAAGCTGGAGCAGGGTGTTGGCAGGGCAGAGCACCGTGCCAGCGGCGCAACTCGCGTTTAGCTCATGGAATTCTCTGTGCATGCAGGGACCAGCACGCCCGTGCTCTGTGCTGAGCCCTGGGAAGGAGGGCAGCTTACATGAAGCAGGCTAGCAGAGGTGAGGGGCGAACCAGGGCTGCACGGGCAATGTTTCCATGGATCAAAGGCAGTTCTGCTTTGTTCCTGCTGTGGGAAAATTCCTGCTGCAATAGTAACAACTTCCATTTTTATGGATCCCTCGTGCTTAACAAATGGACAGACTGTTTGTCTAAGCACCCCTTCTCCCACCACGGAAACGGAGCAGTCTCCTGGCTAAAACACTGTGTCTGTTTTGGGGCAGCACCCTGACACTTCTGGGCACTTTGGAGCAGCAAATGGATGGATTAACAAAGGTGTCTGAAGCACACCAAAGAACCAGCTCAGGCTCCTACAGGCATCCAAAGCCAGGCAGAGCTCCTACTGATTTCCAGTAGAGCTCAGGCTCTGAGCATTAGAATTCCTGCTCAAGCCCAAGTAGCTAACTGCCTTGGAAGGTCAGCCTGAGAAAAAATTCCCTGGAGACAGGCAGTGATCATCACTATGCTAGAACCTGACTTGGCACACCACTATCTGCAATCAGCATCTTGACAACTGTGCCAGAAAATCTATTTCCCCCCCCCAAGAGAATAAATTCTTCCAATTCACCAAATGGATACAATTTATTCTACCCAAGTAATCCAAATGAATCATGAAAAAGGATTAAAAGGACACAGAATAACTTTATCAGTATTCTTGCAAAAACTTCCTGTTCTCTGAAATTTCCACAACAACATTCTTTGATGCATTGCTTTTAAGCTTTTAGACTTTTTAAATGCTACCCAAAATGGTATGGCTGTAAAATTAATAGCTGCAACCCTCAATTTGCAAAACACGTTCATCTTTGCAATGTTCCGACAAAGTTTGCACTCAAGTTTAAATATCAGAAGTTGAATCTGAGCTGAAAACTGTCTGTGTTAGAGACCACGACTCATGTGGGACTGAAGTTCAGCTCTGTACTCAAACCAATAAAAGGTGATTATTGGCAAAATGCGTTATCAATGGACCACCAGCCAGTAAAATGTCTCCCTTCTCCTGCCCAAACAGCCCAAGTCTGTAACTTCCTGGCTTGATTTCAACACTATTTTACCTATAAACTTCTGAAAATGGTTGCTGATTGGGGATATAAGCTAGAAAACTGTCAGAGATGTAAGCAGCATTAAATCTATGCTTCATGGACCTTACTGAAATGAGTTCTTTTAAGCTGTGCTAGTGCTCCTGGCCTTGAAAGCCCCAAAAAGTCAAGCCTCAAAACCTCTCAGTGAATACATGTTTAACACTTTCTTATTCCCCTTCTGTATTCTACCTTCTTAGATATAAAACTTTTCTCTACAACTGAGATTCTTTGGTTAAAGTAGCACTTGCTAGGTTAAGGAAATTGAGGTATAGGAAATACAGCAGTGTCAATAAAAGTAGAGAAGATTTTTTCTGCTTTTACTTTTTCCTTTTTTTTTTTTTTATGAGACATAATAAAACTGCTAGTTATAAAGAAACTGGAATACATTTTTCCTAATGCACATCTTGCCGGGAAGAATCACAAAGCAGAGAGCAGAGTAGCACAACATTCCAGCAGGAATTCTCTACAGACTCTCTCACAGGCTGGCCCAAGCAGTTCTCACTGCCAAAGTGATGTCAAGCACGGCTAAGAAACCCAAAAAGCTCTAATCTATCCAAGTTTGAACATGAAACACTGAAACAGCTCTAAAATATTCACCATAAGACACTTTCCCCAAGGAAAAGCAGAGATGAACTCTCCAGTTTCCAAAAGAGAAAGAGGGAACAAATCACACCCTTCCAGTCTGTAATGGAAAGAGAATTGCATTGCACAGCTTTCCCCTCTCCTACACCAGTGACTAACAACAGACCCCAGACACCTCTCCCCTCCTGAGATGGGAGGGAAACATCTCAGGAAAAATCTCATGTTCATTAATTGGAGGAGGGGAAGCTTTCAGCCAAACCAAAATGAAACTAAGTCAAGTTTTCCAGCAGCCCAAATGAAGTCCGTGTGTTCCACCAGTGCAGGAGAGCCACGGTGCTGGAGCAGAGCAGGCTGGGTTTTCCAGAGCCCTCTCCACAGGGAAGGACCTGGGTCACAGGGAAGGCTGAGGAAAGCTGACTTTCTGGCAAAGGAGCGGCTGAGCAGCAGGAAAAAGCACAGAAAGCCTGAGGGGGACTGCTCTGCTGGGCTTCCCAGGCTGTGCTAATGCCAATGTTGATCCTGTGATCCCAAACTGCACGGGCTTTGCTCAGCCCTGATCACACTGCCTGCCTGGCAAAGGGGATCCTGGGCAAACCTGGCCCAACTGCAGCTGGCTTCACAAGAAAAGCAATTTGGTGGGCTTTTTATGCTCTTAGGATGGGACACACACAAGCAACTCCAGAAATGAAATCGCGGAACTAAAATATGTAAAGCTCAGAAATACTAACTTCATAAGCTGAATTCAGCCCCATCTCTAACAAAAAGAACATGCAATATGAGAATAGTCAGCGCATAAATATCTCTAGCAAAGAAACCTTAAAATAAATTGAATTCATGCAGCGATAACCATACTCATCCAGTAATAATGCCTGCATAATAAAGGAAAAGGGGAAAAGGCAAAGAAAAGAGAAGGCACTGAGGTACCACAGATGCAAAACACGTATCATGCAGAGTCAGGTATGGCATTTTCTGTTTCTAGGCTGCTTGCTAGAAGAAAACTATTCTACATATGCAGCTCTGCCATTTGGGAGTAATGTGATCATTTTTACTGAACAGCAATAAAACTCTATGGCTTCCCCCGCCCCTTTGTATCCTGCAGCCATCACTTCCTGCTAGTCCTTCAAACTCTCCAGCTCAGTGTCAAACACAGCTCCTTCCACCTCAGAGTTAACAAATACAGGCTAAGCCTCTCCACGAGCATTGCATTGCATCTGTGACACTGACATTCTCAAATATCCTTTTAAATAACCTTTAACCTATACTTTATCTGTTTACTTAGCAGCAAGGTGGGCACATGAGATCATCTGCAACACCTTGTATTTTGCCAAGCAAAATCCAGCTCAGTTGTAGGATTATTGAGCAGCAGGATGTCTCTCACCATGCCTAGCACAGGGACTGAGCCAGGAACTTTAAACCATGAATCACTGTAGCCTGAGCTAAATCCAAGTCCTGTTCTTGGGATTTTTATTAGGCATTGCCTCTCCAAGAACTAGATGTATCCTCTCCACGGTGAATTCAGCTTTGGGTTTTCAAGCTGCCTAAGGTAATGCGTTTCTCCTGGATAGCCTTTGAAAAGTCTCTGAGCATTTTATGAAAAACGTTTATGTTCAACACCTCCACACAAGCAAAATCAGTCACACTGATGAAGTGACTTATCTGAGAAATAGAAACCAGGCCAAATGGTTGATCAAACTCAGGGATTCTGAAAAAGATACGGGCAGCTCGGAGATGTCTGAATGACAACTGCCTTCTAAATGCTGTAATTGATGCAACTCTTCAGGTTTATCCTAAATTGATTTGTAAAAATATGACACCATTCACTGACCAGAGTAAAATGAACCCATGGTTTCAATAAGGCACAAAAGAAAAAATACACTTATTTCAAGAGCATGATTCACTCCATTGTCCACTACTTCTGAGAAGAGTCCAAGCACTAAATGCAGACTCCAGTGCCATTACTGTCACAGGAATTGCTGCTGCTCACAGCAGTGCCTCAGCTCAGCTCAGCAGATCAGCACAGTGTGGGGCAGCTGGGGACACACATCCCCTCTGGGTGTGCTGCACCCACTCCTGGGTCACTGACAGAGCTTCAGCTTCATGAATTTGGCTTCATGCTAGCTCTGACAACTGCCAATTTCTATGTATTTTCTCTTTTGCTATGCACACCCTCTGATGAGCTGCACGTATTCTTGCTGCAAATAAATATTGGATGCAGAGGAACTCTTTCGTAAAAATAAGAGCATAGCTCAGCCTGCACAAATTTGATTTAAACAAGTTCCAGGGTTATCTGTGCTTTGTACTGGGAGTCTATTTTAAAATTGCCTTAAATAAGAATTTTAATGGGAAAAAGACAAAGAAAGGGAGGTGGAACTGAACCCTTCCATCCCCGTATTTTCTAACTTTGGCCACCATGGCAGGTTCTCTCCTCTTTGAGGCTGTTTTGTATTGGCAGGCTGTCCCAGCAAGCAAGGGCACCAAAGCCCAATTTCTGTCTGTAGCACATCCTGGCTATATTCTGTGAAGCCAGCCATTTTCATGAATGGCACATTACCATGGCCAAAGATGGAAAGAACAACACCAGGTGTGAATGAACTCAGGTGACAAGAGAGAGCAAGAACTCTTGGATTCTCTGGTTTTGGCTATTTCTGTCGCACAATCCACCCTTTACCACTCAGAATCCCCAATGTGAGCATGGTTCATGCTAACCCAGCTGTGCAGCTGAGGCCAGGGTCCACGCAGACTGACATGTGTCTAAGTGCTCTGAAAGTGTTTCAAGGTTTATTTAGCTACACATTTTTCATTTGTGTATTTTCTATTGGAACAAGAACCGCTTCAGTTCAAAAAAAGAAAGTGTACCTCTTGTTCTGCCAAATGTTTGGCAGAAACCCCAATTTTGTGCTCTGCAGGAGCAGCAGGTAAGCTGATTGAGTTTCAGTGATTCCCTCCTTCCCTCGTTCATGGTGTACTCAGTAAAAGTGCAATGTCCGTGCCTGTTGGAAGGCAAAGCACCCGTGCAGTGGCCCAGCCCTGCAGCACCCATCTCAGGGGCTGGGGCTGCAGCATCGCAGAGGCACAGGCAGGCTCCCCTGGCAAGGCACACACTGCAAATAAAGCCTCAGCATGCAGAAACAGACAGTCTGCTCCCATTTTGAGTAATGTCTGCCTTCTATTCAGCACCACGGCCCACAATGAGAGCAACAAAGACATGCCAGATGAGAAACATCACTCTGTGAGATCCCTGCTCGCTGCAGAAAATCCTGTCACTGCTTACTGAGACATTTCCCCAGATTGTGCAGGCAAAAAGAGAGGGGATGCCTCATGTTAGAAAGGGGGGAAAATGAAAACTATTTGTGTCCAGATTGGTTCCTTTTAAAGTCTTAGCCTGATCAAAATCTGATTTCCATGGGGTTTGCTGCAGAGCCTGTGTGGGGTTTCCCCAGCTTGGGTCCTGTAAGGATCCATTCACGCTCACAGCACCCAAAATGCGTGGCACCAGTTCTGCTAAGGCAGGGCTGGAGGCCTCGCTGGCAGGCTGCAGCCAGGAGGAAAGCTCGGCCAGAGAAGGGCCTGGGAGCTGGGCTGCAGGGACACGTGATCCCAGCTCATGTGCTAAAAGTGACACAGACGTTGGCTGGGAGGGCTAACTCGTGAGCATGCAAACATGTTGGCTAGCTAGGACACTGAATTGACCAGATTTTTCAATGGCATATTATTAATCATTATATATTTTTGCTGGAGAACTGATTCAGTTACCTGACTTGCCTTGATTTCCTCTGGCTTTACATTATCTTGTTTTAAAGGCATTCTCTGTGTTTACGTACGTCACAAATAATGAGCCATCCTAAACTACTTACTCAGATCAATACTCGTTTTTCTTTTCAGAGTGACAATTATTCATTTTTCTATTTCATTTTATAGCAGAGAGTAACTATTTAGAAAGTATTAAAAAATAGAAGATCTTAGCCTATTAAAATCATACATCAGAATCAAAATGCGTGGGTTGCAAATAAATCCTTTGTTGAAAATAAATCCTCTGAACTACTTGGCAAATAGTCATGCATGAAATTCCCATTCATATTAATTCTGTTGATGAATGATCTAAAGAGTGTAAGAAGTTTATTTAACGCATTAATCAAAAACTTTCATCAACACCATTAGCTAACAGCATCTGCTACAAAAACTTAACCTGGTCCTGAACAAGAGAAGATGAAAGGCAGAGTTTACACACAGAGTGCTACTAGAGAGCAATAACCTGCCTAGAGACCCTCCAAGTTGCCTCCTGAACAGAAAGTTTCATGCCTTTCTGACATTTTAGCTCGAGCTGAAGTGACAGCCCTGTCCTAAACCATCAGAACTCAGTCTCTGCCTTGTGCTCAGAGTTCAGATGAGAGTAGTCCCAAATCTCCCCCATGCCATTCCAACTCATGAACCTTTGAATAATGCCACCTTTGGATGGAAGATACAGCCCGTATCAATCCCACATCCTGAGCAGACACACCCTGCCAAGGAAAACCAGCCAAGTACCTGTGGAACTCTGCCCTGCAAGGCTGCAAACCCAGCATCACACATACTCAACCTTCCCTACCAGCATTTGGGGATCACCATTTGCAGATGGCTCTGGTGAGGAGAAGTGGGGTTTTTTAGGGTGCAGCATTTGGGTATCAGGTTACCCTGATTGAACAGCACCTGTGTAAGACACCACTAAGCAAAAACCTGTCTGAAGAACCTCACATTAAGCCTCTATTTCCATTCCATTATGAGGCTCCACTGCTAATCCAAAACACCTTCAGAACTAGGCCCAAGATGAGGTACAATTCATTCATCTTTGATCCAGAAGAGAATAACAGATTGAAACAAGCATATTTGGAGAAAGGCCTTTTTGATGGGATTTTCAGCCTGGCTTCTTACTGAAAGAGGATTAGATAATTGATTATGAGTTGATTGCTGACCTTCATCCAACTTTGAAGTCAACTAAAATGTTTCAGTTACATTTAAATTCAGTCACATTTCAAACCCGATTCAGTGTTTTTATGTAAAGTAAGATAACATACCATGGTTTCTGCTTTGTGTGTTTTGATTCCTTTAAAAGAGAGGAAGTCAGAAACATTGAAACCTCACCAGAAATTCCACTCAGCATGAATCCTTACCCAGCAGAACTGCTGTGCTAACACTGATGTGTTCGAGCACAATTATATGGCCCTCGGGAAGAAATGTACTTCACCCAAAGCCTGACAGCAAGAAAATACTCTTTGACTTCAGGGAGCCTTGGATTAAAACTCAGATTATTAGTGACCCGGGGCAAAAATAGCAAACTATTTAATGCCACTTCTCAGGGCACCCAAATTATTGTATTAAAATGCATTTTATCATTGGCGAAGTCAATCAGGTTATAAACGCAAACAGATGTTCTAATGTGGCTCTGGCATTTGGCTTCGGGCAGAGTAAATGGAACACTTTCAGTTTCACACAGTGCAATTTCTGTGAGGTTACAGTGAACCCAGGGGTTTCTCCCCCAGCATTGTCAGTGGCTGTCACTGCACTGGTGTTGCTCTGTCACCTGCCAGGAAAGCCTGGCTGGCCCACAGACACTGCTCCTGGAAAGACAGGGAGAAGGGGAGTTCCACTCCAACTCACTGCCTGTGCAAAGGGGGCTTTTGAAAGTTCGCCAGCCCAAAGCAGGACACGTGGTGCTGTTGCCCTGGCTGCCAGGAGCAGTCAGTGTGTGCTGTGACACGGGGCTGCTCCCACCCAGGGGAGCCACACCAGGGCTGTGCTCAGCCACGGCCAGAAGCACCCTGAGGTGCCACACACACCAGCCAATGCACCCTGATACACCACACACATCACCTAATGCACACAGCCACTCGCACTCCACATGCTCTGCAGTGACAGTGTGGGAAAAACAGCCTGAAGGGGGGGAAAGGGAAAAAAAAAATAGGAAAAAGGCAGAAGGGACTGTGCGATTCCCATAAGTCAAGGAGCACATTGTGCAGCTGAGGCACAGGCCAGCGCCTCGCAGCCCTATCACTGCTGACAGAATTAGACTCTGATTCATGCTCTGCAATGCCAGCCAGGGACCAGAGCCTTCCATGGGAACCTTCCAGCCAGTCCCCTCCTTATCAGCTCCACAACAGCTGCCAGACTCTAAGGTCGCTCGATAGAGAATTTAATTCTTAAGACTGCACATTAATTTCTAAATTCTTTCTTATCCATGTGCTGTGATTTGAGACTGCATTCAATGCAGCCCTGCACAGGGCAAGCCTTTCCCATCCACACCCCTCCTTCCTGTCTGCAAACTTCCTTCCTACAGATTTACCCAGACATCTTTGAGCTAAATTAACACCCTGTGCACTTCTCTGACCAAGCACTAGCAGATAGGAAACCTGATTGTGACCTCTCACCGGCTTCCAGGCAGGGAGATTTTAACATACCCCATACGTGTAATAGATTTATTCATCTGCCTTTACCAAGAAATGAAGGGCTATTTATTTTCACCCAGCAGCTAACCACTGCAGTAGATCTTCAAAATAATGATTTCCCACCCTATCAATTCATTGTCAGGCAGAGTTCACTAATGGCTGCAAAATGGTTTCAAATCCCTCGACATATTATGCAATTTTGAACAAATATTACCCTGCTTTATGATGCTCTGCTCTTTTATATTCATATTTTTTAAAATTACTCTTTACTACGGTCAAGAGCACTACAGAATAAAAGCATGACAACAAGAAACCAGTGATTGAAACTTTTGGCAAGTCAGAGTGGAATTGAGTTACAGTGGAAAAATTCAGTATTAGTCCAATGTGACCAGGTCTCCTGGTTTGCTTAGGACAGTTCCAGGTTCCACAATGGTTTCCTGGAAGGGTGTAGGCTGTGCAAGCAGTAAAGTGAGCTCTGTGTGTGACAGAGAACCAGAATCCTCTCCTTTCCTTGATCAATTGGCCTTCCGGGTGTGAGGTTCCCAGTGGGAAGAGAGCAGTGTGGATATTGCCATTTCTCTGCTCTCCAGACTGCCTGGCTATGGGCAGTCCAACAGATTAAGTCAAGCAGACAGATCAAATTAATTTATTCAGAATCTTTAATTCTGAAACCAAAATAACAGCTCTGGTCCAAATCAGTGCAACTGAAACCAAGCCCTAAATAAATAGACAGTTACAGGAACCCCGACTGGACCAGTGATGTGTCTGGCACCATCACACCACCACCAACACAAGCCCTTCAGAGGAATGTGCAAGATATTCCAGAGGAGGGAGAAAAACTTAAAAAAATGCTGAGAGGGAGCCACATTCCACTCTATACTGCCCCAAAAACCATTTGGCTTCCACCCTGCCTTTATAAACATGATTTTCTTTCATTCCTGAGTTTTCAGTTGTGAACAATCTCATTAGCCTTAGAGATGGAGTCCTAACAAATTTCAGGCCTCATAAGTCTGAGGGAGACCAGAGGCACAAATGGATTATGCATTGTACCAAAATAATGTGATTTTTGCTGCCTCCCAACACCATTGCCTCCCCCCCACCTCCTCTGCAACCTGACCCTTACTTCACACATCAATGTTAATAGCTGCTCCCTCTTCTTCTGTCATTTCAACAAGAATAATGGAAGACAACCAACAGGGAATCAAGGGTAACAGAGAGAAAAAAGATCAAGGTCAATGTTTAAAAATCCTCAATTTTGCACAATTTTATCCTGCACATATTGATAACAAATTCCAGACCATGGTAATAAAGAGTGCCCTGGAAATGTAACCTAAGCTTGGGAGGAAAGACCTGTGTGCCCACATTTCAGCCAGAAGATCTCAAGGAATGCCTGGCTGGAAACAGCCATTCTGAGGCAATAATGAGGTGGAAGCAGGCTGATGCTGATATGCACAGACTTCCCTCCTGTCCATCAGATCTGTCGGTCCCCAGGGCTCATGGCCAAAGAGCAGCAAGTGGCCATGCTGCTGTCCAATCCTCCCCCTGGGAGAAGAAAGGGTTTGATGACTCAAAATCTGCTGTGGGAACATGATCTACCTGTTGGTGTCCTGGCTGCCCTTCAGCTTTCCCCACGATGGGGACTGTTCCTGTTACCTCCCAGCCCCAGATGGACTCACTTTCACCCAGGAGTTTGTGCCTGCTTTTCATTTGGTTTCTGTCAGTGAAGCCTAAAGAATAGTTCAGGCTCTCAGTACCAAAGCCCACTCTCATTTTATTACAGAAGATTGATGAATTTTAAGTCCAAAATCTGTTTTAAACACGGACTATTGCACTTGGGAAGAATGACTTACATCTGTATCTGCAATGCTTTCCATTCCCCTAAGAAAGTTGTGCATTTTAATTACTTGCTTACTGCTATTTCTGTAGCAGCAACAGTTTATGCCCTGAAATCAAGTCTAATGGTTTTGATGCTATTAGCAGCAGCAGAGCTAAATGTGCTTAGGAAGGGTTGTGTCACATCAGAAACTGGTTTTGGAGCTGGATCCCTCAGGCCACCACTCCTTGGGGCTTTTTTTCTTTTCAGTTAGCAAGACATGGAAAGATTTTTTTTTTTTATTATTATTAATTTTCCTTCTTTTTTTGGTTGACTCCACTTAGTTATTTGAATCTTGGAGGCAAGTAATTAAATAGACATTAACCAGCCCTCAAAGACTTCCTTTTGCAGCAAGACATAAGACCACAATTCAGAAAAATAACTTTTTTCCTAACTTTCAGGTGGTTACCACAGACCTGATTCCCATTTATATTTTACATCACTGGTAAATAAAGGGAAAGTAAAATAAAGATATTTAGGACTGCATGCACATTAAGGAGCCTGGTTCCACTCTGCCATGGATGGAATCATGTAGATGATCCCCACAGTGAGAACAGGAGCATGAGGGCTGTGCAGGGGTTGCTCTGAGGAGGTTTCACACTACTATTACTACCAGCTGCTGTGACAATACTGCAAAGACTCTGAAAGCAATACTGCAAAAACTCTGAAAGGACCGTCACAGAAGGGAATGTAGGAATGGGTGCTGATAGACCTGTTAACCTGGAGAGTTGAAGCAAAACTGGGAGAGAATTCATCCCCAAACACATGCACATTTTCTGGAAGATTTATCATTTCACACATTCCCCATTATTCCAGTAACCTACTGATCCAGCCATCCACAAAGCTGAAGATTACTCTGAGTCACAGAGGGACACCTGGAGCCAGGATCTATCTGAGGACACTGTGGGGTCACTTGGCTGCAGAATGACCAAGCTTCATTTTACACTAGCCTAGATCAAACAGAGACCTATCAAACCTGATTCACTGGGAACATTGGCTTTGCTGGACTTGTTCTGTTTCCTTTTCCCCTACATCTGTAGCACCAGCATAACCTGCTGTCCCTGCAGCTTCCAGTCAGGAATTCTCTGGCACAGAGAAGGTCAGTTTGGAGGGAATCACAGGGTGGGTGCTCTGGTCCCAGCCCCCTGCTCAAGCTGGGTCACGCCAGGGCACATGGGTGTGCAGAGGGCTCAGGAATGTCCCCAGAGAGGGAAGTCCCCTCCACTCTGGGTGACGTGTCTCTGCACACTAAAGCGGTTTTTCCCCCCTGTGCCTCAGTATGGGCCCGCTGCCCTTGTCCTGCAGCCTGGCAGCTCGGGGCAGAGCCTGGCTCCATCCCCCGGCCCTCCCTGCAGACACTGACAGGCACTGAGGAGATCCCCTCTCAGCTCTCTGTTTCTCTCAGATTATCCTTCTGGCTCTTTCACTCCTACAGCCACAGTGACCCCCACAAGGACATTTTGGTGCCTGGGTGCCTGTAGTACACAAAAGCCACAGATTCAGCGTTTCTGCCTGACACAAGCTGCAGAAACACCCTGTGATGCACAAGGTCCTGCTGGTAGAGATCTCTGAACTCCTGCTCGTTCCCAGGACTGGGTGCTGCGGGAATGCCGGGAGTTTTTCTTTCCACAAATAGATGTTTCAGGCATATTTGCTTAAACCCTTGAGGTTGACAATCAGCAAGACTTCTTCCCAGCCCAGCAGCTGCCAAGCCTCGTGAGCAGAGAGCCCCTGAACCATCTCCCCAAGCTTATACGTGCTGCTACAAGCGGGGATTGAATGTCCCACAGCGAGCTGCCTGCTGCTGATCTTTCCCAATTAACACTTGCGTAACGTGGGGGGAATCAGGGTCTGAATGCCTTGGCACAGCTCTGCTTGGGAAAACCCCAGTGCTTGACTCGAGCAGAGCTGTGAAAGGGCTCCTGGCAAGTAGAGGAGGGAGAGTATAAAGCAGTGACAGGGTTAGTCCAGCTATGAGAAAAGGCTTGTGTCACAGGTATTGGCAATGATGGAGATAGTGGGGGACTGTCACTTGTCCTTCCCAAGAAAAGACAGTGAGCTCCATTAAAAGGGTAGATCTCTAAAAGAATTCCTCTGGAATTATTATTAATTGTTATTATTATAATTAATTCTAATTAATTATTATTAATTATTCCTCCTGGATTATTCTGAGGGCTTTAGCCTGGAAAGAACTTGTTCCCAGAGGAAGCATGACAGAAAGGGGATTTCTATGATCTTGTCATGTTCTTCAAGCAGCTCTTCAGGCCAACAAACAAATATGGCAACCAGCCATGGTGGGTGAAGCCAAGGAACACATAGCTGTTTTTTATATATATGCATATTTTTTAAAATGTTGTCAGATGTCATGGCACAAAAATTCATGAGAAAATGCCTTGCAATTCCCAGGAAGCCTAAGAGGGGGAAGCCTCTTTATTAATAAAAAGACATCTAGACTCCAAAACCTGCCCTAGGACATAAGGGAGCTCTCTAAGCAAAGAGGGGAAAAAACCCCAATCCAACAAATTCTTAGGAAATCCAAAGAGACATCACAACATTTCACGTTTAAGCATTTAAAACAGGAAGGGGAGAAAACAAGTCTTATTCCTTTCTGTCTTTCTTATCACAAGGTGTAATTACACAACATATATTTAGGCACCTTATATTTAGCCTGTGGGCTCCACCAGAAATGATTACAGCAACGAGCTTAATAAGATTCATAGCTGTCCCCAAAGAGAGGGCCATGTCCTCCAGGGCAGAAGAGGGACAATTTGTTTGGCAGAAGCCAGAGAAGATGGAAAGTTCCTGCAGGACTCATTCAGTGTCACCCCGTGCAGTGACCAGCCCTGTGTGGCTGAGTGACAACAGCCCAAAAAGCCTCTCCCAAATGTTGCACACCAATAAAACCACTGGCATGGTGCGGTCTCCTGGCACCTCTTTCAGAGGTTCTGTTAGTCAGAAGTAGCCCAGGGAAAGGCCGGTCCCTGCTTTTGTCCCAGATGGGTAAGGATGGAATAAACAGAGAAGAGCCATGACCTGTACTCAGATTGCTCTGCCCAAGGCAGCAGGAGTTATCCCACCTGGGCTCTCCGAGCTTTCCCAGGAGTGCCAGATTGCAGAAAGGTAGAACCTGGGTACATTTGGCCATAGAACTTCGAGGTAAAGTGCTTGCAGAGTAACTCTGGAGTCACTTCAGTGGAGACAACATCATCTGCCACACAGAAATCCAAACAGAAGTTGGAGTGCTCCTCCATCCAAAAGCCTCATTGCACCTTTCATGGATCAGGAGAGATTGTACAAAGTCGAACTCTGCCCAAGTTTCTTCTGAAATGTGTACATCATCCAAGGGAGAAAAGCTGGATGTTTTTAGGGGGTGTCATTAGGAAGCAATTTGTACTTTGTCACCTCTTCAGCTGAATTTTGTAGGAAACATGGAGCTCTATCATCATTAGCATTTTGGATTAGAATATACCTCTTGCTCTGAGCTTCTACTAACACTAATTTCCAATCCACTCTTTGTTAATTAAATAAATTCTAAATGACAGACCTATTATTCCAGAAGGTCTCAAACATGTGAAAAAAAAAAAAAAAATCTGGACATCTGTGACACATTGCAACTGCATTTGTGTCTTTCCATGTTCAGTATCAGCCATCAAGCCAGGGAACCACAGAAATCCCTCCAGGCAGTACAAAATTTGAGCCTTAGTCTTCAAATACAGCTAACTGTGATAAGAGCCTCACTTCAGGACAAAGCTGCTGGTGAATTTTAACAGATTGGGAATTCATCTTTACATTTATGAGCCATAGAATCTGAAAGTCTTGAAAAATCATGCTTGAAAATCACTGATCACACTTGAGAGTATTGGCACTGGACAGGAGATAACGTTTCTGAAAATATACACCCATCTGAATCCTGATTATGTTACTTTAAAAGGGCTTGAATCTCTCTCAATTTTTAATCCTATGTCAGCTCTCTCATTACCTCAGAGCCATTTCTACCTTGACAAAGGAGGTGCTGATCACTCCCAGTCACCCTTAATCCTTATTTCAAGTTGGTTGTGATGTGGATTTATATCAATATTTTGATGCTTGGAGCTTTCTGATTTTAAAGCTTATTTTTCTGTCCTGTTTTTTTGTCACCATCTTATTACATAGCATGAAATACACCTAACAGTGATTTATTAAATTTGATATTGTTAGATTCACATGAAAAGCTCCCAGTTTGTACGTTTTTTATAAAAACGCACTCAAGAAATCCCTCTGAGAGGAACTGCATTGGTACATCTCCAGACTGGGGTGAATTTTCCTTTAAATAAGTATTTCCTTGTTCTTTGGCTCCATATGGAAATCACTAGGTGAAATGCTGTGGCCTGTAGGTCTGGCAGCATAACCATAATGATCCTTTCTGACCTCAGAATCTATCCAAATGTTTGACTTACAGTGCATCAGCATGAAAAGAAGCTTGTTTTTTCCACATCATTTTTATAGCACTACTCAGGCATTTGTGAGCAGAATGTAAAGCAGGTCCCACATGTTATGGACTTTGAAACCACTGCATTCACATGTAAGAAACAGATGGAGAATTACATTGCCAAGACTTCACCCCCTTTGCAGAGAACTAATGGGAACAACAGCATAAAAAGTCTCCAATTTTAATTGAAGAACTAAAGATTTTTGTGATGTATTTTGCAATTAAGTGATGGAAAGCTAACTTTTTGGCCATTGCTGCAGCAATGAAATCTTGCCACAGAAGCCATCCTGAAGTGCTTTCTAACCACAAAGGATGTGAAAACAGAGATAATATCTACCAGGTAAGGGAGATAATACATTTGTTGCTGTTGTATCAAGCAAACACTGTTGCAGGCATTTGGTTATTTAGATCACGTTTAATTTGCCTATTACAGAAACCTGTCCTGTCTCATTGCATCCCAAGCCCCCCCTGCACAGAGGCTGTTTGCACTGCCTCCTCCTCCTCTCCTGTCTCAGACATCTCCAGCCATGGACCAGCTCTGCTGCAGTGGTGCTGAGTGTCCCTGAGCCAAACCATCCCAGTGGTGATGAGGAGCAAAGCCAGAAAAGCCAGCATTTTCTGCTAACACGTAAAGCTCTCTCATTGTGGCTATGGCTCTTCACCTAAGCTGGGCTGACTCTGTTTTCAGCAGAAACACCAAAATTCTTGCCCGCAGGCCCTCAGCACAGACCCAGAAGACTTAGGAGCATTTGAGGCTCTCTGTGCATTTGTACAAGACACCATGCTGCTCTGAGGGCCATCCCACCTACACTACACTGAAACACTCAGAAAGGATCCTGCAGTTCCCCTTAGACTCTGAAATAGACCTTCCTTTTCCTTTCACTGGAAAGCCCCCTCAAGTGGGATTTCCTTTGGATCCTTCCCCTCTTACAATGCATGACCCATGCCAAGGCTTCTACTCTGTCAATAGTGTATTTTCCTCCAGGTTTCCAGAATGGAAAACGTGTCACAGGTAAGTCCAAACAGAACACCAGGATTCACTGAAGTGCTGTTGCACAATTCAGCTGAATTCTACCAACTGAAGCACTGAGGAGTTTGCTGACAGACCCTTCTCCAACAGCAGCAAACTCTCAGGACCTCAGCCCGTGCCTACCAGGATGTTTTGTTACGTCCTGATTTAAGGCTCAGTCAGAAAAAAAAGCTTCCAAGTTATCCATCATCCTGACACCCCTATGCAAACACCAGGCAAGCCATTGGGAAAGTTGAAGGAAATAAAATCTGGAAGCGGGTTGAACAACCTACAGTATGGAGTCCAGAGCCATGCAGTAAAGGAAAACCAATACAGGGCTACAGGCAGCAAGCTAAAGGCCTTGCTATTTTCTTTACATCAGATAGAATCACCATCAAGTGCTTCCTAGTAGCCTCCAAATGTGCTCAAATGCCTCCTTCAGTATCCAGAAGGAACATGAGCTAGCTTGGATAGAAGGCCAGATCCGTGAAAACAAAACAAGGCATTAAGCACTCAGACTTGAAGAAAAGGATGCATCCTTTAGAATGTTCTAACTAGAACAATCCAAATATTTCAGCATAAGTGCCAAAAGAATCTGAACCAAAATCACATCCATATAAGTATTGAAGCTCACACATTTAGATCTCTGTCCAAAAAACCAGAATCAAATATTCTCTATTATTTTTCTGTCTGGCTTTAGAAAGAGTTGCTGGAAATGTCAAAGCAATCTATTTTACACTTGAGATAAGAAAAAAACAATCAGAAAACAAGCAGAACAAGGTTTCGGGCCCTATTTGGACTCCTTAACTACAATGGAAACACTATCAAAGATTTGACCCAAATTCGCCACATGGCTAAGGCAGTCACTCAAAGGAACAAGTCAGTTTAATGTATTATTCTTGCAATAAAATAAGTTGATGTGTCATGCAAGCACCACCTTGCAGGGGGGCAGCAAACCAGCCCTTCCTCCAGAGAGTGGAGTTACATACACTGTTTCTGTACCACACAGCCACAACCCATGGAGCTGCAGTATTTGTTGTGGCAGTGCTGGTCCAGGCATCCCATTCCTAAAGCTGATGTAGGAATGGACACAAAACCACAGACTGCGACCTGGCTGGGACAGGGATCCATTTGGTACTGCCAGGTTCAATAGGGTGCTGCTCAGGATGCTCCCCTGTATCAGGAATTAACCCTGTACTGCCCCTGAAGGCACCAGCACTGCAGCTCCAAGGGGAGGGGCATGGGGGTAAATCTGGAGCTTTGTGCTGGTCTCTGTAACCTGCACAGGAATGCCAAACACCAGGAAAACAATGGGTTTGGACTTCAGGGACTGATCCCTTCACTGCTGCAGGATGGGATTAAAAATGCAAAAGCCAACTCCCACAGTAAGTCCTCAGTTCCATATACCCATCCTCTTCTCAGAGCTGAAGGTTGAACCTTCCTTTTAAGGCAGGAGTGGTGCTGGGCTGCCACAAGGATGACGATGGCCACAGGTGGCAAGTGATTACAGCAGCGATAACAAAAATACTTGCCATTGGCATGGAACAATTTGACACAGAGCCTCAGTATTTACACAGCCACATCCTGCTGTTTGCATCCTTGGGCTCTTTGGCTGAGAGGCAGGATTTGATGGGTGGGGCAGGATCACTCAAGTGCCACATCTACCAGCATGGGGAACTCTACAGAGAGAGAGGGACCCAGAGCACCACACAGCAACAGTAGACAATAATTTAGAGCCTGAGAAGGGCCCAAAAAGCTTCCTACAAATAATGGACACAGAAACCTCCTTCTGCAAAGAAGTTAAGCATAAAATAAATATGAGGTGAAATCCCAAACTGAGTATTGAAGTATTTAGGCTGCCATTTCCACCTACAAGTCTCCTGTGAGAGTTAAAAAAAAAAACCCCTGAAGGAAGATACTCAAGAGTGCTTGAAAATGTTCAGCTACCCCCTAAACTTGCCTAAAGTGAAGACAGGCAGCCTTAAGAGTCCAGCTTTCCTGATAGGAAAGAGAAAAGCTGCTAAGTATCTCAAGTGTATCTTGGACCTCACTTAAGTTGCAAAGAAAAAAGGTTAATCCTCACAGCTTCCTAGAAGGGAACATCATAAAGGAAATAAGTGGTGAGTGTAGCAGGCTGGAGTTTCTGTATCCTTCACTCTAGACATCAAACAACTCCACCACGTTGCGTCAAGTCAGAGAAACAGGAAGGGAGAGATCACAGCTTGAGTTCCCTGGCTCCAGTAAGGCCAAGGCGCTGCTGCTGGGGAGGATGGAAATCCTATATTCTTCCTCTGGGGCAGGAAGGACCTGTAAACATCTCAGAAATATTCTGCTTTAGCATACTGTAAACAAGAATACATCATATCCACCGCTCCAGACCATGTAGGGAAAAGAATTGGACAACCTTGGGTTCAACCTAGAAGAGGAGAAGGCAAGGGAACTGAGTCATAGCTTAAAAAAACAAGATTAAAAAGAACTTTTGGGACTGGACAGGAACTGAGGTTTTAAGTGGGGCAATTCCTAAGGAAGGAAGGACACCTACTACCTATTCCAATAATATTTTGCATTTATGTAACTGCAGTGGCTGCCGTCCAAGGACCTGAAAACACTGAGGGCTTCCAGTTAACCAGATTTCAAATTCCAGGGAGAATATAAAGCATTAGTCTTCCTTTTTGCCACATGTCAAAACAACTAGCCAAGAACCAGTTTTACTCTTCTAGGCAGCTAAAGACCCCCAGTCAGTATAAAAAGTCACTTTCAAACAAAAATCAGCTGCTGTGCAGCAGGGTACATATCAAGGTACTGTTCCCAGGTATGCCCTTCCAAATGGATATTATGTGTATGGCCTGTCCATTGGGACTTTCTACCACAACACTTGTGTTTCACATAAAACACACATGGCTACCCTGAAGATCACGTTTAGAAATTTATGGTTCACCTCCATTTATTGAAACCCATTTACTGCCTCTTTTATGAAGCAAGATCCTGGAAAGCAGACAGCAACTCAAATCATAATTCTCTGTTTCTTGGTCCAGCTACTGTTCTGAGAGAGGATGCCACTTATTAGAGAATTAAATCTGAATTTTATTTTAGGTAGACTATTCATCCAAAGGACCTGAGCTCTCTTGGTGTTGGCCACCATTGGTATGAGAGAGACTCAATGAATCTAAAGCCTGGCACTGACTACAGCAAAGTGGATAGCAGGAGAAGTGGAATAAATCAGCACAAACTTCCAAAGCCTGGTCCTCTGGCAGAACTTTGCACCCTTAAAGCAGAACATTCAGTGTGATACCTGTGCCCAGAATGGTTTGGGAAGGCTCATTCAATCTTCTCCAATTTCCACTGGTGTGAGACAGGAATTATCGCTGGTGTGAGGAGCAGGATGTGATGTAATGATTGATTGGACATCCCTCCTGCGAGTGTCCTGTGGCATTTCAGTCTCCGGACCCTCTTTGCTCTAGAGCAGGCACCCACAGAGGCACACTCCTGCTCTCTGTGCCCCTGCTAGGAAGAACTGCCCCCATCACGACACCTGTCTAACTGGCAACGGCTGGAATGTAAACTGAGATGATGTCAGACCTACAGAGCAGCATGCCAAGTGTGAAGCTCAAAGATCCTGACAACACAGAACAGGGAGAGCTATAGGGATTGCAGGAAGGGGAGTTTGGTGGCTGTGATGTTTTGGGGGTGACCCAGCTGAGACAAGATGGACTGAAGCATTCCCAAGAGGCTGCAGGGGCAGAGCAGTGCAAAGCAGTGATCACAGCAGCCTGGAGCACAAAGGTTACAGGGCAATCCCCAAGAATCACTCGAATCAAGGGAATTCCTTTTTCCTAAATCTAGTAATGTGCAATGGAGCTAGCATTTAATATAAATATTCAAATAACAACTTCCATCTCTCTGGAAACCCCTCTGTCCAAAGAGATATCACTGTTCAGTAACAGGTTTTAGGTCAGGCTCCAACAGAATAAGTCTTGTGTAAAAACAGTGATGTTCTGGAGTAAAAGAGAGGAAAGGACCAGTGCTGATGCCAGCAGAGCAAGAGAGCCATTTCCTTTATTGAATGGCATTCTGTGCAAGGAGGAAATACAGTGCTATTATTACTCTAATTATTAAAGTAGCTCTGTGCTTCTGTGGAAGAGCATGAATCTCTGTAATACATCCTAAAAAAAAAGTGCCTGAAAATCATTAATGGAAATCCTCACGAAACCTGAATCCAGAGCAGTACACTTGAAATGTTATACCAAAAAGCCACATGAGCTTCCAAACATGTCACCTGCAGGTTCAGTAGAGATGTGAGAAACTTTGCTGTTTCATTCCAAGGTTGTTTCCAAGTATTTGAAGAGGGCTCAGACAGAAAATCTGAATTAACTAAAGATACCTTTGCTGCAAAAGGAACACTCCCAAGTCCCAGCAGCTGAAGGCACGTGGAAATCCACACTGCCATGACTCGCGTGGAGCAGTGGGCTGACCTGGTGTGAGGATTTTTCCTCCCCAGTGGCTGAGGGAAGGCTGGTCCTCATTTATTGCTGCAGACGTGGGGCTGAGGGAAGCCAGGGAGCACCTCCAGCCCCTGAGTGCTGTGGCTTGCACCAGTGCCACAGAGCAGAGGGACAGCAGGACACAGGTGACGGTCCCTCTGCTCCCAGCTGTGCCAGCAGCTGGCACCAGCACTGATTCTGGGTGTCCATGAGATGGGGAAAACCCAACCAAATGCTGATCTGATGCCCTGAATTCCAGGGCAGGTTCTGGCAATGCAGCCCATTCCAGCTCCTGCTCCCCCTGCACAGCCCACATGACACCAAGGGTACCGAGGGGACAATGAACTGCAGTCCTTAGGGGAAAAAGCCAAGCCCACATTTAATCAGAGACACATGACATGTTAATGGATAACTGCAGATTAATTGGAACCATTGCTGCAACAAACCAGGAACTTAGGGGGCAATATCAGAGAAATGGTTTAGAGCTACTTGTGCTGATTAGGCATCAAAGATCTTAAGCAATGTTGCATATATTGAATATTCTGGTCTTGGGATAAATTGTTTGATGGGCAATTTAGAAAAGTTAGATGAGCTCAGCAGACAGAAAATTGGTATGGAGACCATGCCAATATAGATCTGCCACTGTTTGGAATATAAAGGAATAAAACCTCTGTTTGTAATCTGCTGTATGAGAACAAAGCAAAAAAAAAAAAAAAAATCTCTAAGAAAACAGTTTAAAAACACCAAGTTTTTTCATGTTATGTGTCTCTGATGTAGCAAGTCTGCATCAAATGACCTATAAAATTTATTGTGGGGGAGAATCCTTCCCAAAGAATTAGCTGCACAAGCAGATGAAGCCAAAAATGAAGGGGAAAGGAAAACAAACAGCTTTCAAAATTGGGTATTCTATTACATATTTAGCTAGCTATACATTAAAATAATGGCATGAAAGAAGAATAACGTTCCTATTTACATTCACGTGTTCCTTATAACTCAGCTACATCAGACAAATGCTCCACCTCATCCCTGTGTCAGACAAAGCACACAGATCCGTGCCTGCCCATGGGTGTGCATCAGTGCAGTCCCTCACAGCTCCCTGCCACCTCTCTGGGTGCCCACACCCAGAGCTGCAGGGAAACACTGGCAGAGCGCTCTGCACATCCCCTGGCTGGTGTGGATCACCAGGGAGGCAGCAGCGGGGTCCCTGTGCGCCCCTGCCCTGGTGCTGGGTTTGCTCAGCACTCTATCACACAGCTCCAGGGGAAAGCTGCCATCCGACCCTAAGATATTCTACATGAGATCTACCTACAAACCAGTTTCACCAGGAGTACTGAGAAACAACCTTGAGAATCCCACTCCAAGCCCATAAACTCCATTATGCTCTGTAAAGGAGAAGCAATCTTGCAGGAAACACTGATTTGCCATCAAAATGCTAGATTTTCAGTAGAATTTACCATCATTATTCTTATTCTGATTGTATTTTCAGCAAAGCTGTCAGAAAGAAGCACAGGACCTTCCTGGGTACCATTTTAGGGGTAAACCACTCCTCTCCTATCACAGTAAGTGCTAATAAAAGCCTGATTTGGTGGAAAAGGCCTGAAACAGAAGACTGAGGAAGATGTTCAGGCCCTACCTCTCCATCACTGAGGAAAAAGGGATGAGAGATCACAAACAGGGTGGGAGAGAGGTTTGTCTCCCTGCCAATGCACCTTGGCAGCTGCACAAAGCTGGGATGCCCGTGTAGCTGCTCCTTAATTACTCCACTTGCCATCCAGCCCAAACTGCCTTGGGAGGGTCTGGGGGTTAGCAGCACTTGCAGTTGTTGCTCAGCTGCTTAGAAAAACTAAACTTCCATGTGCCGGAAAATTGGGCTTTCAAACTGGTATTTTTATTTTCTTTTGCTGTGCGTTGCAGAAAGAGACCGATTGTCTCCCAAAGAAATCATTAATCTTTTGTTTAAAAGCATTTGCTATTGTTATGTTTCTCTTTTGCTTCAAGTGTTTTTCCTCCAAACTTTTACAGGTTTTTGCATTTCTCACCCAAAAATGCATTTACTTGCTGCAAACTGAAGAAACATCCACGAGTTTTGACCTCCCAATTAAAGTTGTCCTTTACATTGCTATTTTACCTCCTAATGCAGATATTAAAATAGTTCCTGAGCAGCTCAGGAATAATGCTGTGGTCCTTTAATGCTGTACACTGCAACTGGAAACCACCCTTACAAAAATCAAATTACAGCTCAAAGCCAAGCTACACTGAATAAACTTGTGCTGCAGTCTGGAAGTGGCACCACACACTTAGAAACTAGGTTTATACATGAAATTGCACACTTTGGATACAAATATTGGCGTTAACGTCCAAAGAATGGCTTCTCAGGGACACAAGTGCCGGCCACAGGTAGTCAGCTGCATCACTGACCTGGTGCCTCTGAAAGAGCACCCAAAGATCCACACCCACACAGCCACAGGACATTTCCAGAGGGTGCAGAGCATTTCTCACCATCAGGAAATCCACTGAATTCATTAGGGTTGGCCAGGTGAATAATGGCTGTGGGCACTGCAGTCCATGGACTGCCAGGAGGCAACTGCACAAACCAGACACTCCAGTCCTCTCCAGCAAAAACCTGCCCCTCCTGACCTGATGGTCAATCCTGAAGGCTTTATCAAATGACTTAATCACTACTAAGAAAATGCATCAGGAGGAAAATGAGTATTAACTGAGTCACCTCAGACCTGGGGAGTGTTTTGGGGCAGAAGGGACCTTCAAGCTCATCTCAATCCATCCCACCTGCCGTGGGCAGGGACACCTCCCACCACACCAGGCTGCTCAATGCCCCCTCCAAGCTGGCCTTGGACACTTCCAGGGACAAGCCCCATATTAAAATTCCACATTAGTCCACACTAATTGGACTGGATTGGTTGCAGAAGTGTTAAGGATGGTGTCAGCTTCACACCATTACAGGCAAGGCATGTCTCCTGCATGTTTTTTATTCCAAAGCCTTTACAGTGACCTAAGATGTTGGATCCACAGCCCATATTTTTCCCATGTGTTAGGTCCAAGAAGACATCGATATTCCTATGTATTCATTTGTTCCCATGGGATACTGATATCTGATCTCCTTGGGTATTCCAATTTGCAGTCCAAAACTGCAAAAATAGTTTGGCAGCTAAAATTAATGACTGTTTCTGATTTGGCAAGGTACTTTAACATATGCTCACCTTCAAGTGCATGAGTCCCCCATTAATGCAATCATTATTCATTTCATGAACTGAAGCAACTGCTAGCCTGGCACTTACATGCTTTTGTGTCATATTTTGAAACACACATTCAGTAAATAAGCAATTAGACTTTTTTTTGGTAGGTCATGCAAAGCTGGCCTGAAGCTCTGCCTGTTCACTCTGTGAAAGGTTTGGGTAGTCATTTCCACTAATTCCTAAATTTATACCAGTGTGAAGTGATGCACTGTTAAATCTAAAAATACAGTGCCTGTTTTCATACAACCTGCAAGACTATAACAGTTAAAAATTCCTGCAGAAAACTAATCAGACATAGTTTAACCTAAATCTCAGAGTCCATAGAGCATCTCCATTCTTGATACCCTCTTGAAGTGAAGGTCACACAAATGTTTCTGTCAGGTGCTTATGGCACTCCCTCATTACCTCCAAGAAGTGGGTATCAGAGTTTACAGCGCTGTAACTCAAGCTACAAACAGGAGCTCCATGGAGGTATAATGGACTGGCACACAAATCAAAGTGCTGTCCCTCCAGGTCATTTGGTTTCTCACTGAGAAAAAAAAGCCACTGGGGAAGCAGTGATTGTCAGGGTGTGCACACAAATGCAACAAAGGGTGATGGAGTGTTTGCTTTAATTTAGAAGACTAGTTTTGAGCAAAAGAACAGGTTAAATCAGTGTAGGCTCTGTATGTGGGGTATTCATATAATGCAGAAATCTGCCTTGCAAGGAAGGCTAACATCCCTGAAATCCTTCACTACTGTATCCATGTACATCTCTAGGAAAATCTGCAGTCAGTCCAAATCCCAAGTGTTAAGAAGGAAAAGTTTCTAAGAAGTCAAAAGAGAGGGGGGAAATCTCACATTTAATTTAGACACTGCCCACTGTTTGGTAAATAGCAGCTATTGTTTAGAGTAGAATGCAGCCACCATTCATTATATTTTACTCTACATTCTTCATTGGGAATTCAGGAAGTGGTTCAGACTAAAATATTCCCTTATGTTATTTGACCTGTAAAAACTTGGAGGCAGGCCAGATTCTGCAGTCCTTCGACAGACAAGACTCCCATTGAGTGTGGGCCTGGGCCTTGGGGCTGGCTGGGCTCAGCTCAGGCACTTGGGGCACGGGCTGGTGCCTGTGACACCCTGAAACCAGACCATGAGCTTGGTGGGAGCTGTCACCCATGTGTCCAGAGAAACAGGGGCAACTCCTTGCCACAGCCTGCACAACGCCTTAGAAACAGAACTAGGCTTCACACAGAGCTGAACACCTCATGGAACCATTGTTTCAGTTATTGTTCATTCCAGCTGCCTCTTCTGACACAAAGGCATCACTGAGCTGAAGGCAATCCATAGCTTTTCCATGGATTCCCTGACACAGCACATCCAGAACAAGATGCTCAGGGTTAGGTTTACTCCTCTGTGTTTAAAGCAGAAGTAGGCATCCAAACACTAATGCATTTGAAAATCAAGGCAAAGCCCCAGAATTAAGGAGGCAATTCTGCTGATAGTTTCATTTGGCTGTCAAGATTCCATTTCAAATTGTTAAATTTAAGATCATAGAATGGTTTGGCTGGAAGGGACCTTAAGATCCTCTGGTTGCAATCCCTCTGCTGTGGGCAGGGACACCCTCCACTAGACCAAGCAATGGCTGCTCTGCCTGACCCTTGAGCACTGCCAGGGATGGGGCAGCCACAGATTGTCTGCACACCCTGTGCCAGGGCTTCAGTCCCCTCAGAGCCAAGCTTTTGTCCCTCACATCTGCACTAACCCTGCTCTCAGGCTGTGCCATGGTCAGGGCTGCCCACTTGCCCTGTCACTCCAGTGCCCGAACGAATGAAGAGTCCTTCTCCAGCTTCCTCACAGCATCCCCTCAGGCACTGGAAGGCCACTATGAGCCCTCCACACAACCTTCTCTTCCCCAAAAGAAGGAGGAAGCTAAGCTTGAATCTCCTCACAAGTCTTGAGGGAGGTGCAGAAGCATTTCCCTGGGATGATATTGCAGCTGTCATCCCCTACAGATCACCCCACCCTGAAAACACGTGGACACAGAAAGGGTTAACACCGAGGAGGATCATGCCACAACCTGCAAGGAGCAATTCCTGTGGGCCACTCCTTCACACGCAGCTCTGTTCCTCCTACTAATGCTCTTCGTTAAGAGTGATGTTGAATTTCTCAGGAACCTGCAGGACAGCCCCTGGCTGATTCCTTCCCCAGGCATCCCAATCCTGCAGGCCTTTCCTCCTGACAGCCCAGCTCACACCAGCACATGGCTCGTGGGTGCTGCTCTGGAGAACACACCTTCAGCTCGACCTGCACAGCATGCATGTGTGCCATGAACAGAGTTAAAGCTCATTTGGTGTCTGCAGCAGGAAGAGAATTTATCATTATGGAGTCCAGTGTTTGGGAAGGGACTGGTGTTCCTGAACACTTTGGAAAACACCCCTTTGAAGGTATGAACAAACAACTGAGCATTTTGTTCAAATCAGTGCCTGATATTTTTAGGCTGCTGCACTTGATGGTTAGCATTTATCTTTAGAATTTAATCTATCAGATAGGAAATGCTTAGCTTGGCAGAGGCAGGAGGATTACTCAGTGTTAGCTCACTGGTTATGCTTCCACAGGCTTTAAGACATTCTTTTTTAGACTTCATATTTTTTTGATAGCACATTAATACATAAAGATTGCTTCAACACTCTCCTATACAATGGAACCCGGTGAGTCTTTGTGCAGCCTTTTTCCCTTGGCAACGGCTCTCACTTGTGTCAGGAGCACTCTTTGTTCCATGGGGACGTTTGCCCTGTAGCACCCTGTGACTCAGAGCACATTCCCTCTTGGAAATGCAAAGGAAAATGGAGCTCTCTCTTCCATGCTGTCAGCAGCAGGTTTTGCAAGAGGCAGGTTTTATTTCCCCCTCCCATACCCTTTTTTGTTTCCTTTTTATACTGAGATTTGAATGATCTTGTGGAATTCTGTAAATATTTTATCACATATTTTATAGGTGGAGTATTTTATGTCTCGCAGTCATGTTGGAAGTGCAGCCACTGAGTTCAGTTTCTCCTGCCTCATGGTTGAGCTGTAACTGCTTCCATCTGTCCAAACCTATGTGCAGCTCACTAATTGCTGACCCCTTAGGTAGGACTTGCTGTTTCTATGCTTTATTGTTAATCATTAGATTCAGGAAAAATAAACCTCTTTTGACATTACCAATAAGGGGGTTCCAAGAATGAAGAGAAAAATTCCTCCTGCTTTAATTGCTCTTAGCATTTTTAAAACACATTCCTTCATCAATTGAGGAGAAAATGCTTATGGATAGGACTGGCTCACAGAAATGTATATCTAAAGAACTCGCAGGAAAACTGGATTAAACCACTACTGCTAACAATTCTAAGAAAGATTAATTTTTCAGCACAAAACAGTGCTGAAAAATTTGCCTGCAAACACTCTTTGCCAGCAAGCTGCATTCACATTTATCAGCACAGATTTCCCGAGGTCATTTATTCAGAGAATTAGCCATATCCTTGCAGTAAGAAATTGTAATTTCTATCATCGTCCAATGATACCTCTCCGGGTGTCACGTAAAACCCATCTCTCTCTCTCTGGTTAAAGTCTCATAGGGCAAAGACAAGAAATTTGGCCTAAGTGGCTTGTAGACTATGTCACAGCTATGAAAAGCTTTACAGAATTTATAAAACAAGGAATATTTTCTTAAAAAAATGTAGAGTACACATGACTTATTTTTCAAGATGTTTTTACAATATACCATTATTGCTGCACTGCTAGATGTTGGGTTTTTTTTTCCTCCCAAGAAAATAGCACACAATCCTGGCTTTTTACATTCATTCATTCATTGCACACTACATCAAACTACGTCTGTGCTCCGGAAAAACCTATAGATAACTGGGGATAAATACTTCCTTATTAAAAATTATTTCTCAAAATGTTTATTTTGAGAACTACCACTTTTCATCTCATTACTTAAGCCAAGAATTATGATGAAAAGAACATTTTTCAGTAATGCAAATTAAAAATGTGGTTTTTTTTAGCCTGAGCAATAATTCATATTTTGAAAACAAACTTGCAAAACAAACAGTCCATGAAAACAAAACTTACTACATGGAGAGATTTGGGGGTTTGTGAGTGAGTGGTATGTTGTTTGCTTTGCTTCTTTTTCAGATTTTAGTTTTTTAAAAACTGAAAAGGAATTGTCCAGCAAGTAAAAAGAAATTATTCTCACTAACTATCAGAATGTGCAAGAGTCCTGACCAAAGACTGAGATAATCATTGCTCAATACCTGATTATCTTCCAGGAAAAGTCATAAACTCCAGTTATGAAATAAAGCTGTAAAACAAAACAAACCCAACTTATTTATGTCTGTGCAGCAAGCTGAAGCCTCCATGAGCCCTCGGTCACAGCCTGGCCCATCCCTGGAAGGGCTCCCAGCAGCCTGCTCCAGCTCCGTGGGAGCTGTGCCTGCCCACGCCAGGGGAGCTGGCACTGGGTGACCCCCAAGGTCCCCTCCAACGTGAGCCATCCGAGTTGTTATTTCCACCATGAGTAAGAGAGACAAGGTATGGAAGGGGCCGGCGGGGTGCAGATGGGTCCCACCAGTGTGTCCCTTTCCCCTGGGACTGGTATGGGGGTAAATGGTGGAAACCAGACATGAGGTGTAGAACAGCTGACTTCAAAGGGGAAAAAACCCAAAACCTTCAAAGCACCAGCAAAGGATGAAGCTGAAGATGAAGGACGTGCCAATTTCCCCATTCTCTCCCCAGGGTGACAGATGGGCAGCGTTACTATGAGAGAGGTGACTCAGGGCAGAGACCAGCTGAACCCAGAGCTGGGCTCTGCCATTTGCATGTGGGTTAAACCAATCCAGAGAAGGACCTGAAGAGTATTGCTGACCTTAAGAACCTGTCTAGGAACACTGAATTTGAAAAAAAACCTCTGCAGACAAGATACAGTTGTTTTCACCTCAATGGGCATTTTGCTCTCTCTCACCAGGTTTTATGCTTTACATAGAAGCTGCACAGAAACCTGAGCTGTGCACGAATATATTAATTTTATCTTTATTAAGTAATGGATAGGTGTGGTCTGGCACTCACAGGAGGAACTGATAACAAAATTCACCTTGATCTATGTTTTCAGTTCCCAACTATCCCCCTGCACATGATCAAATCAGAAGTATGCAATTACTGTCTATGTGATTATGGTGTATGACATGTTGGCACAATATCATATATGAAGTGTGCACTCACAGACACACTCAGAGCTCAAAATAACAGAGAAAAACCTCGTTCCTCCTAAAAACTCCCTGCCACTCCTCTGTTCCGTAATGTCACCTAGGATTTTCATTACAATTGTAAATTGCTCATTTCTAAGAACCAGAGGAAGCTTCAGTGGAACTCCAACCAGGTTTTTCATGTCCAGCTCTTAGAGCTGATTTTAAATTTTCCATCTCTTCTGAGAAGCTTTTTTTCACTTCAAATATATCACCAGACTCATTAGAGACCTGGGAACAGAATTAAAGGGCAGTGATAGGTACAGCTGAGGATGCAAATTAATTTCTTCATGTGAATTACAATCACTATGTTTGCAAATGGATTCACTTTGAATGGAAAAAAAAATCTGTTCTCATGAGAGAAAAATTCTGCTTCTATGAGATAATTACAGTTTTCGGCCTTTCTCTTTTATGGAATTCCCTTTAAAGGCTGCTGATTATACCATGAAGAGCAGCAGCTGGTGAGTATCTTATTTGATTAACAATTCAAGAAAAATTTACATAAAAACTCAGCACAGAGGATCAGGATTTCCAGAAGATGGATGGAGCCCTGCCTGCTGTGTCTGCAGTGTGACTGATTTCAGCCCAAGTCCTGGCCCTGAAGTGCCTGTAGATTGTACAGGGCCAACATTCCCAAACCTATTTAATGGATATTACTACTCCATTCTAACTGTCTGCAAACAAAGTAATTAGAGATTCATTTGCATATTTGAATTGCCTCAGTGTTTTTGTTTGTTGTTTTCTAGAGTTATGTGGGGCTATGCTCCCTGTTCTTACTACAGAAATTTATCGGTGATGTTGGCAGGAGGACAGGGAAGCAAAATGCAAAGGCCAGGTGACAATAAACGTGAGGGGGTTAATATTTTATGTGTGGCCTTCCAGCACAAAGCAGCCAACTTGTGAACAGGATAGTTTTTGTTGCAAGGTGCATGAAAAGATTTCAGGGTTTTCATTACAGCAGGCTGAAGGTCTGATTTACTCTATAGGGAAGAGACATTTGAAGCTACCTACATGCAAATTCAGAAATGAAAAAAGAAAGTGATGGGTTCCAGCTTCAAACCCAAGTAAGGTGAATAACCCCCCTGAGTTCTGCTCAGTTTCCCCCTCAGCCCATCCTGCTGGGAGGCTGTGTGGTCCTGCTCCCCTGCAGCAGAGTCCCACCCAGAGCAGGGTGAAAGGTGCCACCTTGGCTGCTCCCACAGGCAGATCACAGGGAGCTTTGGGACCAAGCCTTCCAGGTGCCTTGTCAGGGACACGGTGTGCCCCTGAGACATCATCTCCAACATACTTAGACCCTTTTCCTTCCCTTTTTACTGCACTTCAGAGATTTCTGCAAAGCTCGCTGCATTCTGCCCTTGGGTTAATCACAGATCCTAGCAGCCTCACCAGCTCTGCCTTCTCTGTGCTCACAACTGGGGCTCCAATTGCCAGGGCCTGCTGCACACAAAGAGTCCCTTCAAAAGGTTCTGTGTGAGGGCTGTTGTCACTGCACCACCAGCCCAAGGCTTGATCTTATCCCTCTGGGTTGTACTGACAGGATTGGGCCCCAGATGAGATAGTGTCTCTGACTCCAGTCAGACTGCACTGTGAAAATTCCCACCACTAAAATGCAGCCTTTCTATTTCTCTGTACACAGTCCTCAGGACTTCTCAATACCAGCAGGCAAGAAAATTCCAATGATGCCAGAGGGATCTTTACTTGTCTGAAGCAGAAGAGAAGCCATGGGAATTCTCAGAAGCTTTTTATCTCTTGCTCCCTGCAATTATTTTCTACGCTAGAAGCATAATTGAGGAGGAAAAAAGCAGATGACATCAGCTACCAAGCAGAAAAATATCAAGAAGAAATGACCCAATGTGGGACAGAAAGATACTTCACTGCAGCAGGCTCTAGCCTGGGACCAGAGACCAGCGCTTGCTTCCAAGGTTGGACATAGATTGCCCAAAGAGCCCTAAAGAAATTGTGTCTCTTGTAATTTTTGTAATCTTGTAGTTTTTCATTACGCCAGAGGAAGTCTCTGGGATAAAACTCAAGGCTCACTCAGAGGTACTCACAGAGGACAGCAGTGAAGGCTCTGTGAACACCTACAGAGTTGCAAACCAAAAACCACGTGAGGGAAAGATGTAGGAAAACACAAGCAGTGAGGAATAATTACTCCTTTAGAAATGAAAGAAAGGACAGATTGCTCTGCCTGGAGATGCAGGGCCCACCTGCACTCTCCTTGAAAAGCCACTGCTGTAGGAGAGTGCACTTCAATTATCAGGCTGTCACAAACCCCCCTCAGTTCTTCTTTATTCTGAAGGGATGCATTAAAAACAAACAAAACTCCCTTCCAAGTGCATTAGGAAAAATGGGTCAAGTGGCAGCACGTGCACACAGTGGGGATTTCCCCACTCAGTTAAAGCCACCTGACAGCCTTAATTTAAGCAGAAAACCCAAAAGTAAATTGCTCCTTCCTTCCTTCCCCGCTGCCCTCCAAAATCCAGATACAACAAACCACTTCCTACCAGCAGCAGCTGCTTTGGAAACCCGGACTGGCAAACTGCAGCCAAGGTGTTCATGGGCAGGTCCTGCTGGGGAATCAAGGGCACCCCAGAGCCCTCTCCCAGGCACTGGGAATTCACCACCACCACCCACCCTCCAGGCCTGATTTCACCAAAACTCTGGTTGTTTCCTGGCTGACTGGGGTTGAATTCTGCCCTTGGGTTAGACAGGGCAATTCCCCATTGGGCAGGCACCACACTGGGATGATCAGCTGCAGCTCAGTATTGGAGGCAATGATGAAAAATTAGGAGTTTTGGCACATGAGCAACCCAAAAGAGAAGGGGAAGTCCTGGTTTGTGACCCAGAGTTTTCCACTCTTAGGTTATAGATGCTCTTTCTTTGTTTCTTACATGAGACTAAGAAAGCGGGGCCCCCAAGAGTGCATTTTACACTACTTCCTTCAGCTTATAGCAACTTCCCATAAAATATTTTTGATTTAATAAACCATCTTGCTCTATACATTAAAATTCCTCTACCTACAGTAAACGAGACTATGACAATTAACCAAAACCACAGAGACCCTAATAAACCGTAATAGAAAGGATTTAGAATTCCTTATTTCAACAATTTAGAAAAGCCAATGATACCTTTTCTAGTGGGCACCCTAGGCGAAACTTTAAAAGGGCCACAAAATGCCCTTTAATTGGATATTAAATTTGATTATTCAAAAATTCCCAACACAAATAGAAAGAGGAACAGAGCACAGAATACGCACATAAACTCTTTTGGTGAGCAAATGCCAACAGGATGGAATTTCTGTCTGGACCCAAAACGAGCACCAAAGGGAGAGTGCAGCACCCAGTAGCTCTGATGGGACAGCATCAGAAAACCTACCAAAATATGTTCTGTTTAACCAGTAGAAAGGCTGGGCAATTATTGCTACCAGTACCTTGGGCACTCAGCCTGCAGCCCATGCAGACATAGGGCTCTGGCTGAGCCAGGCATGAGCTAAATGAGAAGATTTCCAACCAAATTCCTGGTATGACACTGGGAAAAATGAGCACAGGGCTGTGCATTCACAGACCAGTTACTTGACACAGTCCTCCTATTTATTTTCGAGACAACTGCTCTGCAAGGCCAAGATTTAGTTCTTTGAATTCTATGCATTATTAGGAAGTCATAATTTTAAAATTCCAAAGATAAAAGGTAGGATTTTGCTGAGGAGGAGGGAAAGGTAGATATAAATGCCATGACTCCAAAATTCCCAGGCATAAATCGTGTAATTTAAATCTCCTGAATCTGTGAGGGAAGCCACACTATGCTTACAGCTGTTGTTCAGAGTGTGGAAACCATTTGGCCTGGGTTTGAACAGCATCTTATATCTTTAGTCTTGCCTAAAATTTATTATTCATGGACCATGGTTGTTTCCTTTGAGAGCACTTGGCTAGAAAGCTCTGCATTTCACACATCAATCTCACCCGGATTAGCAAAGAAAACACTTAGCACTAAAACAATGCCAACCTGTTTGCATGCAGAATGATGGAAAAGAAACTCTCCAAATGAATAAATGCATGTGTCAGTTAAGCTGCTCGGGTTAGTGTGATATTCCTTCATCTTCCTTGGTAAAAACTAGGAGAAAACGTTATGTGATTCATGAAGGAGAAAATGTTATGTGATTCATGAAGGAGACCTGGAGGGGAACTACAACACATCCTACGACTTGGTGTTTTCTTCCCCGCCCTTTTTGGGCTGTAGAGCAGCTGCTCATTGTCCAAAATAGCAACTCCCTTTTCAGCCTTTTTCCCGTCAAAAGGAAGGCATCTTATCCGTGAGCTTTTCTGAGCCCAGGGAGGTGTAAACACTCATTTCCTCGTGGGAGCCTTCACACACCTCAGCTCTGTGAACCCCGGCATCCAGAGGCCACAACAACATGTTCACATGAGTTTCCCTCCCCTCCTTCACCCAGTTCCATGCTGCCTGTGCCTCACCTTTCCCTCTCAGCCCTGCAGCCTCCCCTTGCTGCCCCCTCAGGCCACTGGGCCAGAGCTGCTGCTGCTGCAAAGGGTGGGGATGGCTTTGGTTCGTGATACCTTATCAGGGGCTCATACCCGTGTCTCACCAAAGCCTTTCTAAAAGGCAAGATAACTCAGCAGCTTTCTCATGGCATTTCTCAGCAGCTCTTGGTCCAGTGGGGCACAAGCACCTCCCAGTCCTTTCCATCTCCATGCCACTGCTCAGCTCCTCCAGGACGCTTTGTGATTCCCACCCCTGAAGCCGCAGAGCACTGCTCCAGCTCCTGCACCTCAGCTGGGGGAGAACTGCTATTCAAAATACAACTTCATCTTTTATTTATGGCTTTATGTATTTCAAAATGAGATTTTTTTTTTTTAAATCTGTCAAAATTTAAATACAAATGGCCCTCTTGGTTTGAAGCCAGGACCTTTTCCTGATAAAGCAGAGTAGGAAACTTCTGTAAAAGTGGAAGCGACTGAAAAGAACGTAGCAGTGGGTCTTGGTGATAACAGAGGCTTGATGGGCACTGACTGCACCCACCTCCCAAGGGAAAATACCTGAAGCTTGCATTTTCATCACTACAAAACTCTTTTTTTCTTTTTTTTTTTTGGAAAGGAACTTTCTTGAAAAATAACAAGTGGGGGAGTATAGGTCAGATTTTTGGTTCAGTTTTAATTTAAACACAAAATACCCTTTATTGAAATGAGCAGACATTTCGTATTTATAGCAGCGCTACTCAAAAGAAAAGAAAATACTCAAATTTCCCTGGGATTTGAATACATGGACAGGTGCTTTATACTCAAACTGTTGCAAAGCACATGCTAAAATATTCATTTATCTAATTAGAGGCCAACTCCTGGAAAAATCTTTACAGGCACACGTGATTTCCCCCGGAGTGTGAGGGTGCCATTGCCACAGCCCCAGCCACGACAAGGCCGAGCCCAGCCCTCCTTCCCACACTTACACATGGACAGGGTGTTGATTTAATGGGAATCCCTGGAGACTCCCTGGAGGTGCTCACTGCCCCACACAGCCCTGCTACCACCACGGCTCACTGGGAAAGGGAAGGGCTTCCCCAGTTCCCACCTGTCCCTGCTGGGCTGGGCTCTGCCACCCTCAGCCCGGCTTTAAACCCTCATTGTGGTGCCAGCATACCTCCACTGAGGGGCAAGCTGGGACGCTCATCACAGCACCTGAGCAACAACCTCAGGGCAATCTAAACTTCTGCCACTCCACAGCTGGGACAAACCACACAGGCACCACCAAAAATCCAACTCTGTACACCTGCAGCTGATGACAACCTTTATCTCTTGACCAAAGTGCCAGAATGGACTAAACACACCCAAACACTTACTGGGTTTACACTGAATTACTACAGGCAGCTAGAGATATTTAATAATTAAAGTTGATTAAAACTGCAAGGCTTTAATTATTCAGTGTAGCCATCCCCGTGGCAACTTTCACAAGAGATAATAATGCACTTTTCACACAGTTCCCCTGAGTGGACTCCTGCTTTTTGCAGATGCTGAGGTTTTTCATTGCTTTTCTTTTACTTTGGATTGCTTGCTTTTGCCATGGAATTCTGGGTTTCCTCTATATTATAGATGTGTTCTTCTCTAAAGTTCTGATAGGTCTGTGCTGCCTGCAGGTCACAGCAAAGAGTCACAAAGCAAATTTCCACCAAATCTTAGAAAGCATGAGGCCAGAAAACCTTACAGATCCTCCTTCACTACAATACACTCTGCAAGGGCTTGGTTTATTTTTTTCTGCTAAGCTGCATCCTCTATACTGCGTGCAAAAGTGCATTTATGTAAATTTTCTAATCTAACAGACTTCCCATCATGAGGTTTTCCATCAAAATATCCTTCCTCTTCTATAAAAATTAAGATATTCCTTTCATTGCTTGAAATTATTTCATGATGTATTCTAATTCTAGATTTTGCTTCAGCCAAACTTCAAGGCAAATTTACAAGAGTTTTAATTAATATGAGATTAACTTAAAATCTACTGAGGGGATAACTCCCCAGTGTTGTTTTTATTCAGTACATGCATAACAATTCCTTCTTCCCTCTGGATTTATTTTTTCCTACAGGTATTCAGCAGGATTTTGCAAGAGAGAACAAAGAAGAGCCAGGAATTATAAATTCACTCCTGTATTTTTAATTCTGGGAGTCTCACATGGAGCAGGTCCTGGGACAGCATCCCACCCCAGTGAACCTCTTGCTGAGCAAACCCCTGTATTTTTCAGTGACCGGGGTAGCACCATGAGGATCATATTCCCCTGGGTGGATTGTTCTGGAACAGTTTCTCCAGTGTGCCAGGCACACTGCCTGTCCTCAGGCATCAGGCATGTGTGTCCTCTGGGCTTCTTTCTTCTCTTAAAGAAACTTATTGACTGTGTCTACCACTAGAGAAATCTCCCTTGCCTGGAATCCAGCATTTTACCACTGCTCCCTTTCCCCCTTTCCCCATTCTAATTCAAAAGGTGTTAATAAACTGCACCACTTCTCCATTCCTGTAGCAATCCCCTTCTCATACTTCGAGCTGTGACTGTAACAGAATGAGCAGAACATCTTCCCAAACAGCAGTGCAGGAGGGTGATAGGCATAGAAGCAAGTCATTGTTAATCTCAATATTTATATTTAGAATGCAACAACCAAGCTCAAAACAGAGGGGCTTTATTTCTCCTTTCTCAGCTCAAAATTATGTGGAGGAACCTTTAACAGTGAATGCAGAAGGGATCCCAAATTCTGATGGAAAGCTCAAGCCCCAAACAAATGTACAAATCATCCAGGACATATAGAAACCCTGCTCCATGGAAAAGACTGAACACCTGAAGAGGTTTCAGGTGGGGTGGAATTTCTCCCAAAATTAGGTTGCGTGCAGCTCATTATCAAGCAATGATAATGAGAATAATTGTCATTATCATTTGCACTGTGGAATGGGTCCAAGTGAGCAGAGAAAAAAAAAAAAGCCATTTACTAACAAAGCCTTACACCAATAACTCGGGTAAAAACAACTATGAGAACTCTGTGCTAAAATACATACAGAAAGGGGGGTAAATGGTAGTTCACATAAAAAACCTGTTACATGGCTTAATAAAGGCATCAATCACATAAAGAACTGTTCCTATCCAATTTGTATTCAAACATCTCCTTGGGCAAACTAAGAATTTACATCACCACATTGAAAATAAATCTGTACAGCAGCAAATTTCTAACCCAATCTTTAGTCTCATTTGCCATTTTGCTTTACAGAAATTAAAAGCATGAACCCATTTACAAAGGAATTCTAGTGAGCCCATCCAGCGCCTACATTTCTTTGCACAGTTTTTGTGAAAACACAGTATTTTAATTTTTAACATTGTCAGACACGTCAGCCATGATTTATCAAGTGCCAGAAAATTTTATTTGTGAAGGTGAGTGCAACTACCACCCCATTTCCTGCAGTCAGTGCTTCTTTCAGAGCACACATGAAGGCTGTTCGCTCTCCACATTAATTGTTTCAAAGCAGCAATGACCTCAGCAAAGAGCATTACAGAGCATTATTAATTCCCTTCAGGAAAATAATAGACAGGGAGGTATCAAGACCTGGAGCCTAGAAAGTGAGAATGGAAATAACTGCCCACAGCAAAACTGTTACTGCAGGGAAAAACTAAACACACACAGAGAATATTGACCTCTTTTCCTTGGCTGACCTCCGAGTTCAAGGGATGATGAAGTAAAAATGAAGAGAGCAATGGACTCAACACATGAGCACTTCCTCGGAGTTGGGACATTCTGATATATTCCCTAGGACCAGGCAATTCAGCTAGGAACAGATGAATGTGATATGGGGGGTTTAGGGCTGGCCAAGGTATTTAGAGAATCCTGCCCAGCTGTGGGGTTGCTCACTAGGTGTGAGAAGGGAGAAAGGAGGAAATTCCCATTCTCAAAAAAAAACATGTATGAAAACCAAGTGAGTAAGAAACCTGCTGACTCACTACCAAAGGGCATTGTGGAATTAATCATCCCTACTCCTCCCCCAGAGGTCAGAAAGAATTAGTTTGTTGTAATATTTTTGGAGCATTTGAAATACCTAGAAACCAAATCAGCTGAAAAACACAGACCTTGACTGGGAAAGTTTGGAAATGCTTTTAGCAGGGACCAAAACAGGCTCTTATGAACAGCTCTGAATTTCCTCATGTGTTTTTTCTACGAAGCTGTTATTTGAAAATATCTTCACTCTGCATCTGCACAATAACAGCAAGAAGTCCAACTCCAGCGCCTCCACTGAATCCTGCTGACTTCACCTACTCAGGGCTACAAGGCAGGTACCCTCCCACACTGACCTTCCTTTGCGCCTGAGAATTTGCTAAAAAATTTAAGCAGTAAGTACAAGAGCAACGGATATCAGAAAGAGAGGAAAAGGGCTGGCATCAACAGCCAGCCATGTCACACAACCATTTGCTTAGTGGGCACAGTGCTGGTGCAAAGAAAATGTAAATGTAAGTAAACTAAAACTCACTTTTTGGAGTCACCCTGCAGACTGCAGCTCACATGATGATGGAGGGGCCGTGGGTCAATCCTGTCTCTCTCCTATGCTCGTGTCCTCAGGCACTCCTGAGGAGCCCTCATGGCTGCAGGTAGGTGCTCGTACGTGGGAGCTCCCTCATGAAGCGCTGCTGGGCCTTTCCCCTTTTCAAAGCTACTGGGAAGCGATCTCGCCTTCCCAGAAAGTGCCCAAATCCCCAAAGCTCCCCAGTCCTTCAGCACACCATGCACCCTTGCTTCTCCGCAGGTGGGATCTATCTCTGAGGGGATCAGGGCAGTCTGTCACAGCTGCCCTGCATAACCGCCATCAGGAACCATTGGCTTCACACCACCCTTGGCAAAGGAGCCGGGCTTTTCTTTGTCCCTTTTCTGAGGTCAGCTCTCAAGGGTGCCTGTCCCTCCTGAAGCACTCGCTGCACAGGGGAAAACCCCATTTTCCCAGCACCTTTCCCAGGACTGGGCTTTGTTGGCAGCCCTAGTGATTTCCAGGTTTCATTAAACGCAGCGATTTTCCGCACCCTCCAGCAGCCGTCATGAGGGCTCTCAAAATGGCGCCCGTGGGGCCCCTCAGGAGCCCTGTGGGGAGCAGGGGGCTCCAGCAGCCGCCCCGCGCCTGTGGCGGCTCTCCTTAAACACATCTAAAAAAGGGCAAAATGCCACTTGGCAGCGAGCAGTTTAGGGGAGAAGAGTGGGAAACACAGCAGGAGAGCCTTATCTGGACCCAGGAAAATAATTCAGGACAGCAGTAAGTACAAGAGCACCTCAAGAAAGACAGGGGAAAAAACCCCCCAAAAATTGGATATTTTGCAACACTAGTCAGAAAAAAAGTTTCTTCAGACTCCAGATCTGCCTTCTTGCCTCAAATTGTGTTTCTAATTTACCAGAGCATGTGTGCTCTCAAGCACCAGTCTGTGTGCAGCTTAATTGACTTCACATACTCAGAGCTCAGTTCAGATATTTTGCTAGATCAATTCATACAATAAAAATTGCAGAACCAATACCACATGTTATTTAGTGCCTATTAAAACATGCTCATGTATTTAAATGTGTGTCATAATCTAAATCTACAAAATTTCTCAAAGAACAAAGGTCATTGATAGTGTGTATTTGCAACATGCTGAAGGACAGAAAACCTCATTTATTTCTCTTCTCACCCCTACCTGCCCCTGGCCAGCCCAGTTTTCTCTCCTCTGTCAACATCCCAGCTAAGACCTGCTCCCATTTGAAAGAGCAAAAGGGCAATTGGACCTTGTCATCAAGGGCTAAACCCTCTCCAGCCACAAGGCAGAAACTTATTCTGCCAGGAGATGGGAATTCATTCATAACACAGAATTTGGAACTGATTTTCATCACCACTGGATTTAGTACTCCTAAAAGAAAACTGTGATAACAATAAAATCTTCCATACACTGTGTGGGAATGGATTCTAGCATTTGTATGTCAATTAATGCTAATGTTTAGTACATATGTTTTCCTATTTTTACAGTCTTTTTTATGTATCAGAGTGACATTTATGAGGCCAAGTTAACACAAGTTGTGGCCTTCTGATGGGATTCAGTTCCTAAAAGGCACACACTCCACTGGTGATGCTTCAGCCACACATAGGGTCTCCAAAGTACAAACAATACCCAGAGAAACAAAGGGAAAACACTGAGAGGTTTGAACAATAGATATTCAATTTCATCGCACATTAAGGTTCCTGTGACACATGGACGTGAAATGATTTGTGTTTATTCCACGGTTCTCCCTCTGAAATAGTTTTTGTGTAGACTCTGAGGTCTGCTCCAAGTCCCAGGAAGTGCCTGGCAGGATTCCCAGTGGCTCAGTGAGCAGGTGTGCAGCTCTGCAGCACATCCCTCTTGTGTTACACACTCACAGTTTGCATGAGTGTGCAACCACAACACTCCTGACAAGTCCAGCCAGGAATGACACCAAAGCCTGGTTGCATTCTTCAAACCTGGGCTGTCCCTCCTCAGCTGAGTTGGAGAGGAGGGGATGCAGTGGATCTAAGCAGTAATAAGAGTAAGAAGGAAAACTCCAATTTTGGCTGAGCCAGTGGTTCCCCACAGAAGTCTGTGCTGGTCCTTATCTTCCTGTGCCTCCATTTTTCCATCTGTGCAATGGTCACACACACACACAAACACCACCACTAAAGCCAAATGCTGCCTCTGTCCAGCAGTTTTCAAGCAAATACTGCGCCAAACAAAATAAAGTATGCTATCATAAAAAGGAAAACAACTGCTGGAAAGTCAGCTCTTAATCTTCCAGTGGTTCTTTCTACCTCTTCTCCTTTCAGTTCCTTTAACTTGTACTTGAGTGCATGCACAGACAGACACACATTGCAAAGTAAGTAATTTAGGAAATAAAGAGGTCAAATCTCCTTTTCCCAGACACTTGTAAAATTATGCTGCTGCAGGATTTTCTGCATGTGCTTCCTTAAGCATGGTGCTTCCCTGAGAATCCCAGGCAGGATCCAGATCCTTTTCCCAGACCCAGCTGAAGCAGCTGGCAGAGACAGACACGTGACCAGAGTAAGAATGGAGAACTTCAAAATAAAGAAAGGTATGTTTTGAGAAAACGCAAGATGATTTAGTGACAGTTCATAGTATTTCCTTCAGGCCAAAACCTCCCTTTTTACTCCACAAAAGCTTCAAGTAGCCTTAAGTCTTACAAAAATAAATAAAACCAAACAATACATAAGGATGCCTCTTTGCACCTCTCAGATTAAGTGACCTGAGCCTCCCTTCAGGCCAATTGCACATTACTGCTGGGGATTTGATTTATAAGGGACCCTCCACAGGTATCTGACAGCTGTATAAACTATGGAGATAAAGCAACAATGCATCAGCACAGACTGGAAATCATTTAAGCAGCAGAAGCCTTTAAAATAAATATCCAAAAGCTGAATTTACAATAGAATCATTCAGCGAGTTACAAAGCAGGAGTGTTCTTATTTGCTTTAGAATACCTTTGCTGCAAGAAACTAAGCCTTGGTACCCTCTGCATCCCTATTTCTTCTCAGAGTTTCAGGTCCAAAAAATAGTGTTATCAGACAGTCTGGAATTTTGCATAAATAAGTCACTAAATGACATAAAATCCAGCAATTGAATGTTATAACAGAGTAGTTTATAGCACAAATCTTGCTCTCACTGCATACGTGTGCATGATGCGGAGCTGCAGTGATGCAAGGATCCCTGGAGTGAGCAGAGGGAGTCTCAGTAAATCTCTGCCCAGGCTCAGAGAGCACAGAGCCAGCAAAGGTTACACAGGCTGGGTCTGGCAGGCCCAGGAGGGCAATGAGCCGCTGGTGTTCCTACTGACACTGACAGGGCCTTCACCTTCTGCCCTTCTATCACCCTCACCAGCCAAACCACTCTGGGGAACTGAGCACACGCACAAAACACAGGCATGTAATTTCTCTATGCTGACATTTCTCCAGCTCATATTCCTGCTTTCACACACAGTGATCTCTAGAAGGTGTATGTTCAAAGTGTGCATGGTCTGAGGATGTATCTCCATGCATCATGAAAGCAGAGATTATGAGGGGCTGCACAATGTTTTCTGACTAACCTACCCCATTCCCGCATGGAGTTCAGGGTCTCATCCCGGTGTGGCAGCAATAGCTGCACCCTGATTGCGGGTTCTATTTATTTCTTGTTATTATTTTGCAATAAAAATTCTAATTTCATTATGACCCACATGTTTTATCTTCCAGTGCCTACATCCATGCACTCACAAGCACCCAGACAGACCCTTTGGACGGCAGGAACACATCAATGCCCAGCCCTGGGGATGGAGCCCAGGCTCGCCCAAGACAGTCCCACTGACCCTCGGACTCCCCTAGCAGTAACATCCCTGCCAGTGATGCCTGGGGAAGCCAACAATTCCTTCTGCTCCTTACAGAGGGGAATATTGTCCAGTTGCCACATCAGCAAGCTCCTGGCATTCAGCTGTGAGCAAATAACATTTTAACTGTGTAAAACAAGGTTGATGAGGTAATGTGAAACATTACAGTGGCGCCCAGTAGAGTCCCCCAGGTCAGAAATATGCAATTTACAGTGTTCCAAAATAGCAAACAGATCCTGTGTACAATAGATCTTAATGACTCTTAGACATGCCCTCATCACTGAGCTAATTTTAAAGAATCAGGTACTAATAGCAACTTCTTAAAGTCCTAGAAGTGAGGGAAAGCTGTGGGAGCACAATGGATAATTTGGGGTGCAGGATAACGCTGCTCTTCCTTATCCTTCAGTGGGAAAGAACACACTGCACAGAGCTGCCTTCCTTGCCTGCTATTCCCAAAATGCCTACAGAGATCAGGCCATAGCATTGATTGCATTTGTCAAACATGGCATCAGAATAAGTGAGACATTCAGAATGAGGAATAATTTTCACTATGTTTTATCCTAAAATGGACATAATATTTACATCACCAGGTATTTTGATATTACAACTATAAAATATGGTTGTTCAGAAACATGCGAGCAATAACTATTCAAACTTTCCTGCTACTCCACATCACAAGAAGCTGACGCAACTGCATTCCAGTGAAGTCTCATAGCACTGCAGTGATGTTTCTTTGCTTTCTTCAAAGTATATTGACTATTTTTTCTATTTTATTCAATCTTGATTATTTGAATTTTCTGGTATTTATGCAGTAAAACTTCTAATTTCATTGTGACCCACAAGATTTATCTCTCAATGCTATATACTTAACACCTATCCTCTGTGTTCCCCCAGTCAAGTATTCCCCAAGGCCTCCTGAAGCGCAGGACAAAGCTGTAGCCCAAAGCCAGAGGAATATCCTGATTTAGTGAGGCAAGGATGGGGAGTCAGTGCTCGAACTGCTGCTGCCCTTTGGCCACCAAAACCACTCCTCAAAACCTTCCTGGCCGTGGAACAAGGAGGAAGAATTCCTCCTGTAAAGTTTAATGAGTGCAACATTTCTGTGCTTTACAGGGCACAGGGTGTGAAAAGCAGCTCAGTTTAGCCCTGATGACATTTTAATATAGCTGAAAGTAAAAATAGAGAGAGACCTGACAACTTGACGTAAAAGGGGTGCAGTATTAGGTTGTAAGGGTACTCTGTATGAGTTTGGAGTGAGAGCACAGCATCTGATTCTAGTTCTAAACACACAATTACACCAAGAGAAATTCAGACATGTGTTCTCTTTACGGCTAAGAGGAAATGCAGTGATTGGAGAATGATGAGGATTTAAGATTTTGGGGTTGAAATCTGGAAGTTATCCCAAAAATATGAAGATTAAACATCTTCCTGCACAGTCCTAGAAAATACCAGTCTAGAGCCAATGATTCCAATGTGTTCTATCAGTTGTTTGACATCAGAATATCTCAGAGTCCCTAATGTTAAATAAGAGAGACAAGGGAATAGAATTGATCAGGAAAATGACAGGATAATGCAGAGGTACTATGGTAGCATTTAAATTTCTAAAAGAAAATCCAAAAACTAAATTAAATACACAAAGCAGTAGAAAACATTGCTTTTACAAGCTGACAAAAAATCTTTACATGTCAGAATTAATTTATTCTCAATTTATTTTTATAATTGAAAATGTTACAGAGTTAAACAACAATGCTGTGTTTGCCTTGATAGATTCTTGTCAGAGTATCTCTCAAAATCACTGCATTCTCAGTAGAAAAGTGATTTTACTGAAGTCTCACTTTCTTCCAGAAACTCTGGTATGTCTCTTTATGGTCAGCTCTACATTTATGTTTAAAAATTACCATTCTGCTACATGAATGATCTCAAACCCTTCAGCAAAGGCCTAAAGGCAAATAGGTTTAGTTTTAATCAATCAGCAGATTTTTCACTTGATGTTTTACAGAACATTAAAAAATAAAAATAAGAATCCCAACACACAAAACCCTGCACAGATCAAAGACTGTAAGGCAGAAGACACTAAATGTTGAGTACGAGTCCAGAACTGAAGCTCTTGCCCACACTGTGACAGCCAGCTCAGCCAAGGCAGTGTTGCAGCCCCTCTCTCCTTTCCCCACAGCACCCCAGGAAAGGCAGCCTGGCACTCCACTCCCTCCAGCAGGTATCTGATCTGCCTCCCTGATCCCAAAGGAATGTTTTTGCCATGGAGCATCACTGTATTTTCACAGCTATAGCATGATGGTAGAGGAGTCTGAATCTCCTCCCCAGCCCTTGGATATCACAGCTCCATCCCAGCAGCAGGTCAGGATTGTTTCTTTTGAGGTTGTTCTGAGTTTTTAAACCATTCTGCCTTTGCCAGAGGGATTTACTTCCTCAATGACAGTGAAAGGTTTATTTGACCTCTATAGAAAAATTAATTATTGAATAAAATAAAGCCCAGCCATCATAGAAGGAGGAGACAACTCCTAATACAACCCAAGCCCTCATTTCAAGGTTATTTTTTGGCACACAAAGAACATCCAGACTCATACCTGGATGGCATCAAGGCTTGTCCTCATCTCCACCACCAAAAGAGCAGCAGCTCACATGGGGGCCCAGCAGCCACTCCCACACAAGCTTTTCCAGCCTAGCTGATTTTGTGATTCTGTGAACATCACTGGCAATTATTTGGTGAGTTCATTTGAGCCTCTAACTGCAGCCCTTCCTCAGGGGCAGCAAAAGCAGCCCATAAAATCCAGATGAAGCTGGGCTGAGACTCAAGCGAGCAGACTGGAATGTTTCCATGGATTCCCCAAGTGTTCCAGACCTGTCCTGGGCAGGGCTGCCTGAGCAGACACCCATGACAGATATACTGAGTCTGTTCGTAGGGAACCAGCACAGCCCAGAGCAGGGGCATTTTACAATCACACATTTGCTGTCCTCTCTCTGACTTGAATCATAAACCTTTTCTACCCCAGCATTTTTTTCACCAGCTTGGAAGAACGCAGTACATGAGATGATAACCTTCCCTGGATTTTGCAGTGTCTGCACTTTCTCAAACACAGTTAAAAATTTACATGGCATTAGCAGCAGCAGAGCAAATCCAAGAATTGGTTTTGCCTTCATACAGTACTTGGAATTAATGTTCTTTTTTAAATTTTATTTTGATTTCTTTTCAATTTTAAAGAAGTCAATTCATTGCTAAATCACCATTTTAAAAAGATTCTTACATTTTATTTTGGCTTTTACCATGGCTATGGCCCTTCCCAAAATGCATCAAGTGACATTGTCTGAAAAGAATATCTCAAATTCCATCATTCATGCTTTGTTTTTTTTATTTATGGGGATGGCTATGGGCCTGATGAGCTACTCCACCACACTACTCTGTCCCAGTTTTACTTGAACTTTGAGTGCATACACTGTGATTTTTATAGACTAAAGAAAATTTATTATTTATGGGAACAGTTGTGTGTCTGATGAATTACTTCCATACACTACTGTCCCAGTTATTTAAATTTTAAGTGCACGTAACTGACTACAGAGATTAAAGAAAAAATTAAAAATTAAAAAAAGCTTTGCATTTGTACCAGAAAGAAGTTTACCACAGTTTTTAGTTACTTAATCTCATTCCATTCCTGAGGTGCACTGCCAGTTCAAAGATAGGGATGCTCAGATGAAGCAAGAGCTATTGCAGAATATGTATTATTTTTGCTTTGATGTGTTTTCTCCATTTCAACCACTGGTACACATTATTCTTCTCTTGCTGGAAGTCTGCATGCAAATTCCAGCTCTGGACTTGGGTCCAGGAAAGCTCACGATAGAATTTCAGTGTGTTTAAAGTTTGGCTTTGCCAGCTCACTACTTTGAGAGCACAGATGAGCTTGGACCCTAATTCTTCTCCTATTCCACTGGAAATATTCAGATTCAACAGCCAAGACTAGAATTATCAGATTCATTAAACTGAAAGGTGGGAAAAAACGGAACCAGCAACCCAAACCCCAGAAATGCATCTGCAAGCTCAGAGCCCCGGCTCTTGCCTCCACGCAGCCTCTCCTCAGCCCTTTTCCTCCCGAGGGGCTCCAGCACAGGATGCTCCCCAGCTGGGCAGGGGGATCAGCCGTGCCAAGAGCTGGCACAGGGCTCAGGGCTGCCCAAACCAGCCTGGAGACACCCCAACTCCAGCCAGAGCTGAACCACACTAACATCACCTCAGTGCTGACACGGAGCCCGGCACACCCACAGGGACCAGAACAATCTCAGAATAGCCAGGGGAAGAGCAGGGCCCTGTGAGAAAGATACAATATGCAGGTGCAAAACGGAAAGGTATTGGGAGAAGCTCTGTTATTGCTGCAAACCTCACCACACTCCTGTGGTGCTCTTCAGAAGGAGAAAACCAAAGAACAACAAGTGCCAAATTAAAGCACTTTTACTTTCAATGGTAAAAGACAGTTGAGAAGTTCTAATAAACAAAAATGAACTTCTGATGAAACAAGAAAAGTCTAAGTACCCAATACTTTCATAGACAATCAAGAGAAAAAATTCCATTCTAGTTCTTGCATTTTATAAACCCTAACACAATAGGAAACAAACATAAGAAAAAAAAGGAGAAATAGATCCCATGCTTAGAAAACAGAGGCATCAAGCATAAAAAGAGCCGATATTGCACACTAATCCCAAGGTATAGGATACACCTTCTGTGGCCTCGAGCAAGGGAAATTAGTTACCTAATTTCAGGGAAGGGGCTGTTGAAAACCAACTGTGAAATGTGAAAATGCACAGGAATCAATCTGAGATGCTTTGATTCTGGTCCTTTTCAGCTTTCTGACAGGAAGACTCCAGGACTGTAATGTTGCCAGTCAGCAGCAGAAATAAAGGAGAGCTGGAGCAAATTCAGCTCCCACTGCCCCATGACTGACAGAAGGTAATTTCTAAAACAACAGTTATTTTCCATGGAACTGTCCTAACAAATCTCAGACTTATTCTTTGTCCTAATTTAATTTCATTGTGCCTTTGTGGCTTTGTGTCATTTTTACAGCTGCATTTCAAAGCACCTTGAGACGTGCCATGTGATCTATACATCAATTAGTAGCAGTAGTTGTGGTAACAGCATCATTATTGTGACGTGGCTTCTGATTAATCTGCAAATAAAGACCTTAATCTTTAAATGTTTGATGTTTGGTAACCTCATAGTTTCATACTAGCTCCTACCTAATGATCAATTCTTTTAGGAGGGGTTAACATTTTCTACATGAGGGGTTGAATATTTGAGAGCACATTCATTACGCAGAATTTCCTGGAATCACAATACACTAAACTTGTTTGAAAAATATGAAACATGAGCCTTACAAGAAAAGAAAACAGTTCTAGTGAGAGGGAGACCCTTGAAGGTGTCCACAAAGAAGCAGCAAGAAGTTATTCAAAACACTATTTGTGTTCTGTTAGCACTGCCATCATTTTCTCCCATGTTTTGAATAACTTCCAAATTTCCTGAAGTGCTGAAATATTTCTCCTCTGCTATGCACTTGCTGTTCTCTGAGTGCTGGGCAGATTACAGGGTGATTGATGATGACTAGAAGTTGTTTTGCTTCTCTTGGAATACTCTACCTCAAAGGATTCTCTTTTGCCTCCCTCATGAACAATTAATGCGGTCTCTTGACATCCATTTTCCATATTTATCAAAAATTAATCATTAGGAGGTAGTGAATAACTCAGTACTTCTGTGCAGCAGTACAAGTGAATTCCAGTAGTGCTGAGAAGGACGTTTGAGGCACAGACGCCCCAGCACCACCTGCACCTTGCCCAGGCCCGGTGACCAACGCGAACCCAGCAGAGCGAGCACTGCCCAGGCCAGGCTGGGCCCCTCCTGCAGGGCAGGGTTGCAGCGCCGCAGAGCATTCTCCAGAGAGCCCTGCACTCGGGGCACTGCTGCTGCCACGCACACAAAGGTGCCAATTCACTCTGGGGGCCTGCTGGTGTCACAGGCGCTGGGATGTCACTGAGGCCCTGGGTGTCAATGCGCCTTTGTGCTCCCCAGCTTTTGATAAAGAATATCTCTAGATCTGAAACTGCAATTAACCCTCACTTTCCTCAAGACTAGTTACCAGAATACAGGCTGAGGGAGCTGGGCTGCTCAGCCTGGGGAAGAGAAGGTTGTGCGTAAACCTCACAGCACCTTCCAGGACCTCACAGGGTCCTGCCAGGGAGATGGAGAGGCACCCTTCACCAGGATCTGCAATGAAGGGACAAGGGCAGTGGCTTCAGACTCACACAGAGTGCATGTAGATGAGATATTAGGAAGAAATTCTCCCCTGTAGGGTGCTGAGGCCCTGGCACGGGCGTTGGCCACAGCAGCTGTGGCTGCCCCATCCCTGGAAGTGTCCAAGGCCAGGCTGGATGGAGCTCTGAACTGGCCTACTGCAAGGTGTCCTTGTCCATGGCAGTGGGGGCTCAAATGAGATGGTCCTCAGGTTACCTTTCAAACCATTCTATGATTCTGTAACTTGAGAATTGTACAAAAGGGGATTTTTGACAGTCCCTTAAGTGTCAGTGTATCCAGGCCCCTCCAGTTAAACTGATGCTCTGAGTCTGTCCCACACCTGCACAGGGATGACTCCTGGAGCCCAGGGGTGCAGCAACACACACACAATCACCTTTCCTTCCAGCACACTATCACTGACCCCAAAGGCCACAAACACTGCCCAAAACCACCTCCAGCCCCACAGGAAGGGGCTGAGCTCGTGCTGAGGCCCCTGGCCCCAGGTGAGCCCCCCAAAACCTCCCCAGGACCTGGCCAAACCTCTGGGCACAGACAGGGAGCAGCACTGGCCTGAGCGCTTTGTTCTGGCTGTCCGGGGCTTTTTAACAAGCCATACTAACACTGCTTTCCTCCTCAATGCTTTCCAGTGATCCTGGCTGCTTCCCAGACCCCGTGAGGATGTCTCCCAGGTCAGCTGCAGTCTCTGAAGTGTGCCACAAGTATCTTATTGCAGAGTTTTTAATGCCTACAAAGCAAATGCAGTTGCCTTATTTGTGAAAGGTGGTGCCAGAAGTATTATTGCATTTCAGATCCTTTTCCCTGGATGATGGTGGAAAATTCTGTTTTAAATCCATCCAACACAGCAGTTAGACAGAGGAATGTCCGTGTTTTTGCTTTGTGCTCCTTTTTAATTCCAACTGCTACATTCCTTTGCTTTCACCTTCCTCTTTTTAAACCACGTATCAAAAATCACATGATTATGGGTCGCATGCATAAAATCCCAGGGGTTTCAGACATACTGATAATAATGTTTATCAGAAGAACTAAATACAGACACAATTAGCATGTGTGTTATGAATGCTTAAAATACCTGTCTAGCAGGTATTTTGACCTATTACTTCTACAATAGCACCCAAAAGTGGTAGAAATAATTCCCTGGCTGCAAAGCTTCTGATGATTGATTTCTATATCATAAAAACATGAAAATGGAATGGGTAGAACCCAAAACAACACATCTTGGGGACGTCAAAATCAAAACAACACAGAGAAGTCCCTTTCTCCAAGAAAGAGGAGAGGGAGCCCTGTGGACAGGACTGTGCAGCACCAATCTAATGGCAATGCATGTTGGATATCAGCCTGATTGCCACAGCTCGGAAGCAGCACATGCTCTTTATCCCTCACAGAAACACTCTCCCAGACACTCACCTAGCTCCTGGCTCTGTGTGAGGCTGGTTCATCACGCCATGACCTCCCCAATACAGTCTGTCTTTAAGTGCCTGCTCTGTGAAAGGCAGGAGGGGCAATTGGAGCCTTTTACACAGCAAGCTCACTCAGCATGCTATTAATAATACTGAGAACTCTCTGCACAGGTCCAAAATAATTCAGGCTCTCTTCCATTTGAAGCCACAAGACAATAAGAGGAGGCTCCAAGAGAGGTGTGGATCACCCACAAGAGGTCTGAAGAGCAACATGCGTTTTTACTGGAAGTCTGCTAACTAGCCAAAACCTTTGGAACACCATGACACCAATCTGGCAAAGTGATCTCTCGCTCTGCTTTATTGAAAACATCTTAGACAGCATCATAAAAAATTGCACCTAATTTCCATAATTTTAAGCTTGTCTTTCTGCTGGCCTGAAGTCTGTCAGAACAGTGACGATTAGGAAATGCAACGGAGCTTGACAGACTGCGTTTGACCAAAACACAAGAGAGTGAGAAAGAAGAAAACTTGAGGGGGGGAAAAAAAAAAAAATCTATCAAGAAGTCTGGGATGGGTTTTTCCCCTCCAGTGATATATTTATAGCCCCTAAACAAGGATCTAATCCAAAGACAACTGAAATCAATAGGGAGACTTATTGACTTCAGTGAGTATTGGATCAGACCTTAAGAGTAGAGCTTCCACGCTACAGAAAGTATTTTGGGACATGTTGTACTAGGAATTATCACCAAGAATGCGAAACAACAACCCAGTCATATTTAGAGTGGCTTGTTGGTGACCAGAGCAGATAAAACAAAAAGCTCTTCAAGCAGATAGAGCTCAGGGACTGTGGGGCAAAGCTTGGTACCTGTTGTAAGGTCCAGGCAGTCAAAGCTCTCACTTTGGTGGGGTTTTTTCTCTTGGGCTTTCAGCAGGGCCAAGGTCAGACGCATCTCCAGATGTTTCAGATGTTTAATGTCATGTGAAGTATCTCAAAAAGCATCTCAAGGTCACTGCCTGTACTAAGCATGGGTGCTCCTTTCCTGTTAATCACAATCTTTTATTGAACTCATCAGCAAGAGCTAAGGAGACCTTTATAACATCTGCCAGAAACCTGTTAACCTGGCAAGCATTCAGTTCTGAAATGTGGTATCTATTTGGCAGTGGAAACATCCACTACCCAAAAGTTTAAGATGCTTCAGAAGAACACTGTACTCAACAAAACCAGGGAGAAATCCAAGTGGAGCAATTGATCTGGGGATTGGCTCGTTCCTGTCAGCTGAGGACCTGTCTGCCCATCCAACCAGCTGAAAGCTGGCAAGGCCCAACCAGCCCAGGAGAGCTGACAGAAATCCTGCCTGAGTGAGCTTGTCCCCAGGGAGCTCTCCTGCCAAGGCAGGGACTGCTGTGCGGAGATCCACAGCCAAAGCTCCTCCCAGTTTGAGTGATGGGGGTATGGGCAGAGGACTGGGAAAAGGGTAGAGAAAAAATGGGTTTGCTTTGCTGGTGGACTTGCAAGTCAGTTTGTGGTCATCTCCTGCACCAAGGATTCTGCTTTATCTGAGCATCAGGACATGGTTCCAACCTAGGTTACTGTCAGCCTGATAACAGCTGAGGTGAGAGCCCCTAGCACTTCTGACACACCAAAGTTTACTAGAACCTCTTCAGAGATAGGGAAACCATAAACACTTTCAACATTTGTCTTATGCTCCCCAACCACAGAACAGGGGTGCACAGATACCTGCTCCAGGTACTCCTACTTGGAGAAGATTTTATTTTCACCTGAGACCTTCAGGAGGCTGAAGACCTCTCCTACAAGGACAGGCTGAGAGAGCTGGAGATGTTCAGCCTGGAGAAGGAAAGGCTCTGGGGAGACATTAGAGCATCTTCCAGTACCTAAAAGGCATCAAGAGACACAGAAAGGGACTTGTAACAAGGGCATGGGGTGATAGGACAGGGGGAATGGCTGCAGACTGACAGCAGTGGGGTTTAGATGAGATATTAGGAGGAAATTCTTTACTCTGAGGATGGTGGGACTGGAAGAGTCTGCCCAGAAAAGCTGCAGATGTCCCAGCCCTGGAAACGAGGGTTGGGTGGCACCTTCAGGATCAAAAACCAAGATGAAATTGCATAATGAGCACATAGGGCCCTGAAACCAAATTCCTTCAGGGGTCTCTTCTTCCTTCAGCTATATCCTAATTAAACCCCCTGGAATTCAAGAGAGACCTCTTCTGACTACAGCAAACTCTGGCACCTCTCAGGCTCCTAAAGAGCCTTCTCAAACAGAAGGCTCTGCGCTGTCCCTGCTCACCTGATACCATTGCTGGGTCTGTCGTTTGGCAGCCAGGAGGTTCTGACAGCCCAACCAGTGCTACAAATCCTGGGAAACACAGCATTGGGTCAGTAATTACCAGGATATAGTGCCAGAATGTAGCTGGAAGCAGAGGAGGCTGGAGAGCCTGCAGCCTTTGTGGCCAGATCACGAGGCAAGAAAGCTTTCTGTGTGGATTCTCTCAGCAGGGCCTATGCCAAAGGGAGCCTCTGGACCTTGAAATATCTTTGGAGGATGGGGGAGAAGATAAATGGAATGTCATCCAAGGTAGTGCAGAAATATCAGTGAGGACCAAGGCTCTTTTCCAGTTGAACGTTGTAATGTTATCAAGTCAGAAGTTGTCTTTCCTAACAGTGAAAGAGAGGCTGAGAAACAAACACTTTTTTAAAAGCAGGTGAGAATTACCAAAAGTAACCTGGACAGTGCAGTTGTTACTAACTTCTCAATGGGTAAATAAAATATTTTACCCAGTTTTTTTTCCAAATCCAGCCAGGATAGAAAAGACATTCTGTCTTCGAGCAGCAGGTAACAACCAAAGCATTAAATTTTGACAGCCAATACCAACATCAGGAAGCAAATCAGTGGGATTACAGATACCAGCACTAGGAATCAACTGCTGTGATCTAAAATGTGTTTAGCACACAAATTAGTCCAAGTCTCATAGCAAGAAGCTGAAGATCAGCCAGACATTCTGCATTTCAGCTGCAAGGACTTCAAGGCTTCAAATTCAGATTAATGTGCTTGTAGTGTAGGTAAGTAGTCGAATCTGGAATTGTTTTCCAGCCCCTGGGAAAACATGTTAAGCAGAGCTTTCAATGGAAGGCAAACATCACTGATGATAAAGGAGTACCCAGTATGGTGATGAGCATTTCTATTACACTTCCACCTTGTATTTCCTCCTGTCCCAAATGTCGGAGTGCCCCATGAACAGAGGGGGACCGTCCCTCCCTGGTCCCATCTGCAGGGGCTGAGCTGGCACACCTGGGCCCCGCTCCTGCCCCGCAGAGCACAAGTGCTCCCCGGCCTCCTCCCAGACAGGCCCTGGCCCCTGCACAGAGCAGAGGCTGGGCAAACAGCCCCACTCTGGCTGGCTGGTGAAGAACACAAAGGCATTCACGGCAATCACGCCCGGGCAGTTTCAGCAGCGCGCCACGCAAACATCGCCCGGCTCTGGGAAAGGAGGAGCGCAACAGGGAGCCAGATGCCTCAGACAACCTGAGCAGCAACTGTCCCGAGGCAGAGGGCACCAAAATGAAAATCTTACAGCAACAAGAAGCAAAGAGGCCACCTCGAGATTCCCAGAGGATCAGCCTCCACGCCTTCCAAAATTCTAAATTAGCAGTCTTAAAAGCCAATTAAGAATGATATAAGGTACAGCTTCTGCACTTCTTTAACATCTTAGGAAAAAAATCATTTTCCATGGAGAATTTTCCCAAAGAACAATCAGTTAAAAACCATCACTTTTTCAGAAAAATGAAGTGGCTTTGAAGAAATCACAGGCAATATTAGAAATGTAAACATATCAGACATTCCTCTAAGGACCATCAAACTATCAAATAAGTAAGGAGCAAAATTAATTTAAAAGAGCTGATACTATTGAAGAATGGGAACTTTCCCTAAGAAGGGAGTTTGAGGAGGTAAAAAAAGACCACAGTAAAAACTCAGATGTTATGAGTTCAAGCTAAACAGTTTTTTCTAGCAATGGAGCTGTACAACACCTTAATTCCCAGCTAACACAAATCATGCAAAGCTTTGCTTTCTAACATATTAAAGCTCTCTTTATAAAAAAATCCCAAGTATCAACATGGATGAACTTGGAATTATAATTTCCTTAGATTTTCCACATGAGTTTCTCCTATGAGTCTTTTGAGGAAAATAACCAAGGAGACTCATCCTTTTCACACATACAAAATAAAAAGAAAAGTCTTCATGAAGAACTGCTCCTCAAAATGAAAAAAAATAGTAACTGCAGCACAACTAAGGATCACTATAAAATGGTAAGGGGAAAATCCTCTTTATTTCACTGATTTTGTACTACACCTCAAGGTCTAAGCCACATATCGATTAATTAAAACTAGGATTGAGCGGGAAGAGAGGCAGGAAAGAATAACTATAGTGCATGGACACAGAAAGAAATTCAGTGGAAAGAAAACATGGACAGGTAGGTGGCCACAGATGTATAGGCACACTCTCAACCTACCCTTGTAGAGACCTTTCTAACCCTAACTCAGTGTACAGGAAAAACACATCTTTGCTTTGGAGTTCAATCACTTTTAGGGCCAAGGAAAAGAAAGTTAAGCCAGCCATGGGTTATAGGAAAAAAAAAAAGTCTCTGATCTCAACCCGCTCTTTACCATTCTGATAAACAATCCAAGGCAGAAAACCCCAATTTCCATAGGATTTGCTCATCCTTTGGATGGGACCATGGCCCAGCCCTGTCTGCCTTTGTCCCTCACACCACAAAAGCACAAATGAACAGAAGCAGACCCTGCCAGTGTCCTTTTTTCTGTATTTTGACAAAGCCTGCAATCCCTGACCTGGCAAGCAGTGTTAAAATGAGCCAGCAGGTGCAGAATTAAGCAGCTTTGATAATGTCCTAGGGAGCAAATTATAAACACATTATCACAGCTTGATCAATGAAATCAACAAGTCAGGTGCTCAGGTGCAGGGGGCATCAGCCTGCCGGAGTTGTCACTCTTACGCCTGCTGAAGGTTTGCTGCATCATAATGAACATTTTCACCTGGCACAGCAGCACTCTGATGCTGCACTCCACAGCTTCAGTGGGATCTGTCCATGTTCAACAAAACTTCCTCAAATTCTTCTTTCCTCACAAGTGTTCCCTGTGATTCTGCTCCCTCTGCCTGACAAGAAACACGCATTTGTCTCATTTGTTCCACATAATGATGGAAATTAGATAATGTCTGCACCCACACATGTAGGTTCAGAGTGTTTTTTGGTTAAAGGAGAGTGGAAGTGAGGCATTTATTTGAAGAGTTTCTATTCCCATTGAAAGCTTTGCCTACCATCAAGAGAGATTCCTAGTGCTCGGCTATTTTTTATCTTCCCTGTGAATATTTGGCCGTACCTGAATTATTGACAGTATTTTCAGACTTCTGACTCAGGTTCAAAGAAAGACTCTGTTTATGGCTATTTGTGCATTCCCCTCTGGGACAAGGGGGTTGGTGTGCTTATCACACACCTCAGGGCAGAAAGATTTTGTGCCATTATTTTGCACATACAAAGATTTTTCATAATTGCAGAAGAGAGATCTTTGTGTTTATGTCTAAATACTTTGCTGAAAACAGCAGCTGGGTCATAATCTCACAATGAGTAAAATGTTTTGCTTACACAGAATTTCCTAGAAGATCACTGCCACAAAAAAGGGACACTGCTGTACAGTGCAACTTTAGCTGTTGAATACTGCCGGAGAAAAAAGCTGCCTGAGATATTTTTGGCATTAAAAAAGAAATATTCTCTTAATACTTTATTTTCTGTTTATGTGGAACAATGTAGGGAATTTAGAATGAGTCCAAAGTTTTGATTGGCCTAAATATGCATTTCTAAGTGCAAAAGAAATTGATGGAAAAGCATACATAACTCTAGTGAGGGTGTATTTTTCTGTCCATCCAGTATTTTTCCCCCCATTAATACTGTCCTGCAGCTTCATGATGAAGAGGATGGATGCCTTAATTAGCAGCCCCAGAGAATGCAAAGGGGTTTTTGCACAACCTCCGCCAGGCTATTTAATTTAAAGCGTGCAATTACCAGAACTGCAGTAGCTGGGCATGGAAAGGCCTTGTGGGCCAGGAAGACCCCAAGCCAGGCAGAGCCTTCCCAGCAGTGCATTTCCTGGGATGCTGCAGGGCACCTCAGAGCTGCCCAGCTGTGCGAGACAGGGAAACCCCTGGAAGCTCCTGTGCAGCCAGAGGGGCCCCTGGAAGCCTCAGCACAGGGAAGCGCTCAGGGCTGTCACACCTCGGGCACTGGGAGGGGTCACTGCAGGCAGGGACGGGCAGGGCTGAGGCACGGCCGCTGCTCTGCTGCGGCATGGGACCCAGCAAAGCAGAACCAAAGCAGGTTCCAGCTCTGCAGGGGAGGGTGCCCTCATGAGATCCCTCTTCCACATGGGGCTGCAGAGTTTCATGAGCACAGTGAATGCTGAACCCTGTTGCACCACCCCAATGTTGTTTTCTGTAATAGCAAAAGATTCCCAATACAACAAAACAAAGATCTTCTAAATCTTCCTGAGGAGAGAAAAAACCCTGCTGCTCCCAAGGTGGTATATTCTGACAGGTTAAATGGTGGAATGTGTTATAAATTATTTATATTCAATAAATGAAAAGTAGAATTTGTGGGATACTTTTTACTCCACGAGTTCTGCTGGTGGAGCAGCAGGAAGACAAGACAGGAACATGTCACCCCATCTTCCCCCTCCCGCACAGGCCCAGGCCAGCAGCACAGAGCTCCAGTTGTCCCAAACACCAGGCTGCAAGCTGCACACAACTGCTTTAAAACCATTCAGCATCTCAGGAGGTGCAAAGGGGAAAAACCAATGGCCTGGCTGCTGCACTCAGGTTTTTTCCCAAGGCTGCAATCTTTCCCTGACCCTGTTTGCCTCTAGTACATGAAGTGATCTGCTGAGGATCTTGGGAGGTGGTGAAGAGGGTTGACATGCAATCCTCCTGACTGCATCAGTAATGAAGATGCTTTCCAGAGGTTCATTGCCCTGGAGAAATCCAGCCCCAGAGGAAGCTCTGCCTCATTGCAAAAGCAGCCATGACTCTGCTCTGGAAATGCTGTAACCTTGTTCATATCAAAGAGCTCTGTGCTCAGATGTTGGGTGGTGCTGAGAGGAAAGTGTTCAGCCCTAATTTTGACACCCTGTCTGCCCAATAGAGATAGGAAGAACATTGTTTTAAAGTCAGCAAGTGGGGGGGGGGGAGGGGGAAAACTAAAAGAGAAATCATTTCCTTGGAGGAGAAAAGTCAACTCATGCCCACATTGACTGACTCGCCAGCAAAAACGAGAGTAACACTACACTTGAGTTTTGGATATAGACAGAGTTGTTACAAAAGCTCTATAAAAGTGCTCTTACAAAACATGATGACTAAGAATCACATTGCTGAGGTGCTGTTTCTTCCAGTTCACAGTGAAATAAATAATTGCTGTTTCCCTGTAAAGCCACTTGTGACAGCTTCTGAGCCCGGGCAGCTCAGCCAGGCTCTGCCTTCAGAAGGGAACCTCCAAATGCTTTCCCCTCTTGCTCAATCCCCAGGCACTAATAGAGAGACACACAAAAACCAAAAAACAACAAATGAAGCCCATAGCTAGAAAACTACAATTTTGCAGTGACAGGCATTCAGAAATGAATTGAGAAAAGCAAAGGAGTCCTGGTGGCCTCCCTTCCAGATTCTCATTTAGCTTCAGGACAGATTTAACCTGGCTCTGCACGCTCTTCCCGTTAACGCAGCTCCTGAATGCGCTTCCCATCAACACTGGGAAAGTGCTGTCAGGGAGCATGTTTAGCCTAAAGCTTTGACCATGCCTACACTCATTTTGGCTTTTCTCTGCAAATCCTCCTCACCATGCTGACCACATACTCCTCTGCCTTGTTTGCTCACTTAAGCACAAAACAAACACTTTCAAAAGGCCTTTCTGTATGAGTGTTCTACAGTTACAGCAGCAAAATACTCAAGTGACTCAGTTCATTACACAGAGCCTGGGATATCCTGGGCATTCCCAGAACACTGATTTGATATGAAAAGAAAATCAGCAGGACACATTTGCTCTATTCCAGTTTGTTTTGCCAGCAGACATGGCTACACCTCACATCTGGCCCCCACATCTAGAAAACCAGGTTTTTAGGACTAAAATATCTTTATCACCTTATTTTTTCTGCAGACATACATATTCCAAAGTTACATTAAATCCCTAAATCAGCAAAAGAGCACATTTCCCACAGAAGTGAATCATTGCTGATTGCCTTGTCTCTTGGTTTTTTTATAAAAAAACAACTTTATCTCATGGATAGAGACAGTATCTATGCATTTACTTGGCCCAAGCAAAGAGCATAATGAAGCAGAAAACATTTTTCATTGTTCCTGACTGTGCAAATTCAGGGGAGGGAGTTGCAGAGGTTTTTTGGTTTGGGGGAGGGAGCTGCATTGTGAAGCAGGGTGGATATTTTCTTGGTTAAGATATATGTACTAGAAACCCCTCAAGAGCATTTACAGCCAAGTGATAGCAATAGCCTTTTCTTCCTGGAAGAGTTTTCATTGAATCCCACTGCAATTAAAGGTTCAGTTCTAAACAAAGACTGGAGGCTTAGGTTATGTTTCCATGGAGGAATAGCTCGTTCCTCACCTCAGAAGTGCTTCTGCACAGCCCAGGCTCCCACGGCTGTGGTTTGTTCCCACTATTGACCTGGATTCCTGGAGCTCTGGGGACACCAGGCACACACTCAGCCTGTGCAAAGCCCACAGAGAAAGCAGGAGCCTTTCAGTGCTGCAGGGTCACACACAATAGTGAGATGCTGTGAACTGGGGAGGGAGGATGAAAGTGAACACTTACACTTCAAGAACAACCTCTGTCACACTGGCTCCTTGCCAGAAAAAATAACCCATTACAGTCAAAACTCAGTTAAGTCAAAGAGCCCATGCTTAATTAAGCCCACTCTAAGAGTTTTCTGTTCAAAGCAGCTGATCCTTTCAGCAGGTGAGAGTGACGCTTGCCCGCTCAGAGTATCAAACCCCAACCCTCACACGTGGGTGTCCGCTGCTGTCATGGAAAAGGGATGCAGAGCCCAGAACAGAGTATTCAGGACACAAAGGTTCAGCTGAGAACAGCAGTAGCTGTGCCTGTGCCACCACACACAGCAGGCTGGGCCTGTTCTGCTCAGGCTGAAGGAATGCTCAGCACAGCTCACACCCATGTCAGCTGGATCCTCTTGTCCTCCCCACATGGGGGGCTCCTTCCTATCACCACTGGGACCAGACCCTGGCAACTCCTTATTCCCAAAAGATGCCCAGAGGCCACCTGGGTGATATTTGCTGAATATTAGAAGTGTGCCAGGAGTTCTGCTCAGCTGCAGAACAATTAAACACTCTGAGCAGCCAAGAGAAGCCCAGACAGACTCACACTCCAGCCTTTTTCAGTTTATTGGGATAGTGTGTAGCCCATCCATCCCCAGATCATTAATCAAAGAGTTTCTCCTGAGCTTGAAAGAAGGGTTTTGCCTTAGAGGGCATTACAGAGAGCCCAAGGCCAGCAAGATTCCTCCCAATAATTCAAGCAAGTCTCACACCCAGCTGCCAGCACCAGGCCCTGCACAATGGGTGATGTGCTAACTCAGACTCTGCAGCCCAAATGTAATCCCAGAGCACTAACATATCCTGATTTTCCTGGTGTAGAAGCTCAGAAAGCCTGATTCTGAACCTCACTTGAGGTGCATGGAAGAAAAAGGGGAAGGAGGCTGGCTGAGCACAAGGAACATCAGTTCATTTTGGCCATCAAAACCACAAAAATGTCTACAGTGCTGATCAGTCATCCAGGACAGACAGGGAGATAAGGAGGCAGGAAACCACACACCTCAACACACACAGGAGCACAAGCTGCACACATGCTCCAGTTTGTCAGTGCTGCTTGTCTGTAAAGCAAAATAAACAGCAATGCTACTGGAAAGGTTTCTCCCCTCCTTTTCAGACAGGTGTGCAAGCCAAGCCTTGACTCGTTTGGGGAGAGGGTGTTTCATTGTGGTTTGGAGATGCATCCAGAATTTTTTATTACTCAGAAACTCTGGTTCTGAGTGTATTTTTATAAGGAGTCTGAGAATGAAATATGATTCATATTTACATCTGTTAGCATGTTGGAAACAGAGAAAAAATAAAAAAAAAAGGATGAGCAAACTGCTGCTAAAAAACCAAAATAAAAAGTTGGTTTGATTTACCACAAGACTTTCTAGGTTTGGGCAGAAAATTTGTGTTACCAAAACCCCTAAGGTGAAGGCAAAAGACAGTGGCAAAGTCAGCAATGATTTGAGCTGTGCATCTGGTTTTTTGGGAAGGTTGATTGGGAAAGCACTCAACATAAGAAGTGTTGCAAATGAGTTATGTCAATTCCAGATTCTGATACAAAATGTTTAGTCCCATGATGTAATTTGGGCTGGCTGGCCAGAGCTCTTCCCCTGCAGAAAGAATACATTGTAATAGTTTTGTCTGTGTGAATGATGAGTGTACATATTCTTATAAATAAGATGTTTTGTGCAAGCTTTTCACATAGATCTGGGACAGCTGAAGTACAATGGAAGGAAAATGTCACATATCACAGAATTTTTTCCCCAAATTAACCTCCATAACCGTCTTAAGAGCAGAGGGAGCATCTAATGAAAGGACCTTTATGCAGATGCAGATCATGACATTCCATTCATAAAAGCAGAGAGAATCAACATGATGAAGCTGCAAGACCGAAGGGAAGGACAGGAAAATAAAATTGCAGTTTCAGAGCATGGCAAAAGCTCCAAGACATCTTGACTAAGACCACAAAAATTTGTATTACCCAGGCTACACATCAAGGCTTTCCAAGGTCTGATTCTGAAAGCCTAACCTTTTCTCAGGGCTGAAATGTCTCGCATGGAGAAGATAAAGATAATTTTTATAGGAGCAATTACCTCGATTACGTGCAGCGAGGGCCAGGCAGCAATTGGCATTGCACAATAAACAAGCAGCAAGTCAAGGCAGACTTGAGCAGCCACAGAGGGAGAGAAGAAAAACCATTATTCATGTCCACAGCGGAGCAGTGAGAGCGGAGATTCTCCAGCAGGACCAGACACACAATGAACTAAAATGAGCCAAGAACTGAGAGCACAAGTTCTGCAAAGCAGAGCCTCTCTCCTGGGGTCTGCCATCCTCTGTCGAGGGCCAGTCCAGGATTGAATCTGATTTAAAAACATTTATCTGACATCTTGCCACATAATGGGAGGATGGAAGATACCTCCTAATCAATTAATATTTAGTGACTATTTTGTTCACATTTGGTTAAGCATGGGTTTATCCTACCCACACACAGAAGGGAAGGAGGCAGAGACAAAAACAAAGTGAGTGATATTCTCAAGTTAGCTATGGGGCAAAACCCTTGTTCAGTGAACCACATCACCTCAGAGAGGAAAAAAAAGAAAAAAGGGAGGCTCAGCAATATAGATATTAAAGGGATGTCAGAAGAGCCTGGCAGTGCAAGAGCACTCTCAGGAGACTGCAGACCAGATGCTGCAAATTGAAACTGCTCAGCAGCCACAGCTGAGAAGCAGCATTCAAAGGGAGAATCAAATGCCCTACACCCCTTTGTGAACGTCCCTGGCAGGGTGCAGCCAGGTAAGGGGAGGCTACCAAAGGCCCAGCACCTGAGAGAAGGAGGCTGGCCCTTCCCAAGCGTTCCAAGGGGCTGCTGGGGCTCTGTGAGAAGGCTTTGGGATGGAAACCACATGCAGCACCTCCTGGGAAGAGCCCCATGTGCGAGGCAGACCACCAACTAACTCCATGTGTCAGGGCTCAGGGGTGTCTGACTGCTTTGGGAACCAAACAGGAGCAGGCACAAAGGTTCCCCCCTCTGGGAAGGGGCTGGCACGTCATGTGTGTTTGCTGGAGGGAAGGATCCCACTCCAGAATGTGCTGGAGAAGCTGCCTGACAGGACAAAGGGGCTTCTCCTTATTACTCTAAGGGTCAGGGAAGCAGAAAGATTAGAATGCAGGCAGTCTCTAACAAACAGAAAAAACCAAAAATCACAGCACCACATCAGCTGTCACATCACTGGTGAGAGCCTGGCCTTCAGCACAGCCCCTGGACTATCCCAGCTCACAGGTGCTGTAATGCTTTGTCACACCAAGAGCTCAAATGAAGGGGCAGCAATCCAGAACAAGCTGAGCAGGCGCAAGGCAGATGACAAACGGTCCCACTAAAACACTGACTCACAACCTGAGAGCTCTCTTGGGCTGGGATCACCCACTGGGTGACCTGCAGGCAGGGAAGGGCACCCATGGCGTGGGGAAGGGCATTTGGGACACAGCTCCATGGCTTGTAAGGACCCAGATGAAGCAGATTCAGTTCTGTCAGACCACTGCTGACAGCAGGGTCTGACACCCAGGGTTAAAATGCTTGTCCTGACCCAGCACACAGCACTAGGGCTCTGCAGGATCTGCGGTGGAACCACTGCAGGGCTCCTCCTGTAACTCAGAGCTACAGAAACATGCAGAGCCATGTAACAGCCATGATCATTGCAAGGTGTGGCATCTCCCAAGAGAAGGACAGCAAACACCTGGGCAGTGCAGGTGAGTGGCCAAAGCATCTGCCCTTAAGCCCTGTTGGTCTGACCAGCTCAGGCCCGAGGTTAACCATCACATATAACCAATGTCCTGGTCCCACCTGAGAGAACAGAGGTGCCAGAGCAGGAGCAGATGTGATGTGGCACCACGGTGCTGCCTGGATGGCTTTAATGAGAAATGTCCCTTCCTCTGTCTGGGATGGATAAAGGCAGAGCCAGGCTGTCAGCTGTGGCCCAGTCCTGTTGGTTCCAGTTTGTAGAACATTCCTGGCTTGAAAACATCCCTCCCTTTCCTCATCAATACCTTGAAAAAAATTGTAAATATTGAAATTTTGTATGTTTTTTTTTGGGGGGGGGGATTTTGTTTTCATATGACCATATTTAACTAAAGGTTAAAGAAATCAATATTCAGAGCAGAGTGATGAAGGACAGAAAAGGAAAAAGTGCAGGCTTAGCTTCCCTTACTTCAAAGAAGTTTGTTTCATCACACAGTAAAAAGCTGCAGAGCTTGAGGAACTGCAAAGTCTCAGGGATTCCACTCTCCATTTCCCCCCAAACTAACAATTTGCTTACACCTCTACATGCAGTTCTTGAGCCTCACATTCAGAAGTGACATTCCATTCAACCCCAAGCTGTCCCATAAAATTAAACATAAATTAGCAAATCAGTTTAAAGAAAATTTCCCAGAAACATTAAAAGAACTCATTTGACCTTTCAAAAAAAAAATTATTTCACTTTTCAAACAGCAAATTTTGCTTTTAATCTCTATGCTACCACAAAGAAGTTTCCATGACAGACTTACAAGTAGAAATGAAAAGCACTGGATGAAGGCTCATATGACCTAGTTTAATATTAAAGCACTCACATCCTTCCAACGCTGCCACTGTGTAATGAAGATCTAGACTAAAAAACTCATGTACAAAGTGTTTCTTCTTCAAACTGCTAAGTCTGTGTTTTCCTCTCAAGACTCCAGCTGAGCTCTGTTAACACCAAAGCAATGTACAGCCACTGAATTCCACTGCAAACTCCACCAGCTTTCATCTGGCTCCAGAAGAGCCACCAAAGCTGTGCCTATGTGTTATTCTTTCAACGAGCAAAGGATTAGCATTGACTGATTATTGGCTGCCCAGCAATGCAAGAAGCTTCTGAAGAATAGTCTTTGGAACGTCTTGTGTTTGAGAAAGACATTAAATATCAAACCCTAATTTATTAATTTATGTTTACATTTTTACAGGAGCCCATGAGAAGAAGCTGACTGCCAGGCACAGTTTAATTCACTCTGATAACACAGAGACCATAAATCTTAACCAACAGCTCAACATGCGAGGCATTTGATGTGTCTGGGAACCTGCTGTAGGAAAGACAAGAGCTGGTAGAAAAAGCAGCAAAATGCCTATTCCCATGGGAAGAGTCTGCAGGCCTGGCAATAGATCATTTGTTCATTTGGAAGACACTAGTTCCTCTAGTAAAACAGCAACTAATATTTCTGCTTTCCCCTGCTCAGACAGGAAATATGGTGCTAAGGGCCAGCAGACAGAGCAAGTCCTCGTGCTAATTACACGGTCAGTAAACATTTGCTCTCCCGTGTTTCCTCAAGGCCTGAGCGATTCCTGGGTGGAATTCAGCACCGGGACTGGCTGCCTTCCTCCTCTCTGCCACAAGTGCTGAGGAGATGTATCACGTTTTAGAGGATATCCAGGTTAAACAGCCCTGTCTGCACAGGATGATCCTGCCACCTGGAAAGGGTTGAGTGCTACCACATTTAGAGGGGAAATGAGATTTTTGAAGTATCCAAGGAGCAAAGATCTGAAACTGCCCCTCAACAGATGGCAAACATCCAAATTTACACAGCCCAATAGACATACAAATGGCATTGTAGAGCAGGTCACTTACAGAGAGATTTGTTTTTGGTGGGCAAATCCCTTCTAGTCCTGCCTTCAACCATACAGAAGTCATTTCCCACATGCAAAATCACTCAAGGGGAACCACCTGATTACACAAGAGGGTGTGGAAAAAAGTCTATATGGAAAAGCCTCTACTGGCCTACAAGAACACAGCAAAACAGGCACATTTTTTTTTAAGGCACAAAGATCTACTTGCTCACTCTGGGGGGTTTATTATCCCTGGTCAGGCTCTGGAGTTCTGACTAATACAATATTTTTAATTGGCCCACATCATCCTGGCTGACTTTCTGCCCAGCAAAGATCCAGTGCAGGAGCTGGCCACAAACTGAACAACATTCTGGGTATCTGACCTCCTCCCAGAGCAGGCTTGTCTGGTAAACAGACATCCACTCACAGATTCCCAGTAAGTTGTTTTCTTTACATCCTCTCCATGGAAGAAAGCTACTTCCCATCCACACAGCACTCAGATTCCTGACTGGTACTCATTGGATAAAGATGAGCAAGTCATAAGATGCAGTTGTGTAAACATCAAAGGAAAAACAAACATTCAAGTGTTTTGAAAATGCTTCAGAGTGAAGTCCTGTTTCTCACATGCCTCTAGTGCAGCTTCACCCCCACAAATTTAAGGAAAACAGCTCCCTAGCATTCTGAACTGTATAATTGCAGGCAAAATGCTTGACTTCCACCCACTGCTTCCCATGCTCTCAACACGTGCCACCAATCATTTCCATTTTGATGCACAGTTGCTTTTCATTCCAAAGGAGAGGTTTATTTTGTTGTTGTTTTGGAATTTAAAGAAAAAACAACCGAAGACTCAAAGTGTGGACAACATATATTAGATCTTGCCCTGGCACAGACTGTCAAACTGCTGTGGGTGACATGAAGAATTATCAGCTCCATGGAATTTCCTCTTCTACATCTCTCCTCAGTTGTACCTCAGAAATAACATTCCCAAAGAGGGTCCAAACATCCCCCCAAATCCAACCATGTGCTGGAGGTGCCCGAACGTGAGCAGCAAACCCCTGAACTAGAGGCTGCCTCTGAAAGCAGCCCTGAACTGGTCCAAGGCACTGAATCCAATGGCAATTTCCACACCAGGCTTGAACAGAGGGCGCTGTGCCCATTGCACTCTGACACCTCTAGTCCCCTGCTATTTGAAACACTGCTTAGCCAAGGTGGAGCAGGAATGTCATGAGACAAAACGGGACATATTTTCCTGGGGCTTTCCTTTCAAAGGATTCAGCTGGATGTGACAGTAATTATTTGAGTGGTATTGTTAGCCATATTTGTGACCCTTGGGATTTGATAACTTTTCCGACTGCAGCAGGTTGGTTTACTGCAAGCAGCACACTTGAGTGATTTTCCTTCCACCTCCATTCCAGTGAAATGCCTCTGTGAGGCAGTGCAGCCAGCTCCTGTGCAGAGCAGGGGAAGAGCAGCCCAAGTGAGTGAGCATCACTAACAGAGCAGAGCCCCAGCTCCCCATCACTCTGTCATCAGAGAGCTGCTCTAGGTTGTGCTGGGAGCATTAGCCCATGCAGCCTGATATGAGTTCACGAGGCTGGAATTCAAAACACTCCCCAGCTGTGGGAACCCAGGCAGGAGCCTGTCACACTGAATGGGATCCAGATTAGAGCGGTGAGAATTTGGGAAAGCCCGTCTAGCAAGCAGCATCTCTGGGGGGGAGGGAGGAGGGAAACAGTTCCCAAGTTGTTCGACTCCTAAGCCTGAAGGAAACTAGGTCTGTCTCTGTAGATACTGACACCGCAAGGTTTGACTGGAACCCAATCTGTACCACTGGATATTTTCCCAGGGGAAGAAGTGCAGCAAGCCATTTTATTGAATTAAAACACAGATAACCACCTCATAGATGGCTTTTTCTGTGCTGTGCAGTCTGGGGCTGGCTGCACACGACTCCCTGAAGGGTCTCGCTGCGGAGAACTGATGGGAATCACGGTCCAAGGATGGACCCTCTGTGTCACCCTGCACACGAGGAGTATGTGACATGTCTGACATGCAGGTGCTAGATTTAAAATATGTAAAATCCCCACCAACTAAGCAGCCAAACTCAAGAGGACTACACAGTCAGATATGGAAGGAAGAGAGAGAATGCAAATAATTTATTACTTTTCTACCCTACAACTTATATTCCACATGGCAGCTGGAAAAGAGGGGCTGTAAGTATTTGCCTGTTCCCAGCCCTGATGCCTCAGGTGATGTAACAGGGAGAAATTTATTTACATCCAAGCACTGCAAAACCTTTTAAAAGCTATTTCTTTTCCAAGCCTTGCTAAGGCATGGCAGACCTGCGGACCAAGTCCCAGACTGATATTTGCTTGCCCCATTATAAGAGCCTTTCAAAACACTCAGAGAGCAGGACAAGTGAGAAGGCTCTGGCAGGACCATGGGCATCCTGCTTGATTTCCTTGGGTGCTCAGCCCTGCAGAGTGCCCACGGTGGGGTGCCCACTGGGCTGTGGGCACATCCATCAGGCAGTGGACAGCGATGCCCCGCAGGTGCTGGCAGGAATGGCTCAGGAAGTGAAGCTGCCCTGCAGAGCCAGGGCCAGGCAGTGACCCTGCACACAGGGGCCATGCAGGTGGTGGCACAGCCCCTGGACCCTGGAGCAGGGCACACAGCCTGATTGATGTCACACCTGCAGGGTTGGGGAGCCACTGATGGCACGTGTCTGCTGAAACCCCCACTGCAGCTTCCCCTCCTGCACCACAGACCAGGCTATCCAGCTGCTCTACTTTGCTCCATACTCAGAGGGGAAAAAATAAAATTCCACAAATGGTTCTCTTCTGTCAGCATGATAATTGGTCTGATTATGAAAGTAAACAAATCATAGGGACAACAGGAAAAAATAAAACAAATAAAAGGGGCGAGACACAGAGTCTCTACTATGTATAGCACTGGGGCAGCAAACCAAGTGAAGACAGGAACACAACTTCCTTCCTCTTCGTTAATTAAAGTGATTGGCAGCAGCCAGGAAAATGTGGATGCTCTTTTGTCTTCCAATATATTTTGTTTCTTCAGCAGCAACATTAATGACAACAATATGATATGACAAATTTCTGCTGTTGAAAGTTTGCTTTGTAATGAAAATGGGCACTACAGTCACATTTTCCTTCACATCAGACAGAACTCCCAATTCCAGTACTAGATGCTTTTTCTCCCCTTTCTGTAACCAGAAGAAATCAGGCAAGAGAATGGCTGTTCAGTCTTCCGAAAAATTCTAACCATGTTTTGGCCAGCTCAGAAGAGCTTCTCTGCAGAAGTGACAGGGACCAAAGTACCACAGCTCACACATTCCCAACTCCCTCCTCCTTAGTGGGGAAGCCCACACTCACAGGAATCAGCACATCCTGGCTGCCATGCCTGCTTAACCCCCAGCCCTGCTGAAATCTTTGCTTGAGATACCTACAATGCCCTCCTCAGATGTGTTTTTAGCTGCCTCACAGGTGCTGTAACGCCGGGTCCCAAACCCTTCCACACCTTGCATGCTCACACAACAGAGCCCCTCATGCCATGGGAACCCCCAGACCAACCCAGGACTCCTCCCCAGTCACCAAGAGACAAAGATGCTGCTTTTCCCCTGAAGTTTCTTTCCCCTCTAGGTAAAAACACCACAAGTTCCTGCAGAAATCCCTCGGGCAGTCCCCAGTCCTGCAGAGCCTTCCCCATGTCCCAGCCCAGACACACCACGGAAGGATGTGCAGGATTAGGCTGCGGGATTTAACCTGAGGGGAGCTAATGTGACTCATGAAACCAAACATCAATTACTGGGCATGGGAGACAGATTAGGGGAGAAGTGGAAACTGTTTCTTTTCAGTGACTCGTTTAAGCTGTGTTTGATTTAAGAGGTCCTTGACAAGAAATGCACTTAAGGGTTTTAATACTTCAGCCATTCCAAGCTGCAAGTGAATAAACCCCAAGGGCAAAGCACCTTGACCCCTAAACAGCAATCAGCCAAAAACCAGTCACGATATAGCATGTCCAGCCCAACATCCTTTCCCAGATTTCAGCTGCAGTACTACAAAGATTCAGGCTGTCACAATAAAAAATGGCCAAGCAGCTCTTCTGGCTTGCTGTGAGTGGGCTGCAATGATTACCGGCAAAATAGCTCTTCCAGTGACTTAGGCAAGACAAGTTCACCTTTCAATCTGAAATCCTGATTTTTAGATGGTTTTCAGCTGCCCATTATTTATTACAGCAGCCTGCAGAAGCTTCAGACATGCATGAGGACCCCATAAACTCAATACTGAGTACAAGAAGCTTGCAGGAGTCTGTACAGAGCACACAGAGACTTCTGCCAGATTGGACAGACAGGAAGAGTCTTCCAAGCTGAGCAGATAAGTGGATGGGAACCACTGTCATTTGAAAGCCTCCATCCTGCCTCTGACCCTCAGCTCCAATATTTCCAGAAAGATTCACTGGCTCTACGCTTCCCTAGAGTGCTTCAAGTGTGGTCTAAAAGAAAATGAGCTCTCACAATACAAGGACGCCTCTGCCTGAAAATATTCACATACATCACAAAGAAGGGCCTGACCAGTGTTTAAAGAAGTCACTTGAATTTTTACACACTATTACACAAGGAAGTTTTATTTCTACTGCTGCTTTTGATATTTACCTATTAGCAAATAATTTTCATCTGTTCAACATTTGCATCTTATATGAGAAACATCAAAAGCTTCAGACCTTTGATGACATTTATCCCCACCAGTGCACAGCAAATTACAGCGAGAAGAAAAACCCAAACACAAGGCACTCAAAGCAAACCAGCATGGAAGACAGAAATGCATCCAGCTCCAAGCAATTATCTCCTAATGAATAAACATTGTTTTTCACTGCTACCTCTCGCTAAGAGATAGCCACAAGGCAGCCAGCACACACTTAATTCTTTCAATTTCTCTTCCTTAGAGCAGCCTCATCACTTTTGTGACAGCCTGAGCTGTGCAGCCCTGACTTCTGCTGGGTGTACCCTGCACTGATGGGAGCAGGGGAGAGCTGCACACCAGGAGCGAAACTCTACAAGGTGGGAAGGAGGAAAGCTCATTCATGCACGAGATGTGCAAGTATGAGACCCTCACTGTTCACTTTGTAACATCCATCCAGCATTTCTGAAAGGCCCTACATGTAAAGAGGGACATATTCACACCAGTGAGATGTGGTGAGAGGGGAGAGGGAGGTAGTTGAAGTTTCCTTTAAATATAAAAGTGCAAAATTTTGTACTTTACCTAGCCCCAAAAGTTATGTTAATGGAAACTCAAATATTGACATCTACTGCCAGTATGATACCCAAAAATGAGAAACACTCAACTGGCAATGAGCACAGCTTCTCTTTTCTAAACTGACCTTAAAAAAAAGAAAATCAATAAAATCACTAATCCTTCACATACTTTTGCTGTTTATCAATTCAACAGAGATGTTACTAGAAGTCTTTAGGAGCAGCTTGAAGCTTGTCTCTGGAGTTTCTCTGGTGACTCTGGCAGGTGGAATGCATTAGCTAAATATTCACCTATGTTAGGCAGGGAAACAGGAATTATTTCCAGTAAACAAATGAGGCTTTCTCCTGTAAGAGCATCAGAAGCTCCAGAATTCCCCTCTACCTCCCAGAGCAAACATAGCTTTTTATTGTGCAAAGCCAAGCCTTTATTTTATCAGTTGCACCGTGGAAGCTGCTCTTTATTTTATCAGCTCACCGTGGAAGTGAGATGAGTAGGAAATATTCTTTTCCAATTAAGGACTGGTTAGCATCAGTTGGTGGCAATCCCCCAGCAACATGCAGGCAGATGTAATTAGGGAAGTACAGCATTCAGTCTCAGGACTGAACACTACGGAGTGTGGAAAGGGGCAGCCACGTCACTCTGAAGCAAAGGGACCACAGTGGAGAAAAGCTGAGTCTAACCCAGGATTTCCTTCATGCTCTGCCCAAGCAGATCCACACACCACTCTGCAGGGAGGCCAAGAGCACAGCTACAGCCTGGCCCCCAGGGAAATAAGTACAGCAATGGTCTCAAAGTCTCCCAGGATGTTCAAATCCTTGGCACAGCCCATGCACACTAGCACAGCAAGAGTCTGCACTGGCAGGAACGTGAGCTCTGTCCCTAGGTAAGGGACAGCAGTGCTGTGTGCTCCAAACTGCCCTCTCTCAGATCCTGACACTTCTTACCCCAAATGTTCCATCACTGACATGCTCAACAACCAACAGGTTCAACAGGTGGAAGGTTAAAATCAAAACAAAACAAACCTACCACACAAACTGCAGGATATGGTTTCTTTCAGCTCACTAACATTCATTAAAAATCAAAGTCAATAAAAGTGATTACATTTTTAACAAACATAAGAGGTTGTCTTCAAAATTGATCTAATAATTTGAGTGAAATATTTATAACTGCAGTTTCAAAAGAGCCTCCTGAAGCTGTGTTTTGTACAGGTTTATGGTAAAATAACAGTATGATGGATGTTTAGGAGCAGTATCCCTTAAACTACTCATGTTGAAGAAATTAACCTATGGATTGAATGTCTTTCAGTTGACAATTAATGCAATCATGGAAAGAAAAGGAGGAAGCATGAGTGCCAAGGGATGGGAAATGGGAGGCCTGATTTCTTTTGCAAAATCAGCTCTTGGGGCTAAAATAAAATTCAACCTGTTAGCTTAAATGTGGCTTTTTTTCCTATTCAAATACCTTTCTAATCAGTTCAACATGCTAGATGTGTCCCACACTGGACCTTGCATATTGGGGGGAAGCACTGCTGAGGATGTCTTGTTCTGTAGGGTACTACCAACAATATTTCATGCAGCCTTTTTCTGCTTGTGATCCAAACAGATCATTAGTACACAGCAGCAACGCTAACAGATAGTGGCCAGGCCCTGACAAACAATGTCTAAAATGTTTTTCTAGTTAGCAAGCAGTGAGGTGTCCAAAACTGAAGTCAGCAAGAAGCCCTTTCAGCACAGGACAGGGCAGGAATGCAGAGGAGGTGGGAGCAATGTGCAGAACTGCAGCGTGGAGCAGACATGTTTGCAGGGGAATACCATCTCACAACAACATTTTTCTCTGGTGAAGCATTAGGGCACTTGCTTTTGAGCACATATTTAAATCCAATCAACATTTAAAAGCATTAGAGAGTGTGTTGAAATGCTTTGCTAAGCTGGGCTTGAGAAATAACTCACTTCCATAGGTTACTCTGATACTGGGGTGTGATACAAGCTGGAGTTGTTCACACATCCCTGCCCCCAGGGGATGAGGGAAGGCTGAGAGAACTGGAATTCTGGGAAGCCTGGAAAAGAGAAGGCTTTGGGGTGAAGGAATTGCAACTCTCCAGTACCTGAGGGGAGCCTACAAGAAAGATGGAGAGGGACTATTTACAAGGACAAGGGATGATGGCTTTAAACTGACAGAGGGCGGGTTTAGATTGGGTATCAGGAAGAAATGTTTGACTCAGTGTGGTGAGACACTGCAAAGGGTTCCTCAGAGCAGCTGCGGCTGCCCCATCCCTTCCAAGCATTATTCCTCCAATACCAGCCACTAACCGGGATAGCTGTGGCACTGCAGTCCCTTGGTCTTTGGGGGAGACAGAAAGGAGAACAAGCCCAAAGCAAAGAGCAGAAGCTCTCCATTTCACAGCCTGAGGAGGGAAAGCAGGGAGGGATCTGAGCCTGAGCAGCGTGGCAGTGAGTCACTGCCTCCCAGGGCTGCTCCTTGGGTGGTACAGTTTACACAGCAGCCCTTGCTCAGAGGATGGGCCTCGGGTCCCCATCCAGCTCCTTGGGAAGGAAACAAACACGGGCTTTACATGTGCTTGGTCATAGGGCTGTGTGATGTTATCCAACGTGTAATTACCAAGAGGAAATGCTCTAAAACTGAGCCTGCTTGCTTCCAAAGGGATCCCAGTGGGAAGCATTCCTACTTCCACATTTCCCTACTTTGACTATCTCCTTGACTATTTTTCTTTAGTTTTTGCTTTGGTTTTCCAGGTCCTCTTGTAGTTTATCCCACCTACTCAGCAAGTTTCAAGGCAGCCAGTGCTGACTGACCACAGCCACAGAGCAGCTCTGTGCTCACACCAATTATTCCCAACAATATATGGATTAAATTGCACACACGCTGCCAGAAAAAACCATCTACCTCAGATTTAAATCATTAAGAATGGCCCTCCAGAGACAATAATCTCTCCTCAATGTGAAGGCTACAGACAAATGTCAGAATTCTGTCTGGCCCAGGAATGTTTCCTCATAACAAGGCTGGTTTGTGCAATCAATGAGGCTGACAAAGTCTCCGATACGCTCTCAGGGCCTGATCCAAGGCACAGGGAAGTTCATGGTAACACTCCCATTCACTACAGCTCTGTGGGAAACCTTTTCCTTCCCCTGACCCATGAGAATTTTTGAGATTTTGAAAGCTTTTTCCCATCCTGACTGCAACAAAAATATTGAAATCTCAAATTTTTGCAGCCTGAATATCAACTTGCATCGCTCCCACAAAAGATACAAGATTTAAAATAAAAATTTGATTAAAATATTTTGTTCAAAACAGAAGGGAAACAACTAAATTTTGAAACTAAATATAATTTTCAAAATCAGTCTTTGTATTAAGAAATTGGCATTTTTTCAACAAAAATGAGACATCACGAACTTGTTGAACAATTCCAGCAGCCTCTGCTGAACTGCAGAGCAGGTCTTTCCTGCATGAGTGAGTTCACCTGGGATATTTTTCTCTTTAAAAATAGAAACTCCATGTACACAGGGACTCAATTCATCTTCCTAACAGGCATAATTTATGTTCCAGCCACTGAAGAGGGACAGTCTCCCCTTGCACACCAAGAGGTGGAAGCCATTTGATTGCAAGGAGAATAAAAACTCCTCACAGGTAATTACAAAACATAAACACCACATCTCTCATTTTAAATCAATTACACTTCCTTCTGCAAGGTGCTAAGTGCCAACTCATCTGTCTCAGAGCTGCATTTTCCAGCCCCAAAGGTCCCGAAGCCCTGTGAGGCAAGCCCCACACTACATTATGGCCAAAGCCACTGGATGGAGCTGTTAGAAACATCTCACAAGCCCCAGCAGCGAGCAGTGTTCAAAACCTTTACAAAACCTGCACTGATATTATCTTTAAGAGACTTCCAATGGGAAAGGCCTTGTGAGCAGCAAGGAAGGTTTCTCTCTGTTCACAATATTTGCAGAGTTCTTGCTCAGCAGGGAACGGGCACAGGGACACCCTACAGAGGCCCTGAGAGATGACTCAGCCATTTTGCAGATTATGAGCAAGCAACGCTCAGAACACACAAACACACACCTGCATCCCCACACCAATTCCATCTCTTGTGAGCAGAAACTGTCCTGGACCCTCAATACAGATTAATGTTCAAATAGGTAACAGAACAGGACATGGCCCACTCCAGGTAGAGAGGAGAGAGGAAATGGAAGAAAAGATATCTATTGATCTACTGTAGTCCTAAAAATAAACCTGCAGAAAAACTGGAATTTAAATTTTAAAAAAGTGAATCCCAGAGCTCCCCTGCTGCTGGCTGGGACAGTCAGCATGATAAACTCAGCTTCATGTTTTTCATAATAACTTCAAAATAAGTGCCTGTGTCAGCTCAGTGAGCCATGTACCATCTCCCCCTCAGTAAGCCACCTCCCCAGGTATGCTCCCTCATATCTCTGGCTCTGGAGGAGCTGTCAGCAACCTCAGGACAGCAGTCAGGCCCCTCACTCCCATCAGAGCCTGAGGCTGGTTCACAGACACCCCTTTACCCTGCTGCTGAGTGGGCCGCGTGTTCTGCCAGCAGCACCTCAGCTCCCAGAGCAGCTTTCCCAGCACGGGAGCCCTCCTGCAAGGCTTCCTGGACAAAGCAGCACTCGGGGTCCGACTGCCCCAGCCCCACATCCTCACATCCTTGCACCTACTCGTGTCCATTGGGTCAACTGACCACCCCTCACCCCATCACCAGCCAAATGCAAAGCCTCATCTGCTGCCTCAGAGGTTTTCAGAGAGGGAAAAACCACTTAATTTGTCCCCAGTTTGCTGTATTGGTGCTATGCATCACATTTGCTGCTAAAATCAGAAATGAGAGTGAAAGCATGTGCTCATCTTGCTCCTTGGTGGGTTGTGGGTCCTACAGGGCACAGGAAATACTGTGTCTCTCCTGAGAACAACTGCATAGAGTCAGCCTGAAGATCCCAGAGGGCAGGATGGGTCCAGCTGAAATTGCCAGACAGCAAGCAGAAAGCACAAAGGGAAGCTGGCAGAGCCCTGAGAGGAGAGGGGATTGCCTACAGGAAAGGCATTTTACTGGAGCTTCACTTGTGGGATGGTGTGGAACACCCCAAGGCTCCACAGGGACTGCATGGAGCCCTCAAGGGTCACCAATGCTCAGGCACAAAGGCTGAGGGCACAAAGCAAACTGCAATGCTGCAGCAGGGGAATAAGTGAGTTACACTGCATCCCCCTTGGAAGTGTCAGCTTCTCACAGTGCTTCCTTGTCATTTTCAAACAGAGGCACAGCCTAAAAAGTTGGAGCTTTTTGGCATCTTCTGGCACACGTGTAAGGAAAAGGTGTCATAGTTCTGCCTCAAGAGTAATGCACCATGACATTACAGAGTGACTGGATGGATTGTACACCTACAGAGACTACAATAAACCAGAGTCAAAAAGCCACCAAGAGGTCAGTCCCACAAAAGACAAAGTTAATGTATGTACCTTATTCAGCAGGCTATCTGATGCTCAGAATAGTCCTGAAAGAAGCACTTCCACTAATGAATAATCTCAACTTTGTCCTACACAACAGATGGGGTTTTATTCTCAACCTGCATATTCCCATCCATAGGAGATGGCTGAGTTTGAAAGACAATGGATAATAAGTCTGTCCACTTCTTCATTAAACTTGGAAATTAGATGCCTGTTCCATCACTGGCATTCCTGATTTTTTGGGTTTATTCTGGATTTTGGCAGGGCCAGCTTGGGGTTTTTGTTAAGGAAAGCAAACTGAAATAACTATATTGTTCTACTGCAGAGAGAATTTCCACTCTGCCATCAGAGCTTTATGAATATGTACATACATACAGCTGTTCATGCCACCAAGAGCATGGAAAAACTTTGTATCCAACTTTGGAAAGCTTTTATTTTCTCCCATGGAAGTGGGAAGCTAAAGTTCCAAACTTTGAAAGGGCCTTTTATTCTTTCTTTCTGTCTCCATAACGGTACTGAGTAGAAAAGGATAAAGGGTGACAAGAATAAAAAATGGAAAGGAGAAAGAAAAAAAGTCAGGAAGGGAACAAAATTTGAAATCAGGACTCAGAAGTTCGGTCAGCCATTTTTCCAGGTGTAAGAAAGTCTTTCCTGAGCTGCTTTAAAAAGGAAAAGTACTCTGACATCTCTTAATTTTGAAAACTTTTCTAGTCTGAACTTGCCCTATTGGTATTCCTATGCTTGTTACAATGCAATCCATCAAAGGCTCAACAACTATTAAGGTATTGACATAAAACCATCCACATACAAAAATACATGCTATAATACAAGGCATCTTCTCAGGATGAAAGTACATCTGCCACGTGAGCACTGAGCCCTTTGTAATGTGTGTTCTTGGTTTCTACCAATTCTGAAAATGCAAGAGGACAGGAAGATTGCCCCTAAAACACATCAGTTCTGTATGAAAAATGGAAAGTGTCAGTGAGAGCATTCTTCATCCCTGAGATAAAAGGGCAATTTGTTTTCTCTGCTCTTTCCTCAGACCTGCCCTCCACAGGGCTGAGCAATGCAGGGAGTTTTGAAATCAGAGACACCAGAACCTCTAATAGTTTTTAAGGCTAAACTCACTTTTTTTTTCTGGCAGGAACATAAGATAGCCCCATTCTTGATGATTAATGATCAAAAGAAAGTTAGCTAAAGAAAAATATTAAAAGTACAAAGTCTAAACTGTATGGACTTACAGAGTAACTTCTCCTGACATGCTGGAAGAAAAAGGAAGTCAGCTCGAGCCACTGAACTCTGGATTGCACAGGGCTGTGACAATGACCTGGACCTCATCTCTGGCTTCAAATGCTCACCAGAGTCAGGATGAAATCATGTACTCAACACTGACATTCTTGAGAGGGCACTCGAGGGCAAGGCCAAAATTCACAGGTATTGCGAACAAACAGAATTAGCTAAGATTAAAAATATCCTGTGTTTTGTGTGTAAAACTGTTGCTCTGACATCCAAGCATGGATGCATGCACTTGCTCCTGCTCTGCTGCTGGGAATTGTGCCAACACTCAGGATTAAAGCACAGCTCCACATCATTTCCAGATGTGCCATCAGGAGAACATCCTGGAGCATCACCTCCACAGCTCGCCCCAGGAATCAAAGCTGTTCCCTGTCCCACCCACCACTCACATCTTTTCATAATTCATCAGCTGGTGATAAACTGCAGCGCCGCACAAACTCAGCCCTGCTGTATTTCATTTGCTGGTTCCGTGACTGCAGGCCCTGCCCCTGATTTACCATATTTTAACCCAGCTCCCCCAGAGCAGCAGTGCTTTCCCAGGCTCCAGCCACGCTGCCTGGGGCCATGCATTCCCCGCAGCGATTTCCAGGGGAGAAGGAAGGCAGAGGGATGCAGCTGGGAGCGCCTGCCCCCGGCTCAGCAGCCAGAGCCCAGGCGGTGCTGGAATCCCCGCAGCCCCCTGGAGCCTTTGCACAGCTCTGCCTTTCTGCAGGGCACTCCTCTCCCCGTCCCGGGAGCATCCCTGCACGCCTGGGAACAACACACCGATGGGATTTCAGTTAGGGCAATAACAAATCCACACAGGCTCAGCCCTCACCATCTGTCCAAAGGGAGCAAGGCTCTGCTTCGGGGTTTTCCCCCCTCTTCCCATCCTCCTTTCTTATGAATCCTTTGACAAAGCCGTCTACATAACAGACATTTAATGGGGTTTATGGCAAAAAAACAAAAGAGAAAACTAAGGCAGTTCCACTATTAATTCCCACCCCATTGGAGCATTACATAGTTTATCACTTAACATGCACATAATTTAGCATAATTCAACAGTCAAGCACATTAAACAGAGACAGAAAAACAATAGTGAAAGCTTATTAATAAAACTGATTCTGCCTATCCAGAGGAGCAACGTCTGTCTGAAATCACAATTCCACTAAAGCTCCAGTTTCAGAAGCTTAGGTGCACTTTGCACTGGAAGACAAAAAGTGGATCAATCTATCTGAGGCAGAAACATGAACAGGAGGAATTTTATAGGTTGCCACAGGACTGTCTCAACATCTTCACTTCCTGCACCCATACACAGAGGCAGTAAATTAAGATTTTAAAGTCGTTAAAATCCTGAGGGAGCCTGCCAGACTCTTGCCTTGTGCTTCCGCTTCCAGGGCAGAAGGTCAGGCACAGGTCTGCCAGGACAAGCAGTGCCTAACCCTGTGGATATTTCACTTGTGGCAGCTTCCACAGCCCCACACAGCTGAATTAGCTGGGCTGGTGTGGGGCCCGGACCCAGGGAATTGCCTGTTCTCACCTCACTGCTGTCCCACCAAGGGCAGAAAATGAAGTGCCCCAAAGCAGGCTGCAGGAGGGAGTCCCAGGGCACAGTGAGGTGCTGAGATAAGGCACAGCCCAGGCAATCCCAAACACCTGGCTCCAGGTGTGCTTTGGGATGCTTTACATAGCCCAGCCCACCACAGAAACTGCCAGAAAAACACATGGGAAAGGAGAGGAGAAGAAACATCTCTCTTCCAACATACTGAAACAATTAATTAGAGCAGATTTAATCATTTCACTCATGTTGAAGGGAGTACATTCATGCTAAACTTGCCATGCTGAGGATAATGGAACAAGTCATGGGAAGGAAGATGTCACTGAATTAAAAGGCAACGAAAGAGAAAGCAGCAAAGTCCTTTGCTTTAAGATACTCTGTAAGGTTATGTCATCACATTGAAATGTAGGGATGAGCAATCCAGTCAGAGCATGGATTTCCCACCCAGATATTTTCTAACTTTGTCTCAGTCGGTACAAAAAATTGTATTTCAACATCATTTTTCAAAAATATGGTGATTTTCTATATTAAGAAACAGCTTTATTATTCTAAAAACTAATACTAATTTACATGTCAGCCAAAACTCATTGCTTATTGCCCTTCATTGCTTAACATCTGCAGCTGGAAGGCACCTTTGCACACTGACATGGCTGTGAGAAAGTGGGAATGCACCAGGCAGCAGAGCTCTTATAAATTATCTACCATCTGCAGGAAAGTAAATGGACATCACCTTTGCCCTTACATCACCCCAAACGATGGCTGCACACAATCACAAATGGAGACGGACTAAGAGATGAGGAAGCTGAGCAGAGCAGAAATCAGTTCTTCCACCTACAAGTAGTTAAGACACAGGAGGATTGACCCCAACTGGCAGTGATACCATTCAGTGCAAATATAAGCAACAAAAACTAATCAGAAAACATGGAAAAAATACTGAAAAGTACTCAGCTGAAATGAGCATAAAGGAGCTTTAGCATGGTCTTCACTGAGCCACAACTGGATGCAAGCTGGCTTTGAAAACCTGTTTCTAGACCTGTATTTCAGCAACATTCAGTAAGTCAGGGAAATCCATTCAAACCCAACTCCAAAATCCATCTCCCTAACAACACAGCCCTGGTGACTCAGCCTGTCCTGGGTGACTGTGCGACCAAGCACCACAAGAGCTACAGAGCCATACCTTAAGAACATTCTGCCATTGATTGTTCCTGGCAGTGTGGAGGGAGAGGAGTGAAGGATGGAGCCATAGCCTGTCCAACCACATTTGTCCACATAAATCACTGAAATGGGCCAGACCTCCCCAGGAAAAGGTGACTCAATCCTTCCTTTGTGGAAATAGGAAGCTCTCCCCTCAAATACCATCCACCAGCACAGTTATTCCTCTCTTATTCACCTTAATGACTTCCAAAGGTAACCTTGAATTTTGGAAAAGCCTGCAGCCATAGCAATGAGAAAATAAATTCCTAGAAACCAAACTCGGAGCTCCACCTTGAAGCTTTCTAATAGAATATCTCTGCCCCACACTGAATTGCCACAGCACAGGCCACAGCTGGCCACAACACACAGAATATCACCCTACAATATCAGAAAGCTCCAACCCAAAGAGAATAACACCTTACCTCTTCAGAAGGCTTCAGCAGCCTGCCCACACAGAGTAACACCAATCCCCTCAGGAGGCTGCAGTATCTGCCCTGCTGCCTCTGTACCCACCCTTTCACCCCCTGACGCTGATGCCCTGCACCTGTGTGCCCCCTCTGTGGTTGGTCAGTGCCCCTGGCACTCGTTCCCTCCAACGCTGCTCACCTGTGCTGCTCACCTGTGCCCTGTTAGGGGTGATTGGGCACAGCCCCACCCCAATCACCACTGACTCTGCAACTCTGTGCCTGCACTGAATATTAAGCAGGAGGGATTGACTTCAAAATGACAGAAAAAAAATCTAATTTTTAAAATTACTTTGTGTACTGAAGTCAATGCAAGTTTTATCGCCAATTTAGAGAAAGCAGAGTTCCCTATCTGGATTGTACCTAAAGATACAGATCAGAGTTCAGTGATATTTCAGGTTCTGGCTACTGACAACTTATATCAGACATTTCTTATAATTCATTGCATCTACTGTCTACAAATACTTTTGCAATAAAAAAGCCTGTTTGCATGAGCTTGAGGATGCTTCAGTCCACAGCACCACTTCAACAACAGCTATTTATGAAAGCCTAAGGAAGAATTTGTTTCACTGCAGTTTTTGTCAAATAATGAAATTCTAATGCACAAAAAAATGCCCAATTTAAATTTGTGTCACATTTTTCAGAAGGTGCAGAAGCTTAACCACCTCCTGGCGTGCTCTTAAATATAGCAGGCCATGATGAGAGGTCAGGTCTGATACATTGTGGGACATGGACAATTTCATGCCTTTCCAAAATATTATTTTAATTTCTTATGGACAAAGTCAGCAGAGCTGAAACGCACAGTCTATGGGAACAATGTCCAACTTTACTAAAGGAGCTTTGAAAGCTTCACAAATTCTTATGCAAAAAATTTAAGACTTCTGGGCTTAACTACAGTGGCATTTGGATTGGTCTGGCAAGTTACATGATGCATCTTCCTTCTGATGAGGCCAGAAATTAAAGTTCTTCAGCAAAATGTTTTTGCACCAGTTTTAACCTGACAGAGCACACAGGTGTATGAAGGCATGAAAAACAGAGCTGCTTTCTTCTCAGATCTTCAAAATATTCCAAGAGTTCAGATAAGTTCACTGCAAGACATGAATGAAGTTTTAGGACAATTCTGATTTTCCTTAAGGCTATTCACACCATTGCCACCCTTCACTTAACAACACTGTTGTTAGAAAAAAAAATCAGATTGCCTGAAAATGTGTAAAATGTGTTATGTGGGAACATGGTTCAAATGACACTCACAGACTGCCTTTTAAATGTGCCTGGCACTCAGAAGCTTCTGGCATAAAACTGAACATAAGTTTTTCAAAGGAAGATGAGCACTCAGTACTCAGCAGTTTCTGAAAAAGAAGCCAGTCTGAGCCTTTCTCAAAGTCTGTCCTTGGTTATGGAAACTCAGTAAGATCAGTTCTGAGGAGGGAGACTCATCCCCACTCACAGAACTCTGCTGCTGGACCGTATCAGGACTTGGCAAGAGCAGCCTACATTCCTCACTGTCAGCCTCAACCAGGACTAATGGCAGACAAGCCTTTCAGTCAAGGTAAATGCTGGATTTTTTAATATTTAAAAAAAACACCCCGTTCCTATGAACCCATTAGCTAATAAAAAACAGCTCTGCTTTCAGAGGTAGAAGATAAAGAAGAGTTTAAACTTTAAAGGGGATAATGAGGTAAATTATTACATTCAGGAATTATATCCTTAACTGGTGCAAAGTGGCACAGCTTCAGCAGGGCCCTGTAGATGAACATCAGCTCAGGATCTCGCCCAGCCTGTTGAGCACCCACAAACCTGTGCACCCCTGTGCTGCTGGCCCCAGAACACCAGAGGTTTGCTCTCAGCAGGGGCTACTCAGAGACACAGACAATCCATAAACTGCAAAGAACAATAAAGAAGTTTTTCTTCATTTTGTATGGACTCCAAAGATCTATTTTCCTTTTCTTGTGCTTTGGTTATTTTTGCTCGTGGAGGCTTTGGGACAGCGGTAGTGGAAACTGAAGCTGTCTGGTTAATCTGAGGTCAAATTTTGTGTAGGCAGCTGCAACCCAAGCTTCCCCACCCTGCCCTACCACTGGACTGAACCCTGACCTGCTGGGACCACCCCCTCACTCCTGTTTCTACCGAGTGAGCACAGCCAGTGAGCTGAAAGCCAGAAGATCCCTGTGTGAAAATAACATGTGCTCACTGTCAGGTCTCTGTGACTCTCTCGCTTGGAAAACACCCAGGACCACCAAATGCATTTGGCAGTCTGGAATCTGTGATGAACCAAGGCACTCAGAGCGTGTGCTCTGGCCTTGGGAATGAGTTAGGCTCTGAACTGAAGCAGTGGTTTAGGGGGAAAGGAAAACACACAGGCACACAGAGCCACTGCCACCCCACAGCCTCGAGCATCTACAGCAAGGCTCCCCATCCACCTAAATCTGGCACATCTGCCAAAATATTAAAGCCCCCAAGTTCACATCTGCCACATTCACAGCAGACTGCTGGGTGGTGAGCCCTTCTGAACTCAAGCCACTGATTCAGGGGCCTGAATGTGGACTTAAAATTTGAATTTCCTAGGCTGCCTAAATGATAGTCTGTTGTTCCTCCCATACATAGACATGGCGTTCAGGAACTTGGAAAATCCTACCCTAGAAACCTACAGTAAACTGTGCCTTCTGAACACTTCCATTCCATGCACATCTTTAACCCTTTAGCTCAAGAACAGCCTCCAATGCTGCACAGGGAACATCAGCTGCGGAGAGCTGAGCCCCTGGCCAGCCAAGCCCGAGGAAGGGCAGCAGGAAGCCTGACCATCCTGATTTTACAGGTGGGAGGCTGAAGCCTGAGGAAGCAAAGGAGGGGCAGGAAAGATGTAAGGGATATGCTTAGGCTCGAGGAGACAGAGCTGGCAAAGGAGCACACTGGCAAGTCCCAGGGAAGGACGGTCCCTGAGAGTTCCCTGATCAACACTGGCTGCTGCACACACAGGAGGAAAGGGGGCAGCCTAAAGAAGCACTGCAAGAGGCCAGTCCTGATGGTTTTACAGAAAGGAGAACAGCATAGGCCAACATGAAGACAGACAGTGCAGCTCAGAGACAGAGAATGAAGGGTTGAAGTGCAACTGGGCAGATGATGCCTTGCACTGCTTTTGTGCAAGTCAGCCCAACCCTCCTTCACTGGTTTAAACTATAAATGCCTTGAGGAGAGGACAGCAACCACATCTGTCTTCATTTCCCACTCAGCTGTGGACAGTCACCACACTGGAGTTTGAACCCTGTTACCATTCAGATGTAAAGTTTATAATACAAGTCTGGAAGCTTTTTAGGCCCATAACAGCTTTTGTAGCTAGAGGGTCGATTTAATCCCTAAACACATGTTAAAGAGTCAGCACAAGAGCAGGCAGGATGGGAGGGAGAAGAGTCACTGAAAACTTGCCAGGCTGTGTTTCCTAAGCCCCCCAAACAAGGAGGATGTTTGTCCTGGGGTGGCAGGGGAGAGCCCGGGGGTCAGATGTCCTCAGGCACAGAGAGCAGCTCCCGGGCTCTGCCGAGGCAGCCCTCCCTGCTGGCACACACAGACCCGAGTGCTGGCTGTGCAGGCTCCCAGGACACACCTGGGTGTCTGCACAGGGAGCCCCAGCAGCTGTGGCACCCAGGAATCACCATTACAGGCTTCTACAAACCTCAGGAAAATGGCTGGCCTGGTTGTCTCCCTGCTAACTGGAAACGTGGCCCAGGATCCCCATTCAGAGGCATGCAGCCAACCTTCAGGTAACACCTGCAGTGCCATGGCCAGCCAGCTGTTTGACAGAGCTCCCTGCGTCTGACAGGCAGGGAGGGAGGGATCTCCTTCTACAGCAGACACACCAGTAGAGCCAAGGTTAGCCTAGTCCGGCTCCTAGAGAGCACAGAGCATGGCATCCACCACGAGGCACAGGCTGCTCTGGTGAGAGCCAGACATTGCATGGTGAACCATCCCAGCACTGGCGCTCAGAGCACACAGCGGAGCTCGGAAGCTGCGCAGCAGACCCACCAAACTGTTCCCATGGATGATAAGGAGCTGCTAGGTCACACAAGGCTGCACTTGTTATCTCCAGGCTCTTTCCCAGCCTAGCTGATCCTGTGGTTTGGATCACAGCCAGGCTTGGTTTAGTGTGGCACTTCTCTCCCAGGTTTTGGAGCACATTCAGTGCAGAGCACAGCTCCCCTGCAGCACACACAGCTACAGGGGCCCTGCTCTGATCCTCTGAGCCTGCACCAGATCAACCACCAACAAAGTCAACACAGCCTGGGAATTGCTGAGAATTAATTGCCCTGTGGATGGGAGCATTTTAATAAGAAATAATCACCACGAGCAAAGAGATAAAAGTGAAAAGCAAACTACAGAACAATTCCTGTGGTCAGAGAAGAATGGCAACATGTGTAAACTGAAAATGTAAAATCTAAATCACAGCACTTAAGTCTTGCCTGAACAACTATGAAAATAGTTTTCACCAAGAGGTGGTCTTTGGGCAACAGCAGAGTTCTGGTCATAAAACAGAACCTAATTCTCCCTCTGAAAAACAGGTTCTAAATGGATGTTTCCTCCAAAAACACAAATTTCAATTATTTTTGTATTTTTGTCTTCAAAAATAAAAGAACAACTGAAGTCACAAAGAGTTTGAAGTCAGAAGATGAACACTGAAACACAGATTTTTCATTTTACCTGATCTAATGTCAGGCTGCTTGAATTTTGGCTTTACTAACATTTCAAGTTTTTGTTCCAACTTACAGGCAATGCAGCCTAAGAAAATGACCCTCTTACAGGAGGAAAGGTTGTCACCTACACTCACAGGAGAAACAAAGAAACTATCACTCCTTATAAAATTGTCAGCTGGTTCAAAACCTGTCAATACGCACAAGATCCCCACACACATCTTTTCCCCATGTCATTGACCCAAATTCTGAAAAAAAACCAAAACCAAAATGAAATAAATTATTAGTTAATTAGTTAATAATGGCCTCAAAAATTCCCCAGCAGCAGTTTGTCAATATCAGCCTCTTAAATAACAGCTAGTCCCACAAAAAGCAAGATGAGGAGAAATTCTGATTTTCTACTGATGCCACAGTAATGAAGAAGGCAGAGTACAACTCAAGAAAACAAAAATTAAAAGATCTCAGCACCAAACTCCATGCTCACACTTCAGCCAAGGAGAAGGGAGGGTATATTGCTGCCCAGTAATCCGTGATCTCACTGAATCCTGGAAACAGAGACAGAAAAATCTCTATTTCAAAAATCCCTAGGTACAGTACCTATGTGCAGCAGGACACAACAGCACCCCTGAGGCTTTCAGTCCAAGCTTTCTGCAGGCTCTAATGAAAACCAAAAGTTTCTTCCATTGCCCAAAGCAAGAGACATTCCTTTAAGGCACTGGCAAGTAACAGACTGGGGAGACATTCACAATGATGAATCAATTCCTTCTCCAGCAGTTTAATGGGATTACAGGAGTGCCATGGCAGCCCCCAGACTCTGGGGCGCTCTTTGGGCCTGTTTATCTGTGAGGAGTTTGTAAAGGTCTGAGGTAAAAGCAGACACATGAGCAATTCTAACCCCGCTGAGCAGAAGAGTCACCTCTGCATTTCCAGGCTGGGTGAAGTTCCCACCCAGGAGAGAAGCCCCAAACATTAGAGCATGCCACCAAGCTGATCTGAGTTAACACAACTGGCACGGCATTGTGCTGCTTTCTCTCAGGCCAGGGAAGGAGTTTTCCCTCATGTCCCATTAATCTTTGTGGAGAGCCCAGTCCAGAGGTGACAGGGAGCAAAATGAGTAACAGGCAGTTGCACGAAGCAGAGCCCCCAGCCAAACTCTGCTTGCTTAGAGACAGATGGCAAATACAGCCAGGGCTCAGAAACTCCAGCTGCATGCCTCAGCTCTCAGATCTATGTGTGTGATCATTAAAGATTTTCACATTATCTAATAGACCAGAGTCTCCTGGAGATTTGGGTTCCCAGTCTCTTGTTTTCTTTACAGAGGACCACATTGAACTTACCCAGAACAAAGTCAAAAGAAAACAGTTCTCAGCCTTTTCCATTTAGGAGTGTTCTGCACACACCAACACTCTGAGTGGCCTTGATTTTGTCCTGTGAGTGCCATTTTGCTCCCACTCAGCTTGAGCAGGAGCAGTTGGGAAGAAATGACAGAGGAAGATTGAGGAGTTCTCCCTGCGCCTCTCTGGCCGGGACACCCCAGGTGGGATCACCCTCCTCCTCCTCGTCGTGCTCTGGGGACAGCTCCAGCCCTCGTGGGTGCCATGGGGCTCAGCACAGGAACACCCAGCTGCCTGCAGCCTTGGAGAGCTCCACAGAGCACGTTCCCAGCTGCCGCACACGCAGAGCTATTGCTGGGCAGGTCCAACCAGCACCTCATGGCCAAGCACGGGCAGGGCTCCCAGGGCTCCCAGTGACTGCACTGGCACTGGGAAAACACTCATCCTGTGCTTCTCCAGTGGTGCAGAGGCTCTCTCTCACGGGCTCTCCCAAAGACCATAAATATCCCCTGGTTTGCTCTGTTAACAGCTTTTCCTCCTCACACAAATGCAAGCTCCTCAGTGCCAAAAGCATGAGCAGCACCCAGCTCCCGAGGCTGAGGAACCCCGCCACAGCTCTTTGTGGCACCCAAGCTGGCAAAACCTGGCAGCACACCAGGATAAGGCTGAACATTTCCTCTTAAATCTCATCCAGCATCTTAGGAAGAAATATCTCCCTGGAACAATGAGCTCTCCTCTCTCAGGGTGGGAAGTACCCATTCTGACAGTATTTAATAACAAAATCCTTAATTGTTTCATTTCAGCTGTATCTGCCTGACTTCCCGTTTCAAGATATTCTTTCAATAAATCCAAGCAAATGCAGGCTTTGGCTGTTAGCTGCACTAAACAAAGCAAAATTGCTTTATTACTTTATGCAATAAAGAGCTTTGGCACTCCTGAATCAATATTTTTACTGACATATATGTAGCAAGAGTTAAAAAATATTCATTTGGAGAAAGAAAGTTTTCTTTTTAAAGTTCATATTACCCATGCTATGAAAATCACACTTCCACAGGTAGGGATACCTGTGCTTCCATTTCTTGTTACTCATTAGAACTGTGAGAGTTGTTTGTTTGTTTGCTTGTTTATCTTCAAGTGTCTAAAATCCTCATGAGGGCTGTTGAAGGCATGTTTCTAAAATGGCTTGTGACCCTAACTTTCCTAAAAACCATCACCAAAATCTTGCTTCAAAACACATTCCCTATAAAATACTACAAATTATGGAGGGAGTTTCTCTTGTTACCTGATTTGTGACCATGATTGACTCTCTTAAATTACTGGTATCTAGGTTATAGGCCAAATTTTCTATGCAGAAACAAATCTGAAAACAGGCAGTGCAAAAAGAAACGGCTCAGTTTGATACCTGTACAACCAGTTCAGACAGAAATGAGTGTTCAAACACTGATATTTGGCTGTGTGAAGGCCCTGCGAGCCTGACAAGGGAACAAACTCAGGTATTTTTATATCCATGACCACAAACAGAGAAGGTCAGCGTGTCCCACACAATGAGAGCCCTGGGCGAGGAGTCCCCAGGAAAAGGTGTGTTCACTTCACAGAAGCAGAACAAGCAGGTGAGATTGCAGAGCAGCCTCTCTTTCTGGCTGATAAAAACTCATATGTATGCAAATGGAGGGAGGACAACAACAAGGGAAGCCCAGCCTTTGGCAGGCTGCAGGAACCTGTTTATTGAGAAAGCTCCTGCAGATCCAGAGCAGCTCCCATCCCATGGCTTTGCTCTGCAGGGTTTCTGAGCACATCAACTGCAGACACCCTGGCAGAGTGGCTGGCAAAGTAAATCACCTCCACGGAAAGTTTATGCAAACAAGAAAACCAAAACAATTCACCTCATTATTTTCTTCAACCAATTAAGTCAAATGCAAACAAACAAAGATATCACTTATGTGCAGAGAGCACAGCCCAATGCTGGTTTCACACAGGAGTGACCGACTCCAGTAAATGAAATGCCCAGGGCTTCAGAGGCTTCATCTGGTCCCAGTGTTAATTGGTAGTAAAACTATATGCTTTTTTCACTTTCACTTCGCTTGTTTTCATCTAGTTTGAGTTCCAAGATGTCCTGTCCTGCAGGCTCTGATCTGCTACATTAAAAAGACAAGACTCGGGAAATGTGCACTGAGCTGTGGCAGCTGAGCTGCTGCCCTCCCAGCTGGCTGAACAACGCGGGCTCCTGAGGCCAGCAGAGGGTGGGAGCAGGTGGGGGACAGGGGGGACATGGGGACAGTGCAGGGGGCTCAGGCTGGGCCCAGGAGCACTGTCACCAGTGCCAGAGGGGATGGGGGTGCACACTGGCAGCACCACACTGATTGTGGCACAGGGCATCCCAGGGATCCTTTTGTTGCCACAGTTTTGCTGCTCCCATCCAGATTACACCAGAGCATTTCTAAAAGTCAGCTTTGCAGAGGTGCCTGTCTCTGAGCAGCAGGCCAGGCACAAGGACACTGATCCAGCCTCTCCCAGGAGACCTGAACTTCCTCTCGTGGACACCCAATTGATGGAATGGTCTTCCCTGAAATGGCTGGACACAAACCACGTGCACATATATTTCATAGGAAAGACTCCACTAGAGCAAATGAACACTGTTATTCTTCAGCTTTCCCTCCTCCCCCTTGAAATGAGGCAGTCTAATTTCACATGCTCTGGTCCGAATAAATAAATAAATAATTAAGAAAGCAGCTCTCAGCCCTGCAGTCAGACAGATTTCCCAGGGTGGGATTGGTCAGTGCTCCCATCCCAGCTCTGCCTCCCACCGTTTCTAACTTTAAATCCTGCTGCCAAAACATCTCTCACTGCCCTCCATACATCCCTAGCTCGCTTTCTTCACTCGCAGGATCACAAATCTGCCGCTCTCTCAAGACCCTGCAGGACCTTTCTTGGCTGGCCTGAATCAGAAGGAACTTTTTTTATCCAAGTAACAGCAACTGCAGCCTACAACAGCAGAGAATTTGGCCTCTCCCCCAGCCCCTCTAGCCCCGCGTTTATTTTGTGAGCCCATGCCTCTCCTTCCCTCTAGGAATTCAGTATCAGGACTCAGATTTTCTTTATTCACCACAGACCCCAAACACACTGAAAATAACTGTGAAATCTGACTCTAATCAGCTTCCAAGAGTCACATTTTAGGTTTTGTTTGGTTTTAGTTTTTAAATTCTGGCTGCCCTAACTCTGCTCATCATCAGCCTATATGATGGACAAGACAAACTCCACAGGAAGCTGGTACCACTGTCCTTTTTTGGAGCTCTTGCCAGGCCCAGGGAGACTGAAAAGAAAACAAAAGCTCTAATATCTGTCAGTATGTGTCTTTCTACTGGCTCTAGAATGATCCACATGTTTTAGGAAAGTTCTGTCTCATCTAAAGATACATCCTTCCACTTATCTACCTTAATGGCATGACCATACCACTTAATTTTTGAGGTAGCTGGGCATTTACCTCTTAAAATCCCAGTAGTTGCTGCAGGTTCACTTAATCCTGTTTTGTCTGAGCTCTCACTGCTAAGGCTTTGCTGCTCATTTTAATACTAGCTAAAAGGGGCAAATAAAAACAAACAAACAAACAAAACTACGGAAATTTCCCAAAGAATTCACAACATAGAACTGTAAGAGGGTTGCCTCATCTCTAGCAATGCTGTGCTTTAGTAATTTAAAAATATTTGCCTCAATTATTTTTTACAAGGACTCCTCTGTACATTGGCAGGTACACCTACTTAGAGGTGCTAAGTTTTGTATTTTAAAAAGGAATGCAAGAACAGCTGCTCCATTTGTACCATGTTCTTTCTCTCTTTGCATACAATCAGATGGGTGAAAGAGACAGGGGGTGGGGAAGAATTCCACAACATAATCATTTGGTAACTTACATTATTTTCTTTCAAAGGGCATTACAATACAATTCTCTCACTTGGGGAACTTCAAGAGAAGATAATTATTCTTGTCTGCCTTGTAATATATATTAAAAATGTTCAAATGTGGCTTTCCAGGGAATTCTGCCAAATACTTTTAGGCACCAGACCCAGCTTTACTTAATTTCATGTTGCCTTCTTAGTCTATTATAAAATACCCTTCCATGCAGTTTGAATTTGGTAAAAAGACTGAAGCCTACTCATTTATATTAGAAACATAAAAATCCCTCTTTCCTTGAAATAGAGATCTTTAACTCCTAATGTGAGAGCCACTCAGATGTACAGAAACCAAAGTGTCTCTGCAGAGCTTAACACACATCAGTGAGCTTTTACTGCCACAAAACCAAGCAGAAACAGAGAGGGTGGTTGGGATTTTTTTAGGAGACAACACACCAGGAACATAAAGTAGCTTTAAATAATTTTGTTTTATGAGCACTTTGTTAGTAGTATGACAGCAGCACCTTGAGACTCCAAAAAGAGACCACAACCCTTTCATAATGCACAAAGCATTATAAAAGCTTCAAAGATGCAGATCCTAAACCTTTAGTGTTGTCATCAGCTACAGGAAAGTATGGAATAAAAAGAATAAAAGCTGTTTAAGGTAACATGGGGTTATTGTTACCTCAGATATTAACAATAATGTTTATTACAAAGGATAAAACAATGGCTGTGGGCAGAGCAATCTGCTCCAAGGGTTTTACAGCCCAGGCCAACAAGAAAGCCAAGCACAGGCAAAGAGGCTCAGCTCGTGATGCAAGAGCAGGGTATGCAGAGCTGGGAAAGACAAGTCAGGTCACAGAGAGGGAGGGATAAAACACAAGAACAATAAATAGTACTGAGCTGCCAGTCCCAGGCCAGAGAGCAAATGGGAAACAGAGGCACAGAGCCTTGCTCTGAGCCACACAGAGCAGCTCGCAGGGAGAAAGCCTGACATCCAGATCCTCACTTCAGCATCCACCCATCAATTCTGGCATCCCACTCTGTAAAAATTCAAGTCTAGCCTAATACAGCCTGGGGAGAAAGGCCAGGCAGCCCTCATCCTGAACTTCTGGGGAGTCAGACATGATTTACACAAGATCAGCACAAAGTCTGAAGTATTTCCAGCAGCCTTCTGGATATGTCAGTGTCTTCTCCCCACCCTTGTACAAACCAGCATCAGAAACTGCAGATAATTAACCCAAAAGTCCATGTGAAATGTTGTAGTCGTTTGAGTGTTTATTTTGGCTTTATAAAGTGGGCTGGAATCCAGCTCTTGTGCTCAGCCCCACCTCAGTTATATTTGTCCTGTTACACACAACCAACTTGGAGCCACATTTAAATATGAAACACTTTAAAACTATATTAATGCTATCTCTTTATCATTATTACACACTTCAACTCCCCCCACAAGCGTCCCTCAGTTCGCTGGTTGACCTAACTTGTTTTAAAGAGTTTGTTCCACAGAGTAGCAACACTGTTTTACTTTTCTTAGCGTCCCTGATAAGCAAAGGAAGCCAGCCCAGACTGCAAACTGAAAACTGAAACAGCTGAGTGGGCTCCTCCTCCCTCCCCTCTCTGTGTTTTCATCTTTTATGGTGGCAGGCCAGTCTGTGCCAGACAAACTAGGATTTCTTCTCCTCTTCAGTCGCTTGGCTGCTCTTTCCCAAAGATATTCCAACAGCAGATTAATGGCAGGCCCTGCTGAGCCAAACACATGAATCTCTGAACATTTCTGCCCAGCAGGAATGCTGCTGGATAGGCTTTTTTTTTTTGCTGTTAAACCAAGAGATGCAACTGAACATGGTCTGGTGGGTGTGAGTAAAGAGGAACTCCCTCCAGTACCAACTAACTCAGGTGTTTGGGAGATCAAAAAGGGACTCCATCCACAGCACACAAATGAAATATCCAAACTCAAAGCCAGTGAGAAGCCTTCAGGATGCTCATTTAGGCCTTGCCTCACCTAAAGCATTGTTTGGGCCAGTTTGCAACAAGCCTTGCCTGCCCTGGGGCAGGATCAGCAGCCTGGGACACAAGGGCCCAAACAGACACCACTATTTGCTGGCCCAGGGATACCAGGGAGGAATTAGTGGGTCAGGACAATGCTCCCCCTCCCAGCAGCTCCAAACCCAGTGGAATCTGTGTCTTGTAGAAATGCCACCTTGGCATGTTCTTACCTCTGGAAGGGGGACAGCTCCCACTGGGTTTCTTCCTCATGTTAGTCTCTAATATGGGAAGGAAACTTTGAGACTTCCCTGACCCCTAAAATGGTGATAATCCCTTGTTCTAACACCTCTAAGTCCATCACAGACACAGATTCCTATTTGCCCTTCTAACAGCAGTTACAGAGGAATAATAGAAAGGGAGAGGAATGGAGAAGAAGCAAAGATGGGCACGGTAGATAAACCCAGCAGAGCAGCACGCTCCTCCTAAAGCTGTTTCTGTCCTGCAGTGCCTGTGAATTCAGCACCCCAGAGGCAGCTGCTGCCCCTTTGTGCAGAAAGCAGAGCCCTTGCTGAGTGCAGAGTTCCTGTCAGGCTGTGTGCCTGGAGTCCCCGTGCACAGCCTGGCAGCAGCACTGCCACCTCCCAGGCTGTGCATGGAGCCTGGGCACACCTGAGCCCTCTGGAGAGCCACAGATCCCACTCAGGAGCCAGGCACACTCCCCACAGGGCCAGCACTGCCACCTCCCAGGCTGTGCATGGAGCCTGGGCACACCTGAGCCCTCTGGAGAGCCACAGATCCCACTCAGGAGCCAGGCACACTCCCCACAGGGCCAGCACTGCCACCTCCCAGGCTGTGCATGGAGCCTGGGCACACCTGAGCCCTCTGGAGAGCCACAGATCCCACTCAGGAGCCAGGCACACTCCCCACAGGGCCAGCACCTCTCCTGGCAGCATCCCAAGCTTTGGGGAAGGTGTTGCAGACCAGCTCCTGGCAGTTCCAGACCAAGCCTGCCCACAGCCCCAGTCTGCCTGTTTGCAGCTGAGCCCGTCAGCCATCACAGAACCCACAGCTGCAGTGTAAACCACACCAGGAAAAACAAACAAACAAACAAACAAACAACACACAAACCCACAAAATAACTGATCCTCAGCAATTCCAAACACATACAGGCTGTCAGCTTCTCTTCTTCACAGGTCAGTGAAACTGCGAGACATGTCCCATCTATTCCAGCCATGGAAACTGTACCCTCACATCCTCAAAAAACTTAGTTGTGCAACAAACTACCAGGCTGAAGACTATTAAATCCTGGTTTAAATGAGACTAAATCCTGGTTTTCTTCAGGAAGAAAGGTCATTCTATCATTAAAGTAAAGCAATGCTGAGAGGCATTGATGGAAGAGATCACAGGGTTTTTTTTTTTTTACTAGAGACATCAGAACCCACTAGCAGCTAAATGTGCTTGTCTGCATGATTGACAGAAAGACATGAATTGTCTGTGCCATCAGGGAGAGGGGAAACCTCCAAGCTCACATAGCTCAAACTATGGAATGCGAGTGCTTGAGTAGGTCCATAACCAGCCCACAAAAACGCATGAAAGAACAAAATCTATAAATTCGTTTCTATGCAGTTGTGCAGGGGGTCTGCAAGATGGATCAAAGGTTGACAGTGGTTTGCTCTCCAAAACCTTTGGAATCCAGGGCTCCAAGCAGTGCAGCTTATGTTCTTCATCTATCAGCAGCTTATGTTTCTAAAAAAAATATCCAAAAATTTAAATGCCAAATTGCAAACTTCTCAAAAGGCATTCTTAAAGAGCTAAAGGAGAATTGGATGTTTTGCAGTTAAAAGTGCTGGCACTTTATAAAGAGAAGCCTTTTGTTAGAGACAGGAAGCTTAGTTTATTGCCTGGTGTATACAGTTCTCCCACCACATTATTTTGGGCTATTTTCATTCCTCACACAGTAAAGAGGAAATTCTAAGAACGTTTCATTACTTTTCTTTGTTTGATGAACAGCAAAGATTTGCAGTTTGCTGACCACTGTATTGCTTTGCTGCTTTTGACACACAATTTCACTTCACATGGATCCTCAGGAGGAGAAAACATTTGTTCTTTGCAAAAATCAGTTGTTTCTGCCCCATTCACTTCAAGTCCATCTCTCACCCTCATCTTTCATTACTTCATAGAGAGAATTCCTGAATACAAAACTAAGGAAAAAACCCCCATAAGTTGCCTTTTTTTAAAATGTGAGCAAAACTTCAGGCTCAGAAACTACTAGGAGGCAAATTATGAAAACCTTTCTCCTCCTTGCAATTCCCACAGATCTTTTCCAGTACACAGTCTGTAGCAGAGGAATAAAACCACAGCTATAGTACAGCACTATTATTTAATAGTGAGGTTGCCCTTCTGAAGAGCATTGATTTTCACCCAGATAGTGCATCTTAGATAGTTATGATTCTCTGTGCACAACATGGTTCTGCACAGATGAAATTATAGAGCAAAGAGCTAGAATACATGCTTGTCCATTTGCTCTCTCCCTTTTCATCAATTCACAAGGTTATCCCTAAATGTTTTTGTACCATTCTGGCCTAAAAGAAAAAAAAATAAAAGGATTCCTGATTCCTCATAAAAGGATTGGTTTCTAAAAAATGCTAAGCATTTAAACATTTATTGGAAACAGTTTTAGTTCCTCATTAATCCGAAGATGAAGTATTATTGATTTACAATGAGCAATTCATCCAATATCCATCAGCAGTGTATAAAAACAGAGCCTGAGAATGAAAAAATGGGTGATGCCTGTTTGGCAGCAGTTTCCTGTGTCCTGCCAATGGCACAACCTGTCCAACTGGATGGAAAACAGCCCTGCTCTTTCTGTGTGTGTTCTGCATGCTTGAATGTATATGTCCCACGGATCATAGGCTAACCTACACTTATTTTTACATTACAGGATCAGCAAGTGTACATTAGATCAAGGCTTTGGGGACTTTACATATTGCTTAACCTCAGTCACCTGGGCCCTTAGTCACAGCAGTGAGGAGCAGGGTGAAAACAGATAAACAGCACAGAGATTGACACAGAGACATGCACACATCTGTGCACACAGACACACATATCCCCAGGGCCCGATGGAACAACTCCAGGGCAGCACAGGCAGCTTTGGATCAGGCCCAGCTCGAGCATATGATAGGACTGACTGCCTCTGATCTCTGAAACCAGTTCTAGAAAGCTTTGACGGGGGTGAGCCTCCATCCAGGACCCTGCTTTTCTACCAGTGGAACTCTGTTGGCTTCAGTGGCGTGTAAAACCAATGTAAAGAAGTGGAGAATTGTGCTCACATCATGTTTTTTAAAGTAGCTTATTAGCATGCATGTTACACCCTGTTTAGTGAGTTGTGCAAAGGACTTCTAAGGACCTAATTCACTGGAGCTGATATGACTCTTCCCACTGGCTTTGGGTCAGGACTCTAAATCATTCTGAAAATTCTGAGGAGAGATGTTATAAACCAGTGCAGTAAAGGCAAAAAGGTGTTAATGACAGTCCCTTGAAGAGGTCATGGCCTTTATTAGTTTGGAGGAGCTTTCCACCAGCAAAAGGAGTTTAAAAAAAAACCAGACTGGGCCATGTGTCCCTGTATGTGACTTCTTCCTTGTTACCATTTTAAAAAATTAACCTAACCCATCCCCATCTCAGGATAAGGGGGAAAAAAATCTATTTCAGTCTAAATAGGTTTGTTTACACCTTGTACCATGCAGTGAGTGTATGGGGTGGGAGTGAAGGTAGAGATAAACATGTCTGTGCCACCCCCAGCTCCACATTTGGCCCTTGGGCTGAATTTCCTGCCAGGGTTGCTCGATCTTAACTCCTCCCTCTCACTCCTCTCCAGGCTGCTGCCTCTCAGGAGTGCCAGAGCCACATGTCTCAGCCTTGGGGCTGCCCTGCTTGCCCCTGTGCTGCCCTGGCCGTGCAGGGCTCCCTGGCAGCCCCACTCCCACGCACACTGAGCACCCACAGCAATTCTTCAGAGCATCCTTCCCACACCCACACCTCTGGCTTTGCCAGGCAACAGGTAGGGCTGGGGTGCCAGCTCCCAGAGCCCTGCCTCAGCCCAGGCTCCCTCAGCTCTGCCAATAACCCCTCTGGAGACAGGAGAGAGGGCTGGCCTGGCTCAGCCCGGAGAAGGGAAGGCTCTGGGGACACCCCAGAGCACCTCCCAGGACTAAAGGAGGACACTAAAGTTAAGAAACAGATGCTTAACTAAAGTTAAGGAACACAGGAAGAGCAACTGTTTCCATTGCAGATACTGATAGGAAAAGGAGGGACAATATTAAACTGAAAGTGTAGGGATTTAGATGAGATGTTAGGAAGAAATTCTTGCCTGTGAGGGTGCTGAGGCCCTGGCACAGGGTGCCCAGAGCAGCTGTGGATGCCTCTGGATCCCTGGCAGTGTCCAAGGCCAGGCTGGATGGAGCTCTGAGCAACCAGGTCTAGCAGAAGGTGTCCCTGTACATGGCAGGGGGGTTGGAACAAGATGATCTTTAGGGTCCATCCCAAACCATTCCATGAATCTGTGCCTATTGACAAATCCCGGTGCTTTGTCCAAGGAACAGCTCCTGGAGCTACAAAGGCTGGGGAGCTCACAAAGTTTGGGTGCAAACCCCTGCTCCTGCACCATCTCCCACCACTTCTTTGTGCCCCAGCTTTTGCAGAATGGGCATTAACTAGAGAACTTTACCCTGCAGAACAAATATGGGAGCAAGTGCATCAAAGACATGTGATGAGCAATGCTCACATCTACCCAGGCCCCAAAACACAACTAAAATACAAGAGCATAGCCAACAGCTTCCTGAAATTATGTCAGTCCTCAGCCAGGACTTTGAAATAAGTCCTTCAAAAGAAGATGGGCCAAGTTTCACCCATCTGATGGGTCAGGATCAGTGTGCAGACCAGGGGGAAACTATGGATTTCAGTCAGGAAAAAATCCTGGTTTTTTCTCAGATACTTCTAATTTTCCATTTTTCCTATCACACATTTTAATGACCCTACATATTATTTTCTTTTTGAATGATTGAGTATAAAGCTACTCCATTGTAATACTTCAGTGACTCAGAATAGTTTGCAAATGTTTAAAATTTTGACTGCATGATTTTGAATAGAGATTAATGGAAGGGATAGAACTATCCAAAATGGTTTATTTCAGAATACTTATTGGATTGAAAATATTGAAAATATTTTCAAAATTAGAAGATTAGAAGATCTAGTCCAGAAATGCCAAAATATTTCATTTAGCCATACTTATGAAAATACAAAGTAATGAAATTTCAATGTATTTTCATTTCAAAACACTACCTTTTGTTTCAAAATATTCTTAGAACAAAAAGAATGTGCAGGGTAAAGTCATACTTTAATCCAAAATATATATTCCACTTCATGCCAAAATATGGATGTAATTTGGGAGGTTCACATATTCTTGAAAGACATGGAAAATGTCTGCTTCAGCTCCTGCTCAATCAAATTATTTGCTAATAGTTTGGTTCAGTTAGCAAAACACGAAGCAGAGAGGCATCCATTCCTTCACCTCTAAAAAAGAGATTTATGCTCTCAGAAAGTGCTGGCCTGAAGCAGCAGCCCTATGACTGCTGGAGCCATGAGGGAGCTGCACACGACAGACATGATCTGACAGCTCTCACTGGAAGTGTGTGCTCTCTTCTGTGGAGCTGCAATAAGTAAATCACTGCTTGTTTCTATCTGTGACAGTCCGTGCTTGTTTCGTGTCACCACTGCCACCTCCATCATTGACCTTATCCCCTTTTCTTAAATGAAGATACAATGAGGGCTGGAGAATTTTCTCTCTGTTAGACTAAAAAAGTCACTAAGCCATGTAATAATATACCCACGTATCAATATCAAAATACTTAACAAAATCCTCCATACTTCTCAAATTGATGTGCTTGCTAAAAATCATTACACTTAAAAAATGCAACAGACTAAGCAGATTCCTGGTGGTGACTATCCTTTTCATGATCTGTGGTATTTTGCACCATCTATTCTTCCTCTCTGCTGAAAGCATCATTTACTTGGCAGGCTGCCTACGTGGTGCTGTTTCCCTCTTACACTAGCTGCTTGTCTTTAGGACAGTCAGGGCACACAGTAAACATCTGCAGCTTTGAACGAGCATCCAGGGAGTAGGCACTACAACTGCCTGAGTTACCTCAAATTGATTGGCAATCAATTTACCTGAGGGAAAATGATCCAGCACAGAGTAGCTGAAGAGGAAGAGCTGAACTCCCTGATGGCCCCAAGTGGTTCAGCAGTCAACAATATATCACAACCACTCGGGAAAACCATGGGAGTTGGACCTGCTCCGTCTGGTAAAGCAGATGGAAAGAGCCAGGCCCCAGACGTGTTCAAAGTGCCTGTGCCCATTTCTGTGATTCTGACAGAGACATCTGTGGGAGGATGGGTCAGTGGTGCTGCTGGGGAGCTGCTGGTGGCTCTGAGACCCCAGGTGCCTGAGCCAGGCACGAGCACACACCGTATCCATCGCTCTTTGCCGCAAGCGCGGCCCCGCCGGGTGCGCACAGAGCCAGGGAGAGATGCAGACAAATGCTGGCATGGGGTGGCACAAAGGCTTGGCTGGCAACAGCCTGGGAAAGCCAAATTGCTCACAGCTAGTGAGTTATGCAAAACGTCCTCAAGGAGTGATGATGTTCTGTGCTTCAGAAAAATTGTTCATATGCTTACTTCAGACCTGTGCACTTCCCCTCACCTCTGCCTTTTATGCCAAATACTTGGCAGATAAGCAATGAGGTTCAAACTCTTCCCACCATAATCTCAGGGCTTGCAATTCCAGAAAAATCCTCTAACAACACCGGCAAATTGCTTATTTTATGGGTTTTTTAATTAAGAGCAACTTTGGAATTAAGGGTACAATTTGGTGGCCAGCATAGGAAGAGATCATCCCAGGAATAGGAAGTGCTCTTTGGAAGAAAAGGAATTGAAGAGTGCAAAATTCTCTTCAAAGTCACTTGCTGGAAAATCTAACATGCTCAGTAGCACTGAAATTATCACAAACTAATTTTTAAAGCTGAAAAATCAAACTGTTGCCAAATTTTTTTATAGGCTTGCAGGGCTTTAAGAATAATTACAGCTCTATTGTTAAGGGGCTCCACTTAAGTGCAATCAATTTGATTAGTTTATGTTTTAACCTCACCATCATTTTGCCATCAGTTTTTATGTCCTGCAGATTCTAGATGCTGATAGATCATCTCAGCTCCCCACTTTTTCCATTACCAAGGTTTCATTATGCACGTTAAGCATGTTTCCATTTGCCTGAGGTACACCAGGGGCAGGGAAGCATTTTTCAAAGATAACTCATTTAGTATTAAATGTCAAAATATTACTCACTTCTTTAGCAAGATCATGCAGCTGCAACCTGGAGAATTAATTTGGGATGGTGTCTCTGTGGAGTTCAGGGCGTTGGTCTAAGCATACCTTTAGCTAAACAAAAAAATCATTGACTTACCCAGAATTTAAAGCTTGTATGGAACTGACTAAAGGGCAATAATGAACAGCTAAACATATGAAGGAAGTGGTTTATAAGCCAGAAATGCTGTGATTAATTATGGCTAAAACAGCCAGGGGAAACTTCTCATTACACAAAGTAATGAAATAAGTCTATTAGCATGATAACAAAAAAAGTGGAAATGGCTGTAGGCTTTGTTTTGAAGATTATCACCATAGCATTTCCCTTCTGCACAAGCAATCAAGAAGCCATTGAAGAAAAGAAACTTGAATACCCCCCACTTTACAGACAGAAAATCGATGTAGGGGAAAAAGACAGGCTGTTTACACAACACTTGTTTCCTGTGTTTCATTGGAGGCAATTCCTGATTTACATTCATGCAAAGCAGCTTCCAGACATCCCTTAAATGACATATCCAAGGATCACTGTCAACAGAGAGAACTGTCACCTGATCCTCCCCATCCCAGCTCTGAGAATATGCAGCAAAGGCTTCCTCTTCATGGGAAAACTGAAATGATTATCTGACTTCCAAGAAGAAGAGTTTCCCATGCCTGCACAGGTAATTGTTCCTGGAGCAACAGACATCCATCCCTGAACTGTGCATTTGTCAAAAGAATAAACCAGAGATGATAACTGATCAGTCCTTACTGTGGGCCTCACTGTTTTTGTTGCTATTTGGGTATAAAGCCTGAGTGTTGTGGAGTTTACTTCTAAGTCTTTCATTATGTGTTTAGCTAATTCCTTCCTTCTAAGGAAATAAACCTTTCAGGGTGTTTGTTTGGGTTTTTTGACTCTCAGCCTTTTAGGGACTTTCTACACATACAAACTATTTAATAGGAAAGGTGAATTTTAAACACACATTGGTGAACAAAACCACTTACCGGTACTTTGATTTTGTATTAGAAATGTCCAAACTGGACATCAGTCAAAAGCAGTAAAACTTCCAAACTACAGCCTTTCTTACCTTGAAAGGTTCCACGAGTGTTTAAACCCTAACTACCCAGGCTCTCCACAGTGCAGTGTGTCAATACAGTCTGTGGTAGTCAAAACATGGCCAGTCTTTACTGCCTCACTCCACTCATTCACTACAGAAGCCCTATGAAACTGGTTGTGTTAAAAAAGCAATGAAAAGGAGATAAATTGAGTTACTCCATGTTCCTTAAAAATAGCATTTGAATGTGACAACAGCCACTCTTTTGCTTGTAAAACAAGACAGAGACAAATTACTCTTTTAAATTATATGCCAGTCTGAAAGCCAAAGAATTTTAGTCTCTCTTTTTAGTTCTCTTATTTAGCAAAACTGTTCAAGTCAGCCAGGCTTATTCCCAGGACCTAAAGTTTCTCCCTGAAAGCCAAGACTTCCAGTATGGCTTTTCAAAATGTTCTGTTCAATCTTCCCTCCAAGTGTCATTTACCAGATCACCTTTCAGCATGGGACTAAAACCCCAGCATTTCCTCTCAGGATCTGTACTTGGAAAATTGCTGCCTTTGAGCCATCAGGTAATTTTTAGTGCCCCAGACCAGCCTTCAGCACATTCTTTGGGATCCTGTGTATTTATTTCTTTGACCCTCTGCCTGCAAAGAAAAAAAAAGCACCTCAAGAAAGCTCCTGAGATTTTCTCTACAGCTCCCCTCTAGCACTGGCTATAGGCCAGACTTCTTAGGTGGGGCCTTATAACCCCAGGATGAACCAAGATAAATCTGTGGCACCAGCAAGAAGCTAGGAATGCCATACTTGCTTCCATTTCAGAAAATGGCAAAACTAAAAATGGCTTTCTTGTGGCTATGTGCAAATCCAAGATCTGAAGCTGGGTCAGCTGCTGTGACTGAGCAGTCCTACTTGCTAAGGTCCTTAGGAAGCACAGTCATGGCTGCAATGGAAATACACTGCTTTTCCTTCAGAAATCATAACCTTTGGTTGGATATCACGGACATCATACCTGTCAGCACAATCACTTGCATATAAGAGATGAGTTTCCTGCTTTTGACAGGTCTCTGTTTTGTCTTTCACCATGATTTGGCTCTCATGAATATTGCCATTAGATGCTCCAAGCCATAAAAGTTTTTTAGCAAAAATGTTCAATTTCTGGAGAATCCTTTTCCCCAGTACACATTAATGATGAAATACAGAGACTCCTCCAGTTCCTCTGTAAAGACTAGGAAAGGAAATTGAGCAGAGGAGAGCTGCTCTTAACACAGCAGAAATATTTCCCCACTCTTCTCTCCTCTGTCCAACTCGCAATGTTCTCATTTATGTCCAGTCCACAGATGCTTCTATAGGAACTGATTGCAAAATCCCTTAACTTGAGACATATCTGGTTAACTTTAGTAATAAAATTAACATACTTTGGGGACAGGCACATAGAGAAAACATTTGGTCTGAAGGGCTGGCTACAGAGATGTGGGTGTATAATCAGACCAGCCTTCCAGGAAAAAAAGCTACATTTCCCAAAAGCCGACACAACCAAACCAGATTTTCCCTTTGAACTGGTTCAGAACTCCGTTTTGCTGATCTTTCACACAGTTTTGCAGGTCATATAAGGAGTGGAGAAAACACAACTCCTTACTAGTTCCAACGGTGTTAGGTGGCTGCTCATGCTGGCACTGCTCTTGTGGCTGACAAGGAATATCACCACACCCTAGAAAATGCATTACACAGTACAATGATTATGCATGTTAAAGAAAGAATCATCGCTGCAGGTAAAAGTAAGTCTTAATTAGAGACGAGCAAATAAACTCATAATAGTGTCTCTCCCTTTAAACTTTCACGTGGTGTTTGTTTCCAGTTTTAATGCACCTTTCTCGTTAGCATGTGGAAATTTCCAAGTTTCTCTGACAAACACTTCTTTGCAGTACCTCACCTCACTTCAGCAGTAGCTGCCAATGACCAGAATTACCTGGGGCAGTGTTTGTTCTCAGAGGGAATTGTTTAAGAACAGTTCAGCTGGCCCATAGGATTTGACCCAATCTGCTTGGCATCTCATGATGTCTCTGAGATGGGGTCAGCATCAGATCTTCCTGAGGAACTGATAAGGCCTCAGTTGCTGCAACATGAAGCAGTTCAATTGCCACAGAGGGCTCATCCTGGTCTCTACAGTCAGATATTTCCTGTTAAGCCTGGAAGTTCAGTCTTCCTTCTCTAATGTTGTCCTGACCCATTCTAATTCTAGAGATCCCTTTTGTCCATATAGGTAAGCAATATGCATGTAAGTTGAAAACTCCATGTGTGGAATATTAAAATAAAATAGATCTGCTGGTTGGATTTTGGTTTAGATTTTTTAGTTTAAAAAATTTAATTTAAAAAATAAAATTTTTAGTTTTATTTCCTTCTGATAAATATTTTCCCTGGCAAACACTGGGCACTAAATATTGCAGAACCCAAATAGAAATTAATTGTGGATACAACTCAACTCAAACTCAGTTTTGCACATGCAAACCAGTTTTCAATAAATTTCTTTCCCTTTTCTACTCATTGTCTAATAACACCATGTTTCTATTGCATTTATTGGGCTTTTTGATTGATACTTTTCACTGTTTGACATGTCATGGCAAATCTGACTACCATATTTTGACAGGGTGGCCCCACTGAGAATTCAGAGCTTGAACAATAGGATTTTATTCCAGCCACCATGTTGTTTAATTTAGAATTAACACGAATTTCTAGCTTTCACCAATTCAATGCTGTACACACCTTCCCAAAGACTTCAGCCAGATTAATGAACACGTGGTTTGGCCTGAAGTACTGTGATACTCTGATTGTTTTTTAACGTGCCTTTAGTTTTCTGTCAAGTGTGGCACAAGCCTCTTCTAATAAAAGGGCTCTGGCAGTCACAAAGATTGATAACTTGAGATGATAAGACAATTACTGCAATATGAATGCCAGGTTTAAATTTTCTGTATGTTAAAAAACTTGAGTATTTAAAGCAGAAAATTACACTGCAGAAGATAAAGTCTCCTTCAGATTCCACTACACAAATCACAGTTGTTTATTACCCGTAGAAGTGTAGCAGAGGGATCTTTCTTTTATAGAAGATTTAAGAAATTTCTGACATTTCCAATCCTTTTAATTAAAACAGTTCTCATGAGTCACTGAAGTCACTTTAAAATGTAGACATATATCAAATAGGTTGTGGGTGTGCACTGATACTGTGATTTACTCTCAATTGCTGGCCAGACTTATCAGTTAAAACAATTTAAAACACATGGTAGTTTTGTTTTTCTCAACCACAGACTAACAGGCAAAAAGCAAAATGGATTTAACCCCTCCAGTTTGAGAGCTGCGTGGGCTTCAGCCACACAGTTCTCATTAAATCAACAGAGGTTCAGCTCCACGGGTGTGGCGTGGCACCCTTCCATCTAATTCCTGCAAAGCTGCAGGCTTCGTGTGCCTGTGGGGGCAGGATGGGGGGCAAAAATCCCTGATCTAGTGGGGTCACTGCCTTTATGCCTTTATTCAGTGGAGCATCTGACCAGAAACCTCGGCCAGCTGCAGCCCAGAAGCTGGACAAGCTGGTGGGCCAACATCCAAACAGTGATTTCTGACTGAAAATATGGAGCAAGCAGAGTTTGTGCTACTTCTGAGTATTCCAGTGCTTGTGCCTATCCTCAACACAGGCCACCTGTGACACGTGACACCTGTGAGCGATCAATGTCACCCCCTTATAGCAGCAGCAGCAAAGATTCAGATGAACTTCTTGAGGTCATTAGCAGAGTGCCAGCAAAACGCAGGAATTGCTGAGACCATTTAGTTGGCCAGCTTGGCTGCAACAGCTTCTATATTTATGCTCTGTAACAGATCTGCTCCTTCTTTACATTTGAGTGCAACTCAAGGTGTTGGGTTGTTGCTCCTTAAAAGCCACAGACGGAATCCTGGGCCTAGGGAAGAACATGGGAATGCTGCCATGGAAGACTTTACCCCACATGTGGTGGAGAAGATTCCTAAAACAAACTTTCCTAGAGGGCAAAGAAATTTTGAACCATTTAAAAGGCTTACAGCAATGTTTCAACTTGTCCCAAGCTCTATTGCCTTTTGCATGTTTTGTCAGTTTTGAAGAGAGCTTGGGGAAGACTTCCAGGAACTGATATGCAGGAACAGGCTCTGACTCCTGCGTTTCAGCATCTCCAGCAGGTCTTGCTGAGTTATCGGAGCACAGTTCTGGGCTCTGCCTCAAATCCTCCCTGCCACCTGAGGTAAAGGTGCTTATTCTCTCTCTTCCTTGGTTTTCCAGCCTCGAAGCCCAGCTGACAATGCTTCCTGTGTCCTGTCCCCAGAGACCCTCACTCGGCTCCCAGAGAGGGTCCCTGCTGCGAGGGGCTGTTGGTTCCGTGCCTGCAGTGCAGGGCTGAGATCCACCGAGGGCTCTGGGGGTACCGGGCTCCGGGCCAGCTCTGGATAAGCTTGGCTTTGGCTCAAACAAAGGTTCTCTCTCCTCACAGGCCATCACATTCATTTATTTTGCCCTGTGGAGAAGTTAATGCTCCATCTGTGATGGCACAGTTGTTCCCATAACAACAGGTTTATGACTTCAACGTAGAGTCAAATGGAAGGAGAAGCTCAGGGACATGAAGGAAAGCTCTTATTCAAATCAGAAACATCTGACACAGTAACAGAGAGGAGAAATGGCCAGAAAGGTACATTTCTTTTATTGTTATACATGTCTGTGGTTTCTTCTTAAGTTTTCAGCAACATGTACTTCTTCCATCACAATTTTTAATAGCTACTCTTCCACTTATGTTTCTTCAGTTAAAGATGTCTTCTTTCTTCTCTTAAATAAAAAAGTAGATTTAATACCATTTGTTTAACTAGTTAATTAATGTGTTTGCCTCTTTTCAATTAGGTTTAATTTAATAGGAGTAAATTTGGGCTTCAGTGTAGTCTTCCTTCTGATGCCAAATATGAATGATACTATTTCTGAACAAACAGGGGAACTGTTAAAACTGTGGCTTTCCATAGTTAGCAGAATAGACTTTCAAAGAAGAAAATTAAAAAAAAAAAAAACCCACATCAAAGATTTTTGAAACGTGGATTGAAAAAATTAAAAAAAAATGCAAGAAGACAAAGCTATTATGGAATAGAAGTAAGTATTGGCCAGGGTAACGTGCAGACTCAGAGCTTTTCATTCCATATTTTTTTTCTTTGTTTGCTGTTTGCTTTTTCCTTGAACACCAATCTGCTTAAACACATGGATGAAGGTGTCACCAAAGCACAGACCACAAAGTGCCACTGATACAGCTCAGTGTTTGTCTAGCGTGGGAACTGTCTCAGGAGCTATCATTCCTGTAGTCTCAGGAAGAATTCCCAATCTAAAGGTGGAGATGATGCCTGAAGAAAGCTTGTGAAGTTACTGTCCACCCTTGCTAGCAAATCTAAACACAAAGCAGTCAGCTTAAGGACCCTGAGAACCACACTGAAAAGAGGATGGATAGCCATGCTGAGGTTACACTTTGCAGTTTGTTTCACTGAAATTACTGGATCGTGTTTGCCAACAAGGAAACCTTTCAAGTTTCAGTTGAAAAGTGTTCAGGTAGCTCCTGTGCAACCCAAACTGACTGGATTTAGCATGTTATGTCTCCACTTGGTTCACAGATAGTTGATTGAATTAGTTAATTAAGGCTGGAGTTTTCAAAGAAGCCACAGGAATTAGGTAACCAAATTCAATGAGATTTGGGTACTTAACTCCCTTAGACTCCTTTGAAAAGGCCAGCTATAAATGTTCACCTCTTTAGTTGGAATTATTTGTACTTGCAGCATTATGAGTGCAGCTGTTTATAAATGCAGAACCAAGGTTGCAAAAGCAGACATGGCATGGGAACAGAGATCTGTCCATGCAGAGCACAGTACATAAATGTATACAAGCAGTGGCCATGCATTTAAACCATCCTTGAAGTGAAAATACCAGTAGAGCTAGTAATAACTCTGAAGCCAGTGAGAGCCTCTTAAGCTTACCTAATTAAAATCACCGAGATACACACACTCAAATATACATGTGCACAAACTTGTAATATATATATGCACACATACATATGCACATATAAATGGATATGCCTGTCTATAAAGAGCCAGATGTGAACATGGGTGCAGACAGTTGTTTGTTTCTGTTTGCAACTTTTTCTTTGCAAAACAGTAAATTGTAATAGTGTTTGCTCCTGGGAAAAGGGGTGGCTCATCTGCTGTGGCCACATCCACGATCTCACCCAAGTGTCTGAGGAAACGCCTTCCTTAGCAGGGATAATCCAGGCACCATGGAGGAACTCTTCTTTAAGCAGTACAGGAGGAAGCAGAAGTATCAGATGGAATGGTAACCATCTGATTAAGAAGTAAAAATAACAACCTACAAATGGTATAACAAAACAACCCTTTAATCAGCAGGGGTGGTCACCCAGTCGTTGTACCTGACTGCAAAGCCAAAGGACAGAACCAAGGGCTGTTTGACAAAGGCTCTGGGTGTTAATAACCAAAGCATGGCACAGCCAGCCCACAGACTCTTGGCGCTGGTTCTCCCTAAAGCCACTGGGGGCATTTTGAGGTGAGCAGATAGACCCTGACGTAGCTGAGGAGAACACACAGTGTGGGATTGCTTTCCCTGAACACAGCCCAGGGCTTTCACCCCATGGCTGCTGCCCTCACCATTGCTGCCAAAGGCAAATTCCATAAACGAGGCCGATGAGCTTCTTATCCAGCAAAGCACCCTCAGACAGGACTAACCCCAGGCCTACAAGTGATGCTGGGACCACTCACAGGCTCAAAGATACACATGGGCTTTGTCATGAAGGGAGTCTCAGAAAGGAGGATCTATCCTGAGACCAAACAAGCAGGAATGAAGAGCATCCAGCCAGATCCTATTCATAGGTGGACATCAATTGTTTTTCTGCTAAAAGTTGCCAGGACTTTAATTCCATGTGTTCACAGCAAGAGTGCTGGCTCATAAACAAATTCAAGACATACAGAAGATCAATTTTTTCATACAAGGAGGTCGGTGACTTTCCATAAGAGGAGTCACTGAGGTCTCCAAACCGTGAAGGTGTAGTAGAGCAAATAAAAATGTGGTTAGCTGAGGAATGCAAACAGATATACAGCACATCTAGAACTTTAACTTCACTCCAGCATCCATATGTGGCCATAAAATACAGCCTCTTAAATGTAAAATGTAAAGATTTCCCTCTGCAACAAAGGCATAAAATATTTCACTCCCAAACAAGTATTTGAGCGTATGAACATGATCTTTCACTTCATCTAGGACTACCCACCCACTAAACCAAGCTGTATTCTTTCTGGGTGGCTCAGAGAATAGCATATTACAGTGGAAACACCCATTTATTTCATTTACTGCCATTTATAATATTTTCCACTATTTGCAGATAATGAATTCATCCACTTTTTGCCAAGATTATGCAGCCTGTTTTATAGCCAAAATTATCCAGAATCCTTCTAAAAAATGTGTTACCCTTCATTTTCCATGATTGCTTAGTGGTTCTCTTGGAGCAGGACCAAGATCAACCACATTAACAATGCACAGCAATAACCGAACTGTCATGCTCCCACTCTCCTGGCAGCAGCAAGAGTGCCATCGAGCTGGTCCCTGAAGTGCGCACGGCTCCAGAGCACAACTGCTCAGGTTAATTAAAGCTGTTGGATGAGAAATGAGGAATTACTTTTGGAGTCCTTTCCTCTGCATATCCTTCACTGCTCTTCTCATAAAGGTAGATCCATTTCAGATTATCCGTTGTCCTCTTGGCGCCTCTTCAGCTCTCAGGGATGAATTGTGCTTGTAGAGCAGAGCGGTGTGTAACGGCCCTGCACAGACCCAGCTGCCGGCCCTGGGAAGGTGGGCACACATCTGGAACATCACACAGCACCCGGAGCAGTTCCCAATCCAACCGAGGACGGAACAGGCGCTCCACGAGCGAGCCCACGCGCAGGGCGCCGCACCAAGACACGAGCCAGGCAAGCAGGACAGGGTGGAGAGGGACAAGTCCTTCATGGTGAAATGGTGTGCACTGGCTCGGCGCTGATTTCCTAGCCCAGAGCCCCGCGCCGCCCTGGCGGGCCCGGCAGCGCTGGCATGCTGTGGAGGGTGGAGCTGCAGCAGCGCTCCCTCCCGCTCCGCCAGGGAAGGGGAGAACAGGCCGGCCACATCTGCTCTTCCCTTGTGCAGCCTCTGGCAGCCGGCAAGGCCCATGCAGGGCTGAGAGAGAGAGAGAGAGAGAGAGGGCTCCTTGCCATCACCAGGCTCAACAGCTGGGCCTAGCATGTAAGATGAAGCACATGCAAATCTTTGCAGGAATTCCTCACTGCTCAGCCTCAGGGTTTGATCTTGGAGTCAAGGAAATCTAGCCCAGGACCTTGCAGGAAAGAAGTAGTGCCTGCCCAAAGGTTCCAGTGGTCAGTGTTAGCAGTGATAACAGAAGGAATCACACTAAAATTAGAAAAGAAGGGAAAAAGCTAAACAAAACAACCTTGTGTTCGTTTTTCATAATTTCACACAAAAAAGAAAGTGAGTGTAGTAGATCTGCTAACAGCCAAACTGTCCTTGTTCCTTAGCATTATCACTATTTTCTTTGGCACCGCTGGGAATCTCTTAGTGGGAGCTGAGGAAGGAGAAACTCTGTCTCAGCAAGAGGCTCTGTAGCAGCCAAAATCTGTTCTGCACCCAAATCAGCTGCGAGACTGAAGCTGAGCTGCCAGTGCTGAGCCAGTTAACCAGCCACCATGTGTGACTTGGGAACCAGGCAGGCAGGGGAACCTCACAGCAGGTTGAATTACGGCCACTGGAACAAAAACAGGTTGTCATGGCATAAGTGAAGATTTCTCAGCACTGACAACTGACAGCCCTGCAATAAATATTAATGCTCCAAACTCCCACTTGGATTCTCATAAATACTCCAGACTTTGCCAGGAACTCCTTTCTCTTTGGCCACTCCATTATTCAGTTTTACCACACGTAGATGGTTGGGGCCTTTATAATTTCTCCCTTCCTCCACAGGCAGCACTACTTTACCTCTTCATCCAGAGCAAGCTCTGCCACATCACCCAATCTGGCCGAGGCCTCTCCAGCCAGCCCAAAACACACTGATTTTTTGGGCTCCTTCCCAGTAACATCTTGAGGCCCTAATAGTCATCCAGTTGATGTCAATGGAGCAGGATCTCAGCTGATTAGCTTTATATCCAGACAGGTTTGTTTAATCTTCATCTCTCACTCTCTTTCTCTCACTTTATTTTTTTCTTTTTTCCTTTTTTTTTTTTTTTCCAGGCTCTTTGATTCCTTCTCTGGTTCTTCTCAGGGTCTCCAAGTTTCAGGCACTTCTCTAAACACCCTCTAATGTTTTGATTTTTGATGGTTAAATTTAAACAAAACTTAAAAGCTTTTTCCAGCTATTTTTACTCATTCTCAGAGCCATTTATCAATCCCACAGAGAGCCTAGATTCCCCCTATATGAATGGATCACCCTCTTTATGGGTAGCTAATGTGTAACCTCCTTTATTCCACAAAGATAAGAGTCTGGCCTCTTCCTTCTGGGTAAAGCAACTACAGGCCACTGAATCCTTCCTGCTCCAGACATGACCACTTGTAGGGCATGTCCTGCCAGCCCAGCACTGGGGGTACAGCCTGCCCAGCCGGGGTGCCCTCGAGGATGCCGCCATGTACCCTGGCTGCAGAGGTGCCCATCTGATGTGTGCTGGCCCTGCAGGCAGCAGAGCTGCAGTCAGGCACTCCCATGTCCAAGGTGTGCTTCCTTTCCAAGCCCAGCCCAGCCTTGGTGCTCCTCCTGTCAGCCCAGCTCCCTGGCAGGGAATCTCACTTGCACTACTTGCACTTACGGGAATCTCAGAGGTACACGAGACAAATGTGTGGCCTCTCAAATCCTCTAAACACTGTCCAGCTCCCACTAAAAAGGTACCCTGACTTGCAATTATTTTTTTTAAATTTTGTTTTTTAATCGGCAACTACTCCGTGCTTTTGTACAGAGCCATAGGAATTTTATTCTTGGACCAGTAGATAACCACAGCACATCTCTCCCAAGTTTCCAACCTCACAACCATTTCTCTTAATTTTGAAACTTTAAAGGAAGAATGCTGCTTTGGCTTCACAATTCTGCACAACTTGTTAGAACCAGGAGAGAATGTTACAATACCAAGCCACATGAAATGGAAACATTTGAACAAACCTTTGGGCTGGATCCCTTGCTTCCACCAAGCTGCATTCAACTCATGACTGAGGAGTGTGTCTGGCTTGGGTAAAAGACAGTTTTCAGCCTCAAGTCCTGGTGGCCAGCAGGAATGGTTTGACCTCCCAGTGCAATTAAGAACTGCCTCAAGTCTACTCAGAATGGTGTGCCTGACCCAGGGGAGCTCCTGGGGACTTCCTGAGAGCTGGAGACAGCTGAAGGCCTGCAGCTGTGCTGTACTCAGGGACCTCACTGCCATGAGCAGCTCTTGCCTGACACCTTTGGCAAGAGGCTCCTTGGGGTGCACTGCCAGCTTAGCAATGCAAGGAGACCACAATAGTTCCAGGGAACCGTTTTCCCTAAGAGGAAATGAGAAGAGAGCTGAAGGCACTGGCAAGCCATACTTTAGAGATTTTGGTTAAAGCAGCTAGACTGCACTTTGGAACGGCTACTTTTTGCAGAGCGTTGTTCTCCTTCTGCACCCACTGTGTCCCCATTATTCATTGCTCCAGCTGTAGACAGTGCTTTTAGTTTAATCCTCCAAATTGTACTTTCCTATCACAAATTTCCACACCGCAACAGGGCTTAAAATACAAAAGAGGTATTTAAGTGATGTTCTTCTCCTGTAGACTAGCTGGCTCAGACTCCGCATTTCAGAAGGACACAGCCCAGCTATGAGTACAATAAAGGAAGCGTATGAGGAAAATCAAGGTTAGGAGGAATCAAACCAGATATTCAAGAGAGATGGACTTCCACATGGCAGAGCTGTACTGGCCCCTACACAGCTCAGATATTCATGGAGTTGCTTTTGTGGGCACAGCCTTGGCCACCTAAGGTACCCCATCTCAGGCTGATCCTTCCTTGGGCTGGGCTGCTCTGCTTCCCAGAGCAGACATAGCCATTCCCTGGTCCCTCTTTCCTTGAGAGGAGTAGGCAGAAACAAACCAGCATTAGTTAGGCCAGGAGCCCATGCCATTGTGCTCATCCTCCAACATCACTTCAAATAAACTCCCCCAGGCCTGGATCTGGAAACACTTCACAACACAAATGCTATCAATACAGACAGAAGCCAAGAGCAGAATGAACCCGTGAAATGGAGGCAAAGAGAGAGAGGTATGATTTCAGCTAAGATAGAGTAATGGCTTTTCAGGGTTCCTTTTTGTCAGACTCCTCACCTTCTCTGTCAGGATGTTCTTCCAACGCCTTTCATATTTCCTGTGAAAGACCCTAAGTTCCAGAGCCCCAGCCTATCTGCCATCCCATTGCTGTCAGGAAAGAGCTGATGAGAAGGTGATTGTCAGGGATGATTACAAGGACTTTACAAACACAGGAAAGCATGTTCTGCATTAATTGCTGCTCTATGTCAGCCAATTTGGCACCATGACAAATGCAACTGGTAGTATCTAACAAGCTGGGGGATCGGGAATAATTCCGTTTCAGTACAGTATGTCCAGGGAGAAGAATCAACCACTAATCCCAGGTGAACAGCTCCTTTATAAATATATTAGCAACATAATAGAGGGCTTTTTAATGGGATTATAACCACACAAGCAGACCCCAAGCAGCTGCTCTCCTACTCAAAAGGAACATGGCTGACAATAAGATTTAAGGAACTAAATGAGGGGAAAAGGAAAAACCTTTGGTGTGGCACTCTTAAATGACCTTGCTGCTTAAAAGGAATTGGAACATACTGCATACATGAAAAGAAAATCAAATATGCTTAAAGCAATCTCTTTGGGTGTGCTCATCACTACTTGCTCCCACTGATCCTCTATCAAAAGCAGAGAAAATGGCCAAATCAAGGAGAGCTCATCTTTTCATATACTAGGGACAGATTTTAAAGCCAAAGAGATTTTTCTCACACACTGAGTAACCAAGGGGTCATTGTCAAGGATGGCAGGGCCCACATATTGTGGGACATCCTTTGTGTTACACCCTCTGCTGAGCTGAAATAACTCTTCATCCTGAATACACTTTATCAGCTCAGTGCTGTGGCTATTGGAGTGCGCGAGACGGTCTCTGGGTGTGTTGTGTGAGTGTGTGTACATGGGTTGGACTCTGATCTTCATGACTGCACTAGACAATCTTTAAAGGTACCTTCCAAGCCCACTTCTAGATATAAATATATATAAATGTACATACTAAAAAGGACAGACATGAGGCAGCCACTGGGAATGACCCTGTTGTGGCAAGACCAAGAGAAGACACAAGTGTCATTCAGAAATTTCTCCTGACATATTTTACAGGACTGTCAAAAGTCTCGGCTTGAGATTCAATTGATAGTAACACCTGGATTATCTTTCTTACCATCACTTTAACAGAGAAGTATAAAGATGGCATTGAAACTTACTAAAGAAATCTTTGTTTATTTTAAAGTTGATGAAATAATGAAAGACAACTGTGTCTGTATAAATGGCACATGCACCACAAAATAAAATACTTGCCAGTTTGAGTCCTCACTTGTTTGCAGTTCAATGGCTCAAAGCTGAGACTGGGATTTGGCTCTGTGGCTTTGAAAGGGGCACAGTATTGTACAGAACATAACTGTTATGGGATACAAGTATTTGCAGCATGTAGCTGCTCTAGCAAGGACTACTGAGGCAGCTTAACCTTAGCTATCCACTTCTGAAGTCCAGATATAATTTGTGCAGCTCTGAAATTCTGTTACCAGAGGCCCCTAGTCAGGGTGCCAGAATGACCTGCAAGAGCGTTTGAGCATTCATTTACTACCAACATCCCTGTAAAATTCTTTTGTTAGAAGCAGCTAAAACACAGGCCAGTGAAACACCAAGGCTGACAGCCCCACACTGCTTGTCTGCCATCCACTGGTACCAACAAAATATCCCCAGTGATTCCAGCGGCTTGGGATCAGACCCACACGTTATTCTTGAACACCTCTTGAACCTCCAGGGCTTGACCTCGGGATGCCCTGGCAGCAGTCCAGGTGACACCTCCTTCTGAAGAGCTGCACGGAGCACTGACCTCGATCTCCTGCTCCCAGCACTGCTGAGCCCACGGTGGTGGCACAGGAAGTGTCTAAGGTAGGTATTTCTGTCCACGTGCATCGTTAGCAGGGCACCAGGGCATGTGAGGGCCCAGCCAGCCCCAGTTTTCACAGCTCTGATGCCAAGTTAATGAGGTTCCCTGAATTCTCTCTGTGCTCTGTGGGTTCTTCATGCGACACCACATGTTGGCAAGTACCTAACTGTCTTCCAAAGCAATTTCCAGCTGTGGGAGTGCATCACTTCCAGCCAAGTAACCTGAGTGTCTTCCTGCCTTTTCTGTAGGACATTAATCACAGCTATGAAAGCTCCTCATCTTGAGTCTAGCGGGTGACAATGCTTCTGTAGTGCCCATCCACGATCCCCTGACACATTTACATTTTGCTAATGATAAGCTCTGGGTGCCATGTGCTAAAAATACTGTGACTGTGGAGAGAATTAAGTGTATCTCTAGTGCCTGATTCAGGAGAGCAGTTAATGCTGTGATTAAGCCCATGGCTAGTCAGGACAAGACAGCTTATGTTAAAGAGAGCTAAGTATGTCCGGTAGTACCATCCTATAACACCAACTTCCAGAACTGGGACTGTACCAAGACTGTGGAAGGATATCCTTAAGGAGCTAAACAACACCAAAACCCAGCTGTCTGGTACTCAAAGGACAAGATGTGCTTTATCACAAGATGTAACTTTAAATTTATATATTTAAAAAAAAATCCAAAGAGGCTACACTGCACACATTCCCTCCTGCTAAAGAAAGAATGAAAAAGTCTGCATGAGCTATTAGGCAAACTGAATAACACAATGCTGGCAGGAGACACTCAGAGAGGAGTTATAGGTGCCTATTAGAATCCCTACAAAACCAACTAACAAATGCTGGAATTAAAAACGCAGGCTTGCAGGGAGACAGGGGCTTTGAGCAGCACAGTATTTCAGATCATCTTACGGAAAGCTTCAAAATGTCATCGGCTTTCAGCCTGAAATGCGTCAGCAATCGTTTCATTTTTATCAAAACACAATTAGGCTGTGGTGAATGACAGCATAAATCTTAAATAGGAAAGATACAGGATGAAAGACCACCAGGGTGGAACATAACTGTAAACCTCTCCATAAAACTGCATTTGAGTTCTGATCATACACACAGGAACTCCTTTAAATGATCCAGCAAGAATCCCAACTCGCTGACTTCCAAAGAAAGTGTTACCAATTAAGCGGGACAAACTTTAACAGTCAATTTTAATTACGCTATGAGATACACCAATCAATTCCCAGCTCGAGCTGAAGTTTTTACTAGCAGCAACTGGAACCAATTTACATGCTTTTATGTTGCGTCTAGACTTTAATAAATGGTCTAAGCACAGAGCAATTCTCTGCCAGTATTGAACAGTTCTCATGTACATTGAGAAATGCACCGAGTTCTCTAAAATGCTCCCGTCTTTGTGCCTTGGAACATAACCTTGAGGAGCGGGTGCAGAACTCACAGCACATAAACCCCACCCTGGGCACTGCTGGCAATGCATAGCAAGGTGGTGATGGCACACAGTGTCCTGCAGCTGGCTACTCTTCTCTTCAGACTGAAATGCAATAGCTTTGCTGCTTACAAGACATGGTTCCTGCTAGTATTAACCCAAGGTCATTAGGCTGAAAAAGATCTAAACAATATGGGCAGCTATAAATATTTAACTGATGGCCCAGAAAGGTACATCCAGGCAATCCTTCACACACCTACAAACTTTATCTTTCTGTCCTGCCACCCCTTCTCTGGACCTCTCAAGGTCCTGATTAAGCTGTGGGCTTCAGAGCTGAGGGAGCTGAGCATGCAGTCAGCTCAGGAGCTCTGATGCAGGAGAGTGAAGCAGCTGGTTGAGAGATGCAGCCTGGTGTAAGCATGGCAGGGCCTACTGCAGCACACTTAGCAACGCTCTGGCTGTAGGAGACTCACCGCTGCGGCACCACTTTGATCACTGCTGTAGGTCATGGAATCACTCTGAAGCCAAAACAGTCTTGTTAAAAAATTAAGTTGAATTACCATTTAGGGAGCTCTGTTGCATTTATTTCCCCTTCCCTCCCTTCCTCCTTTTTAAACATGCCTGTCAGGAGTGTGAAATTGTGTGCATTTATCACCACCCTGCTGAGCAGAGCTTGTTAAATTAAGAAAGACTTATTTAATTAAATGGATTGATAAATATTCCTATACTTGTATTCAGAAGCCACTGTATACAATTTTAATTTTTAGAAACTGAGAGGTTGCTGTAGTTGAGCAGAGCCTCTTAGGTTGTTTCCTGCTGAATTATGTCAGACTAATAATCCTCCAGGCAGTCCCGCATGCCAGAGGTCTGACAAAGTTGGGCACCCTGTCTTCAGGAAGCAACACAAAGATTTACCAGCCACTGTATTTTCAGAAGAAGCAGCAAACAGCTCTGGAAGTGCTGGACCAGCTTGGCTGCCACCAGAGGTAACAGCCATGACACCCAGGAGGGGCTGTTTCCATGGGGCAGCAGCACAGAGCTCACTGGGGCAGCAAGGGGCAGTGGGAGCCCCATGTCTGGTGGCCCATGCCATTTACCAGCTGGGCTAAGATGTCCAGGCTCTGGGGCCACATGCACTGACACAGCAGGCACCTGCAGGCAGGGCTGGATGTGCTCTGGAAACCACTGCTTTGGCCAGCATGTCTTGAACGTTGTCTCTGCAGCTATTCTAAATCTGTGACATGAAGCAGGACTCTTCTCTGAAGTACAGTAAGAATAGATAGAGAAAATTCTGCTTCAGGAATGGGACAGCGTAGGCAAAGAGGACTTAAGGAAGGAAGGGACGGGAGAAACTAATAGATGAGGTTACACATCTAGAATCAGCCAGTAGGCTGGTACCAAGCTCAGAGCAGCACCTGCCAGCCTGGTTCCCTGCTCTGTTCACAACAGTGCTTTATCCAAGGTGTGTGTTGCTCACCACTGCTGCCAGAATGAGCAAAGCAGACTTGTACTCTGGCAGCTGAAGCCTTCACTTGACAAAACACCCTTTGCTCTCAAGGATTAGTTTTGCTGAGTGGCAATAATAGCTTGTAAAAGCCAAATAAACTCCAGTGCACCGCATGTTGCGGGGTGCTGGGATTGGATGGGGAGCTGTAAGCAGTCCTTTTGCAAAGACAGTGAGTGTTGTTCATCAGCTACAATGACTGTGGTGGGCAATTTGGTCACCTTTCAGGGAACTCACTCTAGCACAGGATCCCTGCCAACATAAAGAGCTGGCCAAAGCATTGTGCTTTTCAAAGTGGAAGGTTTTTCTTTCCTTCTGTCTCCTTCGGAAAACATACCAAACTCTGGGCAGTCACAGCAATCTCTGTTGCTGAGAATAAATTATTAGCAATTAATAATCTTCTGCTTCTTGCACATTTCCATAACCATATACAATGTGAAGATTCACAGCCTTCTGAGGAAGCACCGTGGTCCCCAGCCTGACCTTCTGAATTCCATAGGCCCAAGCACTTCCCTGCGTGGTCGCTGCCCGCAGCCCAGCTCCTGGGGCTGAGCTGCAGCAGGGCATTCAGAAAGACATTCATGGTGATTTATGGCCACCAGTCCTGATGGGAGAGCACCACACAAAGCAGTTCCTGTCTTGAGCTGCGTGGAATGAATTGTAGAGCTGAACCGGTTCATGGGTTTGAAACGCCTGTAATCCAGAAAGATTCTCTCTCTGATTCCTGGCGGAAACATTGTGTAGGTGGCTTATAAAACTTCCTTTCCACACTGACCCCACATCCAAGAAAATGGTCAGGATCCCTTGTGTTCCTTCAAAGGCTCAATTGTTACTCAGGCCAGCCAGTTAGCCATGGAAACAACTATATTCCATTCCTCAATCTCTGACATAGCTAAACATGGTGTAAGACTGTGATTCACAAGTCCTTCCTCTGCTGAAGTTGTAATGCCCCTTTTCAGTGCATTGGTTACTTATGGTTCCCATGCCACAGTTTGTAAATCCCAGGTTCTAATTTCACTGGCAGATAACCTGTTACCCAGGTATGTTTCTTCACAGGAGTTACAAAACAAGTGGAGAATATCCTGGTCCCAGTGAAGCCACCAGGAGTTTTGCCAGTCTGTGTCCAGCAGGGCAGCCAATCCCCTGTGGGAACAGTACCCATTCCAGTACCAGCACAGGTACCAATTCCAGCACCCACCAAGGAGAGGAAAGGAATCCTTTTATTAGCATCAGGAAGTTTTCTGTTTCATGACTGTAAATTCCTGTCAGGTACAATCTCTGAGGGTTTTATTTAGGAGAGGCTACCTAAGCCTGCAGCCCCACAGAGCCCCAGATGTGGCTGTTGCTGTGTATGGGCACATGCCTGTGTCTAGTGACAGATGTGCTCACCTTGCTATTTTATACAAGATAAGGTATTAATAATTGAAATGCCAGAAAGTCATCAATTAAGTTACAAGGCCCTTCAGATTCTGTCAATAGCCATTCCATTTCAGCACGGGGTGTACCTGCCAAGCACACACATGTGCCCTGTGGAAATGTTCTTCACAACACAAAGCATGGCTGCAGCTTCATGTTTACCCTTCCAAGTGATGTAAACCTGAGAATAAATCCACCTGTCGCCCTATCTTCAGTGAGGTCACCAAAAACCTCCCTTCTGTTTGCAAACAGCTTAGTGGCTACCAAAGAGCACTCGCCAATTAACTTACTCCAAACAAAGATTAAATCCTGATTAATCACTGAGAAGAGTTAAATCTAAGGAGAGTGCCAGGCACTGAAAAGTCAGATTATTCTGTAGTAAATTATTGCAAACTTCTGTGCTGGAGCTAACTAGAATTGAACAAAAGAGGATTTTAATATCTGAAAAACAAAGTGAAAGGCTATAAAACTGGAGAAAGAAAATAATAAAGAACAAGAGAGACAGGGTACCAGGAAAGATAACAATAATGACTTAATCAAGCAAAGTATACATTTAGGTGATAACCTGGGGATGGGGAAAAAAGTCAGGTCTGAGTAAGTCTGTTGAATAGAGATGAACACTACTTTCCTGTAGGGTTTTTTAAAAACCAACAGTGTATCAAACTGCCAGCTGTCCAGTTGGAGAGTTGAGAGCACACAGCTTTCTCTGGGCTAAGATCTTGTGGTTTCAGGGGATGAAAATGCCTCCAAGGAAGCAGATGTTGCAAGAAGAAACACCTTTTCCCCAAATTCTCATGGGAAAGCCCAAATTCTTAGTAGGCAAAAGCCTGGATGTTTTTGACTTGGGCTAGCCCTTACCAGAGCTGGGTGTAAAGTTTCCTTCTCTGCCTACCCAAACTTCAGAAATGCCTCCTTAAATAAACTATATGGAATATAAGCTAGCACAGACTTTAAGGAAAAACTAAAACAACTGTTGCCCCAGTCCAACAGCCTTGAGCAAACATGCTACATAAGTAACCTAACAGAATTATGCTTTTGCATCTTATTTGATCAGAATCAAAACTTTTAAAGCTTAAAAAAAAAGCAAACACAAACTAAAGAAAGAGGGAAAAATAGCCCAACACAAGTGATCTCTATGTTGATCAAGGTCCATGAGCTGAGCTCTGGGTATTTTTGGTAAAAGCAGTTCCATAAGCAGCCCTGGGATCTTTCTCACTGTGCTGCACCACTGTAAATTGAATTGCTGGTGAGCTACATAATACAGCATGGTGTTTGCAAAGCCACTGAGACTTGGCTTTACTCCACTCCTATTACATCAGTAAGAGTTTGACAATTAAATTCAATAGCAGAAAAGGTAAATGACAGAGTCTGGTAGGTTTTTTTTCAGTAGGATTTCCTAAATAAGTCTGGCTAACACTGTAGGGGCATGTATGGGATGTTGTTTGCTAGAGCAGCTACAGTGACAAACTTTTTCATGATTTGTCCATAATGATAAACACATCTGTCTTAGGCAGGGACTGTTATTTAAGGACTGGAGAATGATACTTTTTTCTTGAAACATTTGTTCAAATTATATGTTTTTCTTTGATTTTTTCTTTCTATTTTTGGTAAGACAAGATCAAGAAGAGGAGAGAGAGAATAAGAGAAGAGGAGGGAGGGGAAGAAAGAAAGGGAGGATGAACGAGAAAGCAAGCAAGTGCTAAAGAGAAAAAGAGACAAAAAAAGACAAAAGAAAAAGGAAAGAAGATAAGCAAAGCAAGCAGCTGGTGCTGAAAGTGAGCAAGTCTCTCTCTCTCTTTTTCTTCTGTCTTTTAATAAATCACTGTAGCAGCTTTGTGACAGGTCTCTGTTATCCATAATGCCCAAGCAAACAGCTTTTCTTTCAGCCTCTATTCAGCTGGCTGCCAGGGAAGCAGGAGTGCAGGCTGGAAACTTCAGTAGCTCAGCCTGCTCCCCTGTAATTCAATTAGAAAAGCAAGCATGAAGTCAATATTCATTGCACCAGGCAGCACAATGAGATGGTAATGAGCATGTTCACAAAGGAGATGGGCTTCATGATAAGTTCTTAAAGAGGAGCTGCAGCGGGTGACCCTCTGCACAACTGGCAAACACACACGGGCATATGGGTCTGTCCCCTCTGGGATTTACCCCATCCCTCACCATCTGTACCCAGGGCAGACAGCGACTGCGAATCCAAGGGAATCTCACGATACACTGTCCTAGGTGACCCCATTCAGCTGCTTTGCATCCCTGAAGGGATGTGTTCCTTAAACACCCAGGCCCCAGAGCAACACGTACAACCTGCTGGATCACAGGGCAGTGCAGGTTCAAGGAACACAGAGCTGTGACTCCCAAGCCCAGCAGGGATGCTGGGCCTGTGGGGCACAGACCAAGGAAACAGTGAGAGAAAGCTTACAGCACTCCATGTGCTGCCATCTTATCACAAAGTTCCATACCTTCTTGGTGATGTCTCATGGGCATCTCCTTGCAGCACTGACTCCTTCTTCCTCACAGCACAGCCACCACACTGCAGCCCTCCCCTCAGCCAGCTCACCCACTCTTTTGTAGCACTCTTCTTCTTACTGGGCACAGCTGTGGCCTGCTAAGGGCAGGCCTGTTCCTGATTTTGGGGATTGGTACAGCTGCAACTCCTCAGGTGTGAGACTGCCTTCTGCACTGTCTGTATTCTCTTACATTCTATCCCCCCACATCCATGGAAGCGCAGAAGATGAAGAACTGCACCCTTGTACTTTTGGAACAAGGCAGCACTGGGTCCTATAATCATGAGAACTTGGAGCATTTGTGCTTTAAACTGATCAGGACTGGGTAAATAAATGCTGGACCTAATTCTGCAGCTCCCTCCAGAAGGGCTCTCCAGCTGGAGAAGGTCTCCACAGGATTTCCTTTCTTCTCCTTTTAGCACTTTGCTGGTGACAATAAAATATGTAATTATTTATTTCATAAACATCAGTGTATTTAGTTTTAAAAATAATGAATGATTGAAGTAGTAATTAAAAAACAGCATTGTGTGTACAACCCCAGAGCTGCCCTGTTCTAATTTTGCTTTGGGATTCAGTATTCCAGATACTACTGAATTTGTTCCTTTTCAAATTACTTCTGTGATAAAGCCCAGGGCCCCTCACAAAGAGACTTGGGTCTCGTTCTTTTCAGTGCTCTACAGAAAGAACCAGTGGCCCCAACTCTAAGCAGGCAAACATGAGAAACAGAAAGTTTTTTCTTTCCTTCTCCTTTAACAAAAGGCAAATAGCGCACACAGAGCTTATATAAGTTCCCTGAGGTCACATGAGGTGTCACTGACAGAGTCACAAACTGAATTCAGATTCTCAGGCTCTCGGTCCCAGTTTGTGTCATATTGCTGTTCAGGGCACTCCAAATTTTTAATGCAATTTTCAGAAACATGTTGTAATTTCCCTAAATTAATCTCTCATCCTAATGTCTATTATTGTTCCACATATCCCCAACATCTGTAACAGCTGCTTAATATGCTGGTAAATAATTAATACAATTCAGGAACAGGATATTTTCTCAAAATCAGGAGGTGTTTTTCAACACTGCAGATGACAACACCCCATTTTTTACTTTGGAGCCCAACAAAAAGGAAGTAAATTTTGCCATTCTTCCTGATTCAAAGAGCCTCCAACTGCTAATAATAGAAGTGAATTGCTTCATGGGCAGTCGGAAGCTCTTGGTGCCCTATTGGGCCAGCTCTTCAGCTGCTACAAACCCACAGAGCTTCACTGGAGGCAGTTTGGCTTTGTCAAGTCACACGAGCTGAGGGCAGATGTGTTTGTGTTTCACTGCCCACTGAATCTTCCTCTGAGACTGATCCAATCTCTGCACCTCAAAGGGAGGATGGAGCACTCCCCGCAAGTGAAGCTAGACCCAGGGATGGAACAGGTAGAACAGGTTGGCTGGATGCCTCTCACAGCCATTCCCCTTCTCCAGAAATCCCCATGGAAAGGCAGAGGTACGTCTCAGAAGAGGACAGCCTGTCCCAACAAGCCATGCCAATGTCCTGGCTTAGACAGCCACCCCTCTGGAATGTCACACGGGACAGCAGCAAAGCACCTTGGAACAAGACTGCTTTCTTCTGACACTGCCTGAGAGATGTGAACACAGGGAAGAGTTTCATCTCTGAAGCTGCACACACTCAGAGCTGCTGCTGCTGCTGTTCACAGTTTACAACAGTTTTCTTGCCCCAACAGCAATTTGTTGGTATTTGCCCGTATTTTGCAGGGTTAGAGACCCTTGGTGGACATGAGCCCCTTCTCCTGGCAGAAAAGATCTGATGCACAGAACAGATCAGAAGAGAACAGATGTGCATTCACCGTCTGTAGGGAATTATGTCAACAAAGGGCCAGATCCCAGGACTTTCCCTTTTGGTTAATGTGCAACTGTCTAACAGACTAGAAAAAAAGGGGTAGGATAGCCACATCTTCCCTAGGTATTTCTGTTCATTCTTATTATTATGTAGAAGGCCAGATAGGAAATGCTAGTCACTCCATATATCTATACATAACGTAATTATACTCTCCTTATGCCTTACCAAGCATATAAACACCAATTTTCACAAGCAAATGCAATTATGGGTACCCTCCAAAGGCCCAATATGTAAGGTGTAGCCCTCATTCCTCTAAACTGGAAGTCAAATGTCCCTGTGTAACTCCTGCATGTAGCTGGTAGAAGTAAACTCAAAAACTTCCCCTTTCTTATTTTAGAGGCAGCACTCTCACTCTTATGTAACAAAGGCAAAATCTGTTGAGGTCAGGGATTCAAAGGCACCAGCTCCATGCCCTGAACAGCCTTTGCCTGTCGGTGACAGCCTGGGAAGCTCACAGCACCCTGCAGGAATCTCTCCCCTCAGCTATCACTCGTCCCTGTCAGACCCCACAATCCTGTTTTATGCTCCGTGCTTTGACGGGAGGTGCTGTCTGCACAATATCCTCAGCTGAGAATTGGGTTTTGCTGGAGACATTAATGCATGTAATTGGCACATGCTTTTCTGGAGTATTTCTATCACCTTTCAAAGATAGAGACAGCCAAATCTCTCCTCCACTCATCAAGGAGATGCTTAAAGCATCAAGTGGGGAATTCCAGGCCAGCTTAGAGATGGTACTTACTTGACATTTTCTCAGGCAGCAAGGTAATGTGGGACCCAGATTGTCACAGTGTTTATTTTGAGTTCCCTGGTGAGAAAAACATTTTACACTTGTCTCGTGAGGTTGAAGCCTCCCTGCCCTCCTGGGGAACTCAGGCTATCTCTGCCACTCGTGCAGCTGCTGATACTTGACTTGGCCCATTCCCAGTGAACACAAAACTGCAGTCAGTTATCCCAGGCCAGGCTCTAACTTCCACAAGGGTAAGGTAAGATCACACTCTTTTCTCCCCCTAGGACATGGTGCTCATTAGAGATGAGCTCAAAACTCATAAGCTCAGCTCCAAGAAAAGTACAGAGCTCTGCATCTCAAGTTCCTGACGTACTGATTTCAGCCCTGAACGAGGTAATCTCAAACTGGAAGAAGTGAGAAAAATATATTCAAAAGGGGAAAAGTGACCCTATAATTAAGTGATTAGCCCAACCAGGGTTTAATTTCAAACACTGACTGACATAAGACTGCTTTGTATGCGTGGGCAGGTGGAGCTGTGAGCTCCCTTACTGTGCCATTTTAAGCATAAATGAGAGTTGATAACACTTTTCTCCCATTATTTGCTTTGACTGTCTGTGTTTAGAGGCAGATGGCTTTTATTTGATCAGCAAGTAGCTTGCACAACAGCCCTCCCATCTTCTGAGAGATCTCTGTGCTGTGATACACCTTTTATTTGAGCACTGCAGAACACACCCAGATGAGAAGGAATGGAACACACCCCCAGGCTCTGTGCAACCTTCCAGCACAAGGGGGTGAATTTGGAGGTGGAGAAGAAATTATCTAGGTACAGGTTATAGTCAATGACCAACAAAATTGCTTGCTGAAGTCAGTCCAGCAGAGAAATTACAGAAACACAGAATGGAGAGGGTATTATGTTATTAATAATAAAGGTACTGCAAGCAGTGAGCCCAGAGCTATGCAATTACAAGGAGACAAGCAGTGTACACAATCAGGAATCCTTATCAGATTGTTTGGTCTATCTTTTCCATTTAAAAGTGATGTTTAAACTGTGTTTATAGACAAAAGGTCTGATCAATGAACCTGTCATTTGGTCATGAGTAACATGGAAAAAAGTAATCAGGCGATAAAAATATTGCTATTTCTCCATTTGAGGAACAAAATGAAGATACTTGAAAAAGATTTTGACAAACCTATGCATCAGAAAAGTCAATTGTTACATCTTTGAAAATTTCTCAAATACAAACATCTCTAAAGTTATTGGGAAATGAGATTTTCTGAAGGTAAAATAACTGGGAAAAAAGCATACCCAAAGATTTACTATTATTTAAGCTTTTTAGCTGCTCCCTAAGAAAATAAACTTGGAGTTAAACAAAAACGTTGCTGTTTTTCTACAAAATAAATAACAGTAACATTATACCTATTAAACAGGAATCAGCTGTATAAACAGTTTACCTGCCTCTGACAGCATCTAATGTAGAAAGAATTTCTGGGCAACTATATTCACCGGAGGAATAGCCCAAGTCATGGTAATCATTGTATCTCAATGTACAATAAATGTGATGGAGTAAGTACAACGGAAAATTACTTTAAAAAGTCCATCTTGACTGAGCTTAATCCCATTTTATACTTGAAAATGATGATAATCGCCATACTCTTCTCCTGCTTGTCACTTTAAACTTGCCCAGTAGTTGCCATCATAAGCCTATGATTCAAAATGGTCTTTAGCCAGCTAATCTCTGTTCATTCATTTCTGAAACATGGGTATCTGATTTTCCACATTCATTCCCTTCACGCACAAATAGACAGATGTTACATGCAATCTGAAGAAATTTTGCAGCTTGGAAACAAATCCCTATTTCTGTCATGTATTGCCTCTGGATTCTTTGATTAATTTCCATAAACTAAATCTGAAAAGCTCATAGGCCTCACATCAACCAAGCAAGTGAAGAACACACACACACAAAAAATCAATCATATTCACTGTACCATTCTCTGCAAAGCTGAGCTCTAACAACTCCATGATCAAACAATTTGCAGTTGTGAACAGTAAGAAATGGGAGCCTTTGAAATATGTCCACATGGCAGAATTGTATCTCCCCCCTATTCTCATCCTTCCCACCAGCTCAGCATATGTAAAGTTTTAGGTAGGGCATGTTCAAGTTGTTCCCACAATACAGAACTGAAGAAATGTATGCTGCTGAGGAACAGAGGCATGTGGAATAAATATTTTATGTGCTCAGGAGCTTAGAAATGGCATGTAGGCTGCACATGTATTACAGACTCATGCCAGCAGAGCTGGATCATCAGATGCACAAGGAGAAATGATCCTGGTGGACACAGATGGCATTCAGGAGCTGCCTGTAGAGCCTTATTTGTATCAGCAGCCCGTTGGTGCTCTGGTTCAGCTCCTGACAAAAGGATCTATGACCATCTCTGCTAACAGGGTGCAGCTGCAGCAGGAGCACATCAGCTGTACAGCATACGGTACTTGCAACTGAGAGAAATCACCCAGCACAAGTCTGGCATGAGATCTAGGGACAGAGCCTGGATGTGCAGGGATTACTTCCATTACTCTCTAAGGCACTACTCTATGAAGAATGAAAAGGGCTTGACTTCTATCTTGCCCAGCAGATTTTCTGCTGTCATCCTCATCAAAGCAACCACAATGAAAAACCTTTTCCTTTCAGCCTTGGATACTGATAGGTTTCACACTACTTTGAAAACAGCTTTGTTTAGTAAACAAGTCCCTTATATAACAATAACAAACTAGCTTCCTCTCATACAATTTCACCTTTATCACACCAGTAGTCACTCATCCTTTAGAGGATTTGCAGTAGCACCTGAATGCTAAATTCCTCCTGCTTCTTTGGACCAGATCCCCAGCTAACACAAACTAACTCAACACCCATGTCACAAAATATTCCCATACCTGAGCCAGCTGAAGATCCAGGATTTTTTTTGCCAGTGTGGGCGTTGCTCTAGAGTAACACTGTTTCTGGTCCAAGTAATTCCCAACATTATGGTCATTCACCACACTACCAGACACAAAAAGGAGAGAGTAACCACTAGGAGTAAATAGTCTTTTGTGATTCTCTAGAACATGTGCATGTAGCTAACATACGGTCAACAGAAAAAACAACAAAAAAAACCAAAAAAACCCAACCAGGGATATGGCCATAAATAAATCATATAAAAATCTCAACCTGCTGCTTTGGGGCAGATTCAGTGCTCACTTCTCTCAGATGCTCTCCTGCCTCCTTCCTCACACCTCGAGCGCTGTCAGTTTGCTGTCAGCTTTACAGTATCAGGAGTGTGATCTCTCCGTGGGTACCCTGCTCAGTGTCATTTAAACTGCCCAATCTGCAAGGCCACCAAGGTCAAGGAACTATCAGGAGTAAGGTTTCTTAAGTGCAACGTGTGAGACACCATCTGACACTGTTTATAGATAGACTTAGCCTCTTATTGACCACAAGATAGAAGTTAAAAGCATTGCTTTGGGAGTTCAAATGTGTTAACCTCTGAAGTGATGTTTGAATTAGGGTTATAAAGGGCCTAAAGTTTTGATCAGAGGCTTGAAGAATAAAAAGGATTTGGAAAAATGATAGAGCAGGATCAGAGTAGCTACGCTGAGTGTGCCAACTACTATATTATTGTTGATTTAATTGAGTCCATCTATCAGGTCTGTGCATTATGTGATCCAGTTCCAAAGATGTTTCCCTGCCACAGCTGACAAAATACAGACTATACACTTCAAATGCAGTTGTCGGTCTCTAAAGCAGGCAGTTAGAAAACATGCTGGCTGCTGCAGCAATCAATAATGGGAAGGGCAGTGTACGTTGGACTGACTCCCAAACAATTAAATACTTGCCAGTGTAAAGTAAAAAACAATGCGAGGCCAGGCCAAGAGCTTGTTCACTGTTTGGCAGCTCGCAGCACTACAAACACTGATGGTTTAATAATCGGGAAAATTAACAAAGCTGCAACAGCAAAGGCATTTTCTGAGAGGTTTTCTGATGAACACACTGAAGAGGTAACAAATACACCTTCCCTTGAATTGTGTCCAGATGACACCTGGAATTCCTGATGCAGTTTTCCTGGAAGGTGACTCACAAAGGAGGAGGTTAGATACTTGTCACGGATTGCACATACAGACTATGAAGACACCTCACCACCTTCAGCTAAAGGAGAAATGCCTTTTACCCAGAGAGGAGGCACTTAACAGCTTAACTATTTTGGAACACTGGCCTTGGATTGAGAGTGAACAATCCAGCCCAGCCCTGAGAAGCAGGGAGGGAGAGTGCAATGTCAGAGTGCAGCAAGGGCCAGTTGCTCCCTCAGGGACTGAGCGTGGTGACACAGCCAGGGACGGGCCAGAGAGATGAGCAGGGCAGATCCAGGGTGACACTCCAGGGTCAGCCCTGAGCCCACCAGCCAAGCATACAGAGAGCTGAGGCCAGCCGAGGCCAGCAGACTGCAGGTAAGGCCTGGCAGAGCAATGCCAGCGAGGGCACGGCTGTGACAAAACTGAGGAGCAGCATCCTATGGTGTCATGGGGGCAACAAGTGACAGCCCCAGCTGGGCTGAGCTGCAGGACCCACAAGGATCATTGAGTCCAGCTCTCAGTCCTGTGCAGGACACCCCAAGAGCCTCACCATATGCCTGAGAGCATTTTGCAAATGCTTCTTGACCTCTCTCAGGCTGGTCCTGTGACCATTTCCCTGGAGAGACTGTTCCAATGCCCAACCACCCTCTGGGTGAAGAATCTTTCCCTGATATTCAGCCTCAGCCTCCCCTGGCACACCTTCAGGCCAGCCCCACAGGTCCTGTCACTGCTCACCACAGAGCAGAGATCAGTGTTTGCCCCTGTGAATCCTTCCACACTTGTGATCTGTCCTATACATATAGAAAAGAGGCAGAAAAAGTACAGAAGCTGCAGAGAAGCCCTGGTAGAAAGCTCCATGCTGCTTCACTTGTTACCATGGAACATGTAGGCACTGGCTGTTTCCCTCAACATCCCTGCCCAGACAAGGGTGAGCATATCCCTGCTGTTCCAGGAGGGATAACCAAAGTGGGTGGCATGGAGTCATCAGTGGCCACGGTTCCCTTGGCCACAAAGAGAGGCTCTGACTGGCATTGCAGAATAGTCCTGAGAGAAACAGGCCCTGTGGCTCATGGCCCTGACTCATGCTAACAGCTGCAGCCTTGTTGTAAATCAGCTCAGTGTTTCACAGTGTGCAAAATACACGATTTCAGCATTATTCCTCTGAAACATGACAGGAAATGCTCTGTACTCAGCTTTCCCTGCTGCTTTCTCCTGTGGGGTACCCTGCCTGCAGGGATGTGACAGGATAGGAGACCCATGCTCACCTTTTCTATCTCCATCAATTATCTGGGTTAATATTCTCTTCATGCTTTAAACTTTCTCCACTGCACAGCTGAGGAAATGACAAAGTAGAGGTAGCTATTGCCCTTGCCTTAAAGGTCATTTAGAATGCTCCTGTTACACACAAGCACACACAAACCTCTGAGCTGGATTTATCTTCAAAGACATTTCTCTTTCCAAAGATGGTGCATGTCTGAGACAATGAACATCACCAGAAATCAAATACTCCAGTGCCTAAATTAACATGGAACAGCTTGGCTTCTCTACCTCTCCTCCTCTCCCATACCACTCTTTGGCACATTCTTTTTTGTTTCCCTTTATCTCTTTGTGTCTTGCTTTTTTGAGTCAAAAAAGCAACTGGATATAGAAATACCTGTTAAATAGATTAGCTTTCATGCCTCTGGTAAAACACGGTACTGTGTGATTTCTAGGCATGTGGACAGAAAGAGAAAACAAAGCAAAGCATCATTCTCAATACGCCAAACTCTCATTTCAGAGTGCCACAGAACACAGTTCCCTTTCTGTAACCCTGCAACAGAATGTGTGTCAAATCTCTGTAGACCAAACCCCAAATAGTTCAAGTTCAAGGCTGTGCAATGTTTCCATCTGCCACTCAGCCATCAGCCACAGAACTGCCCCAGGCATGATGTGCAAACAGACTGTCCAAGCACAGTCATCTGGAGCACCAGAGTCTCTGACTGATCAAAGAGACAACCAATGTCAGTTGAACCAGGGAGTCCTAGACCTGGAGAGGACACCACAGGTATATCAAATAAAATCCCAGTCAACAGTGGAAAAGGAAGGCAGTGGCAGGGCAGTGAGTGCTTCAGAAGTGAAGAAGGTGGATTTTTAAGTTTAGTCCTACAGCTGTTCAGGTGAGGCGTGTGAGGAGCTTGGCCTGCCTAAGGAACTTTAACCACCTCACTTGGACATTAAACCAGTGTTACCTTCCTTCCCCCCTGCCTAATTTTCACTCAGGGGCAGAGGAAATGCTGTTAGAAAATGGTTAGGACATAACATTTTGCAGAAGAAGGTACAAAATTGTGCTCAGTGCTTTATAAGGTAATGCACTGATTTGCAGTGCAGTCTAACTCAAACTGCCTGCTGGCTAACAGTCTCACTGAAACCCTGGGAAAACCAGACCAACACTCTGTGCCCTGTATAGAAAATCAAAATATACTTCCAGAGGCTAATTCTGACCTCAAAAGCTTTTTTGAGCTCTCTCATAATGCTAATATTTTTTTTTAGGTCAGGACCATTTTAAATGGGTGTACATTTGCAGAAGCCATGTTATATATCACACAGAAAAATTTTCTCTTGAAAATTTTAAAAAGTGCAGTCTTGACTTTGCATCTTTTAATGGCAGACTAAAACATTAGTTGGTTGACTTAAGGTAATATTTTCACCAGAAACCACAAGAAAAGAAACATCCTAATTGACTAAAAATCCAGCTGTGAACTTAAAATAGAAATTTAAAAAGTCACATTTTTCATGTTACTAAGTTCAGCACTGTCTAGTCTTTGAAGAAACGGATTGGCTCGGCAGAGTGAGCTGGAGCACTCAGCATTCACACGGGAACTCTCCTCTGCTGTCAAGTGGCCCAAAAGCAGGGCTGTGAGACTGTCCATGTCCTGGCTGCTCACTATTAAATGGATCTGCTCGGGCCACCTTCGTGCTTGAAGGAGTGGTTTAGAGATTAAGCTTTTTAAGCTCTTTGTGGATGCTTTGTGCTGTTTAAAAACATCTTTGCCTTTACTGGAGAGATTTTCAAAGCTAAGGAAAGAATCTGTGGGCTGGACCCATTCTGTTTGAGTAGTAATTACACTCTCTCTCCCTAAAGGCCCTGAGTCTTAATGAAATAAACAGCGTAGCTCCCACTGTGTGCTAGAGAGGCAGGATCCAGTTCCATCTGCTCAGGGATCTTCACAGGAATGCTCCTAACTGAACAAGGCAGCAGCAGATAGAATCAAAGTGGAGCAAAGTGTTTGAAATGATTACCTCTAGCACAGTGATTAGTCTGTGTCACAGTTTCCACTGCCATGGAAGCTCCAAAACCCGAACGCACTGTTTGCCTCGGCATTCTGCGCTCACGCCATGCCCGCCCTGGCTGATTCCCACCTAACAGCCACCTTTAGGCCACGTGCCCTAAAGCTGCAGTGGCCAGCGCTGTGGGGATGCGGGAGGGAGCCCCTGCTAGCACTGGCTTTCTGTCCTGCAGGCCTTTCCCCTACCCTGAGCACTGAACTCTGCCCTGTTTCCCTGCTGCCCCGTGACTCACCGCAGAGCCACGCTGCCTGTGCAATGCAAGGCGCCGATCTCCAGCTCCCCAAACCCTCCTCACTCCAAAGCAGGACGGTAGCAGAGTTCTAAAACTCAGCTGAACTCGTCTGGCTTCTCTTAGAACCAATACTCATTGGGAAAAAAATGCTGATTTGGTGAAATCAAGGCATTCCACAGAATTATTTTTACTTCTTGTTTCTTTAAGAAAGAAAAAACTAAGAAATGTTTCAACTTGAAACCTCTTTCGTTTCCCGACAGCTCATCTATCCAGCACATTGACAGCTCATCAGGTGGAGAGAGGCATCCAGCATCTGCACTCTATTACCCAGACAGAGCCAGGGGACCTCAGGCTTCCAGCTGATCACTGGAAAGCTCTGTAGTAAGACAGCATTTATCTCAATTTAGAAGCTTCGGGGACAAGGTTCTTCAGAGAGTGAAAAATCAATGCAGCCCAGCGGAAATTGGCAAGTGCCAAGGCATTTGCAGGAGCTGGAGATTTGGGCCTTGTTTTGTAATATTTGATTAAAAGGGACTTCCACATCCCAAACACGGCACTGCCAAAGTTGAACATCAACTGTGTGAGCGGCCATGAGACAGGATGTGGAAAACTACTTTGTGTTAATGATTCTGTGCTCTGATCAATATTCTACAGCATCCCCATGAACAAGTTAGTGTTTCACAGAAGACAACACAGTGGAAGCAGCAGGTGTGGAATCTCTGGGTCACTGCCACATTTCACACTGCTACAATCCCCTCCTGCAAATATTTGGAAGGCTGGCTGAAGAAAAATAATAAAATAATTGCAAAAATATGGGCTCAGGAATCACACTGGTCTATGAAACAGAGCATCTGATCACATGGGGTGTAGCTGTTTGGAAGATGAGAGAGGCAAAGAACCCCAATGAATCTCTCTTCAATCTCTTTTTGGTTGTTTATATCACATTAGGACATGATCACAATATGTCTGACCCTCATTTGGTATTTTTAAAAGATGCAAAACATTTAGACGGTGTATAAATCCTATCATTACAGTCACTGCAGGGTGTTTGATAGGTGTAGGCTCTCTTAATAAATTGTAGGTTTATTATGTGACCTCAATCTGACTGTTTAACAATCATTTTTTATTCAGTTGCCAGGAAAATCAACTGGCGATGTTTGCCTAATTGTCTGCCTTTGCAACGGGAAGGTTCTAAGAATTTCTCTTATTTAAAGTTTTCTGCCAGCCTTCCTTGGAATTCTGTGGTGCTCTGCTGATAAGCCAGACAGCCTCCACCTTGAAGAGCCTGTCTCATCCATGATTACAAACTTATACTGCTCTCTCCACTGGGGCTTCACCAAGACCTCCTCATGGGCTGGAAGTGCCAAACCCGAGCCCACAGTGGCCACAGATCTGTACAGACATCCTCTGCTTGCCCACCAATCACATCTGATTTTCCCCACTCATTTTCCAAACCCCACAAGCCTGTTCTGGGTGTCTGAACAGTTAGTCTGTATCTCCTTACTTTAGGAGGTCTGGAAGAGAATTAAGAATAACAGAGACATAATTCACTAACATGAGTGTGGAAAATATCTTTGGCACTGTCAAAACCACCTGTTAAAAGGAATATACCTAACAAAACTTTATCTCTCCTGATGGCATGAAACACTAAGCATTTTATCCCAAAGGTTTTCTCTGGTTTTTCTTTTTTTTTTTTTTCTGGATCAATTTATAATTCTACTATTTGAGCATGGTTTCAAACTGTTTCTGTCTGTAAAGTACCACCTAATTTTTCTTCCCAAAGATGGGAAGTATTCCTCTCCAGAAACTTCTCCAGCTTATGTGTTGTTGGAAATTGAAAAGGGTTAAATATCTGGGTAGGAATAATTGTCCAGCACAGGTCCAGGAAGTCAGCAGAGCCCAGTCTTTTTTTCTTTTTTTTTTTTTAATTTTACATGGGCAATACAGGAAGAGACTGATAATTAGAAGAAAAACAATGAACTTACTCTCACAGTGCAGGGATAGAGAAGCTTATGAAGGCAATCATGAATTAAAAGTTCAGAGCCCAAGTTCTTAATCCTGAAACTAGAAGACAGTTGGGGAGAAGGGACATCTGTTCCTAGAACAAAAGGCCAAGAGGGACAGGATGGGGCGAGTTCAGCTTGTTGCTGCAGCTCCCCCTGAGCTGCCACAGAAGTTTGCTTCAGCCTGATATGATTTTTAGCTCTCTTTGGAAGATGCATTTGACACTGTGCTTGTTCTACTTACTGTCACTACTAAACCCTTTTTATTCTTCTGCAGGGAAAGCTCAGTCACCATAGCTGTCTACTCCTATCTCCTTCCTTCCCTCTGACCCTCAGATCCAAGACATGAAGTTACATTTCTCTATTTCTTCCATCAGCTATTGTGGTATGAGAGTTCCACTAAGACATGGGCATGTTCCAAAAATAACATTCGAATAAAGACTTCTGTGTTTTTAAGACCTGACCCAAAATATTTATTTATCCAGAAGTTGAAATTCTCACGAGCAACGGGTGAAATTCTGAGGAGAGGAGATCTGCAGCAAGCCTGGACATAACTCTGAATCCCAGGACAACAAGTGCTATAATAGAGGCAATGAAAGATAAGCCATGAACAAAGAGTCAGCAGAAATCCATATATTAATGCAATTTCATAACTTGCATCAGTTACTTTCATATGAGAAGTGAGAATTAAAGCATAGATACACTCAAAAAACAATGGAGATTCCTACAAATCCTGGAATGACTTGCTACTGGCAGGGAATAATGGATGGCTTATGGCAAATAGGAGATCCACAGTTTCCCAGGAGGCTTATTCCCCCCCACTGCAGGATACAAATAATTCCCATTGACTTTAGTGCCTTTCCTGCCGTGAAGGACGAGGAACTGATTGGCTTCAGTGGGAGTTACTAATAACTTGCATGAGGAAAATGAAGCTCTAAAGAAACAAATTAAGAATGACTCTGTCTACTTCTGAAATCTATCTTAAATATTTCTCTCTATGTCAGCTGCAAAAAAACAACAAACAACTCAAATATCCTCATCTATAGAAACTAAAAAATTCTAGCAACACTGATAAACAACTGTACATGGTCAGGGTAGAGCAGAAGCAGCAACAAAGGCCTGAGGAGCTGAAATGTTTCTCATGGAAGAAGTTCTCTGTGAAGCATTTGTCTCCTGGGGAGATCTGGCCAGCCAAGAGCCAAGCTGCCTTCACCCTGCAGATGTGACAGGATTCCCTCACTAGCACGGTGTAGTGATCTCGCTGTGCCTGCGTGCTTTGTTTCATTCACCACCGAAGAGCAATTACATTTAAAAATCAACACAAATAATAGACCCTGCTTTTTGGCAGTTGTGTGCTTTGAATTCCCCTGCTGCCCATCAGTATCGCTTATCTCACGGAATATCTGGTGCAGGAGAAGAGAAGCAAGAAAAGCTCTTCTTTGAGAACTGCACTTGGAGGAAATTCATGGCTTTGGAGGAGACACTTGGGCTAATATTTAATCTGGAGAAGCAGCATGGACAGTCACACAGCTGTTGGCCTACCTAGTCAGGCATATCACATTTCCACAGCAGGAAAGTGCTCTCAAGAAAGCAGTGAAATGTGGATGTTTGGCAGCCAAGTGAATGAGCACAGGAGTGCTGTGCATTTCTTCCCAGCTCCTCGCAGCCATCCAGCCAGGACAACTCCCAGGGACAGGAAGCAGTGCCAGAGGAGCTGCTCCCGTGTAGGCAGTGGTGCGAAGGAGACCCTGCTGCAGTCTCCACTGGTGTGGCAGCACTGAAGGAATCACTCCTGGAAAGGGGAATTAATAAATTACTCTCAGACATCCCAGGAAGGCTCCCACTGCTGTCAGTGAAACGCTGGGTATAGGCTGTGGGTAAAACAACACTGAATGGCGGGGCTTTTCAGCAAAAGGAGCACGAGACTGTGAGCAATGTATTTGCTAGAACTGATTTGCCTTTGTTGTTGAAGAAAGTGTGGACAGCCTGCATGTAATACAGGTTCTGCTGGTAGAGGACCAAGTAAAGATGTAGTTCAGTAATGAATTTAGAAAGAAGGGAATAAAAGGAGGCTTCCTTCTCTGTTTGCTTTTTTTTTTTAACCACCTGCCATGCAGTCATTCCCTAAAGCTCAAACAGAAAGTATCCTTCCAGAGTATTTTCATGGGCCCTGGGGCCAGGCAGTTGCTAATCTGGATGAGACAAGAGCATCCACTAAGGAGGAAACAAGAGCAGGAAGCATGGAAATCATCTCAGACTGTCCTTGGCTTTACTGACTTTCCAGGGAGACCCCACCTACACATTTAATGGGGTCAGAGCCATAACCCGAGGCTATAGGATACAGATTCCTGATCATTCCCCTACAGTAAGGAGGTACATTTCCAGCTAAACTCACAAACAATGCTGAATAGCTACAGAAGATTAACAGGACCTCCCACTTCATGGAAACAGTGACTGTTTACATAATATGTAATGACAGTAAATCATAACAAATCCTAGGAGAAAACTCCAGTGAGAGATAAAACAACATGACCTTCTGGTTTTTCTTCTTTTCTCAGTCTTACAATCCATGTCTTTATTTCCCCAACCTGTAAGGAGTTTTGCAAATGCTTAATTTTCTGTACATCACTAGGCCCACATGTTTTAGCCTCATTAGGTAAAAAAAAAAAAAAGAAAAAAAAAGTGCATGCATAAGAGAATGTCCTTTTCCCCTTTGCTTATTTGAGCTCCCTACCACTGTGGTATCAAAAATGCAATTGTTCCACTTGGCAAGGTTAAACAATTAGCATTCTAAATTCAGGGCTGCCATTGAGTAGCTCCACTATTGATCCCATTACTGTGCTGAGCCTGGCCAGCTGAGGAGCAGACCCTGCCTGAGGTGCTGAGGAGTTTGCAATTTGCAAAGGAACTAAACAAACTGCTGCAGGGTTGCAGGGGCAATTAGCAACAGGACAACTGGCTTCTGAAACTCATCTGTTGGTTGAATTTTATTCCTGAAGAATGTCCTACCTGAGAAGATCTCATGCTATCATTTGCTGTATTATAATACAACATAGCTTTTGCAAGACAGACTTCATTACTTTTCCCCTGGGAACTCCTCCACTTTTTTTTTTTTTTTTTTTTTTTTGGTGCATGTTCATGTGAGCAGATCCATAATTACACAACCAGAACTCAGACTTGCTTAAAATCAACCAGTCTAGTTTTTTATGCCCTGACAGGTCACTCTTGTGTAAAAAAACCCCCATATTTCTACAAAGGCAAGCAAAAACTAGAAAGAATATGTGTTTCTTTTCATATCTAATATTTACTTTAAACATCGGGAAGCTTAACATGTCAGGCCTAAAAGCCACTCTGGTAGGCATGATACCAACACATGGAAAACCAAACAGAATCTACTCCTGGAGCTCTCCATCACCATGTGTCTGCATTACATTACAGCACAGGACTTTTAAGCAAAGGAATTCATAGAATCATAGAGTCACTGAGTGGCTTGGAAGGGACTTTAAAGATCATCTGATTCCAGCCCCACTGCCATGGACAGGGACACCTCCCACTTGGCTCTGAGCTCCATCCAACCTGGCCTTGGACACTTCCAGGGATGGGGCAGCCACAGCTGCTGTGGCCAACACCTGTGCCAGGGCCTCAGCACCCTCACAGAGAAGAATGTCTTTCTAATATCTAATCCAAACCTACTCTGTGTCAGTTTGAAGCCATTGCCCCTTGTCCTGTCACCACAGGCTCTTGTACTTGCTACAGGCTGTTGATTGCCTGTGGCAGGCCTGCCACGGGCTGCAGGAATGCAAACCCTTCCTGTGCTGGAGGAGCTGGTGCCCATCCTGGGAGCACCACCTGCAGCCTTCTCCCAGCCCAGGGTGTCCAACACGGGCAGGCTGGGAGTCCTCCTGCAGAGCGTCCCCACCTGGGCAGGCGTGGGGAGAGGCTTCTGGCTACTCTGTTCATGTACTCCGTGATTTAATCACCCAACAAAGAAATAAAATTCAAAACAAGGACCCTCACATGTGAATTCCCTACATTTCAGGACTTGCCCAGCTCCCATTCATGAGGCAGCTAAAAGGCCTCTTGGAAAAGCACAACCTCTAATGACCATGCGTCCTTGTGCTCTGGAGTGTGGGCTACAGCAACTAATAATAGATGAAGGTTTACATGTTTTTCTTGTGTTTCTGCTGGGACTGCTGTGTCATTAATTCAGCTTGTGCCTGGCTACTAGTGTTAAACATTCCCTTTGTGGCTTTCTCTAAATCTTAAATTTTGCATGTGACCACACGTAAATGTAAATGTGTATTTTTATGGTCCTGTAATCTCAGTGCTTTTAAATCCCGGTTGCCTGAAGGCACACAGGGAGCTGAAGCAGAAAAGCTTGGTCAGTTTGTGATCATTTAGAGCTAGTTTATTTGCTCTTTCTGAGTGGATTCAGTTCCTGTAGAGGTTTTTGCCTTTAGTGTAATAGAGTAAAGATAAGATCTAGAAACCTAATTAACCCTGCAGGGCCTGTGAACAAGGCTCATTAGAAAACAGTCAAACACATTTATGCTTAAATGCCTTATTTACAGGAATCCATATCGGATTTCTGAAAGCAGGTATACAGTGCCATGTACTCATACCCTTAACCACTGTAAACCACTTCCTTCAGTGCAGCTGACAAATGTGCCAGCTGGAGCTCAAAGTCACCTGGACTGTACATGTAACTAGCCTGTACTTTGAAAGGCAGCCCAGAATGAATGGAAGCCCTGTCTGCAGGACACTGTAAGAGAGAGTCCTTTCACCTGCACCCCAAAGCCAGTGCAGGTGTTCCCCAAAAGCAGTGCCATTGCAGCCCACATCCTGATCAGTGATCAGCAAACACCACTCTGAAGCGATCTCTCCAGGGACTTGCCCACCTGTCCAAGGCGGTGACAATGAGATACATGTGATCACAGGCATCTCTGGGGATGACTGGAAAGACTTCCTAAGGACTCAGAATGAGGTTATTACAAACCCCATCCTGAAATTGCTTCACATCTCTGTAAATATCCTGGGTCAGACTGGATTGAAGCGTGGATTCTAGTACTCGGTGCCCGTGAATATACATGTACTTGTCATACAAGTTCCAGTTATCTGAGAACAAAAGTAGCCTCAGCAACTCTGAATTCTCCCTCTTTCCTAACCCTTCACTCCTTCTACCCCTGTCCCTCACCACAGAGAGACCAGAAAAGCTAAGCCAATAGAGATCTCTGGAAACAGCTGATATGTTGGTGCATTAGTGGGTGAAGCTATGTGTCGTGCACATAGTGACTTAAAAGCCAGGAGAATTAATTATTCTTGCTTCTCATGACATCTTGAAGGACAGCCTGGATTCAGAATTAGGTCTGCTCAGTACTTAACTTTGTTGTAAGTGACTGCCTGACCAGTGAGTAGGATAAATGATGCCACTGGGACTGAAATGTATCTTAAAATGAATCATTTGCTTAATGGTTGTCCTGGAAAAGGATGGGTTTAAATACAAATTTAAGGGCATTTTCTGCTTCAAGGCTTGTGGGATTGAAGATCCCATCAAAGAGAGATTCTAAGGAAGACAGACCAACACTGTGTCACCAATGTTTTAAAATCACAGGCATTATAAATTTAATTTATTTTATATCCTATATCCTGTATCCAAGCTCAACTGGTAAACACAGTAACCTCTATGCTATAAATTTTTCAGGAAAGGGATGACTTTTGTTTGGCACTTACTGGCATTTAATACAACATGAACAAGTCTAGAACTGGCGTAACTGTGCTCTAATGATATTTGAATGAAAATAATTGTGGTTTTAAAAAACCCCTTAGCTTAAAGTTCTGGTTCGTAGGCCTGAAGTAATTATTTTATTGGCCCGTTTAAAAGCATGCCTTTTCAAACAAGGCAAAACCTCTACCACTTCTATAAGTAGATTCATAATTTATATTGTGAATCTCTTTGACACGAGGAAAATCCCAAATCAAGTTACTCTTCAACCTGAACTAATAAATCCTGCCTTGACATGAGTTCTTTCTTCAGCGCTTCATTTACAAGGAGTCATGTGGTTTTTTAATAATCAGTCTCGTTGTTTCCTCTTCATCCTATTCAACAGGCAGTGATAACTGCAAAAGCATCTCAGGCAACTGACAGCAGCTCGGATGCAGCACTGAGAAATATCTCTGTGAAATCAGCTTTAATGAGATATCAAAATCTCACATCTGCAAGTCTTGGCGGCCAGACAGTGCTTTGGAAAGCAAAGCTGGTTTCCCTAGCCCAGATTAGTCAACACCAGGTTCCTTGGTCTAACATTTCACTAAATATTTTCCCACAAATGTCCGAGTGCATTTTGAAGGGCATTGCTGACAACATAAACGTGCCCTAAGGTGAAAATCCCGAAACATTTCCCTGGGTGATCTTTGTGTCTGGACATTACCAGTGCAGATGTCTGTAATCAAGAGATCTCTATGGACCCGCTAATTATTCCCTGGGCTTTTCCACTGGCAGGAAAAATCCCATTTGTCCCAGCTTGTTTGCAGAACTGCTTCCATTTCCACTGTGGTGGCATTAATTAGCAAAAACCTGTGAAAATTGTTGGAGTTTATAGGTTCAAAAAAGCCCCACTAAGCATTGCTCCCAAATATTCCTATAAATTCAGCCATGGCAACAAGTCCTGAAGGCCCAGCTTTCTCAGTTGGAGCAATTTTTCATGCTTGTAGCAATAAGTGGGAAATAATGGGGGTCTCAGATTCCCATTAGGAAAGTTGCTTCTGTGACCTCTTCATGCAGATGGATGGTGAATTTCTCAGATAATAAATCAAAGTTTCCTGATGGTGCAGAGGCATCTCTTGCTGAGGCCCGTAGAGCTGCTGGCTGCCTTCTATTCAAAGGCAGCAGGCCTCTGCCCGGCAGGAAGCTTTCCCTACAAATCCTTCCCTCACCATCAGGAGATGGTAGGGCCTCTATAAACTGCCCAGGCATTTTGGGGAACAGCCAGCATCCTGCTGGGAAATGGACACTTTTCAACTTCATTGACATCTGTCACACATACAAAGAATAGAAAGCCATCAGGAAAAAAGCCACATTATGACTTTCCCATCAGCAGGGCCAGTTAAGGCTTTGTCCTTAAAAGGTATTTAAAAGGTTCATCAGAGCTACCTTGCTTAATTGTATATTTAGGAAAAGAATCTTACCTTTGGGTTTTAAGGACCATGGAATGTTCCTCTGCTTCTTGATACTTTTTGCATTAGGCTAACTTTCCTGTAGAAATTATGAACCAAAAAAAAAAAAAAACCACCCAAAAAAAACCCACCGAAAAACCCCCCAACCAACCGTGATGCTGGTTTTTCCATGCAGTTTTTATTAACTTTCTTCTGAATAAGTCCCTGCAAGGAAAATGACACCAATTTTTATTATCAGAAGTATATTTATTAAGTGACAGTCTAATTCCCAGAATAGCAATGCATTCATTTTTTTTTTTTGGAGTTACAGCTTTTTTCCCAAATGACCCTAAAATAAGCATGGGAAAGCAGCATTGTAAATACAGTAACGAATTTCAAGTGAATATATTTTTTCCCCTCAATGTATTGCTTATATTAAACACTGTGGGGAGGATAGTGCTGTCAATTTTTAACATAACGATAAAACTTGAAGGTGATGCTCTCTTGCTAACTGAAATAATTTTAAAGTTTCTTGAACAGAGGTGGCAAAACTTCAATAGAAATTTCTCCTGCTTTGTGATGGATATAGATAATTAATTTTTCCTTCTTTATGCAAGTATTTCCCTCACAAAGCAATAGAATCCAGTAGGTAAATGCGCCTTTAAGGAAAGAGGAATTTTCAGCTGTAGCTTTGACATGTTGCAGGAGCATGGACACACTTTGAACATTTGGTTTCTTCAAACGCTGATGATGCCTAATGTAAGTGTTTTTATATGGCATTATAATAACTAATGATAAAAAGAATTTTTAATTGCTTTTGCACTTATCCCAGAAGTCAATATAAACGATTCGTTGTGGGTTTTCTCTGTTGATTTCAGTGGAGTCAGTGTAGTTTATGTAATGGTGGCTGGAAATGGGATTTGGCCAACTGGCTTCAGTCTTTTTACTTGTTCTACTAAGTCGACTCAATTCTACACTGGAGTGATTGAAGTTGGCAGGACCGGGCTTTATTTTTTGCAAAGATGTTCAGCTTGATGCAAGAGAAGTATGGGAGACAATGTACTTACCCAAATGAAGACTGGGAGACAAACTCACTGGTCAGGCAGTCACACACATCTGCTCAGCAACGATGGCCAAGCCCTGGCACTGCACAGGCTCCAGGGAAAAGGGATTGAGCTGCTGGGGGCTGGACAAGAGGAGCAGTGACGGGCTGGGATCATCCCTCACTGCATGGTGACCGTGCTGTAATGGAGGCAATTGGAGATGAGATGAGTAAAGAGTGAGGTGGGTTTAGAAACAGGTCCTGGAGAGGCCCAAGCTGAGCACTAAGCTCCAAGGTAGTTGGTTCCCCAAAGCAGCGTGAGAGCCAAAGTCATACAAATGAGTCACACCTGCTTAAAGCCATTGCAACAGAGCCATGAGGGGCTGCCCTGTAATGGAAAGCAGTCAGGATTCCTCCTTTGGGTGACAGAGTTTTAACAGCCTTTTTTCTACAGGCTGAGCCTGACTGAGCAAACCTAGCAGCAATGGCAAACTTAGCAGTCTTCAAAATCTGGGTGGAAAGCACTATCAGATTCTGTCGGACAGAAAACATACTTTTCGTGAAGAAAACTTCTTTGTTAAAAATTAACCTGCTGCAAGTGTTTAAAAGTCTAGCTCATTCTGAACACCTTAAAACAGAAGTGACTACAACATTCCAGAAATGGGTCTCCATCAATTCAGGAGTTCAACAGTTAAATACCTTTAAAGGTCCAAAGTTTAATGATGCGGACTCCAGAACGGCTCTTTTAAACTGCCTAATTCTTGTAAAGCATGTAATTTTTTATGGCAAATGGACTTTTCTGAAATGAAGCTGCAGATTTCCTTTTTCCCATTGTGATTTCATGAGCTGCTCAGAGGATGAGCTCAGTGCAGATCCCCGTTCTGGGTGTCTGGAACAGGCAGGAGGCTGATGGAGCCCAGTTTGCCACTGCCAGTCCCAGCTGTGCTCAGAGCTCAGGCGGGGAGCACAGCACAGCCCAGTCAAGTGTTTCAGTGCACACTTCATGCTCTAAGATTCAAACCCTGAAAACAAAGCCAAAGAGACTCTTTGGATGCTTAAAAATACCCACGGCCGCAAGCATGTACGTGGAAGAGCCTGAAGTACTCCCTGGTTTCCTGGTGTAAAGACAAAGACATAAAATTACAGAATTAAGCCAAAGGCAATGCTGAAGGCAGTCAGTGAACTTCCCAGAGATATTCCATACAAAACATAAAAAATTTCAATGCTTTTTATAGACTCTACTATGAAAAAGGCAAATAGTCTGAAACAATATGAAAAATATCTTTCTATTTTTGAACAAGTGTAAATAGTGCAAAACTGAGATTTTTCAAAGTACTGTTTCATTTTCTGTTCAATTTCTGGGACCTGTCAAATAAACTATTGTCCTTCTCCTTTTCTCAGGCTGTATCTTTCTCTGAACAGCTGCACATACATAATTCTATGTATAGGGAATTTTATCACTGAGATTTTAAACAATTGAGATATTCTGGAATATAAATGCTCTAGAAGTGTCCTTAACAATCTGCAAGTATTTATACATAGCAGAGAAGCACATTTAATACTGACAATCAGTGCACAGCTAAAGGCAAGCATCAGAAATTCTGAAACAAGGGCACTTCTGGTTTTTACTCTTACATCATCAGGTTCTCTTTTGAGCAGTATAATACAGCTCCAGAAATAATCTGACACTGTTGTTTCCCTGTGACCTGTATATAGGAAGCTGCTGTCCTTGTCTTGCCTATTGTCTTATTTATGGAGGGTGTTATGGGCTCCTGTTTCCTTTAGGAAAATGCTACAGAATGCTGGGCATGCCTGACTGTCATTCAGGCACATTTCAAAGCTAAGGAATGTCTCTCCTCTCTCTGGATCAAATAATTTCTCCCATGTAAATATATTTAACATTTTAATACTCCTGTTGCACAAGAAAAAATCTGGCAATCTTTTCCCCAAGATTTTCTGACGAACATGTGATTAGTCCAGTGCTGTAAAGAGGAAAATTCCTTCATCCTCTGACACTGGTGCATGGCAGTTACTGCAGAAGACAAGCTAATGACCCAAGATTTGCAAGGGGACTGCCCCATGCTGTGACTTTCAGCTTTGCAAAGGCCACACGGAAGGTTTCATTTGTCTCATTAACTTTCCCACTGTACCAATCAGAAGTTTATTAAGAGAGTATTTTTCTCTTTTAACTTTTACAGTCCATATACCTCGGCAGGAGCCTGGGCACGCTGACCCAGGACGCCCCTTCCAGTCCTGGCTTCCTATGAGATGCAGGAAAACAAATCACAAAGGTCCCGAGCAGTATTTTTACAAACTCTAAATGAGATGAAGCACAACAACGGAACATGTGATTGCACCAGCAACCTTCAAGGTAATATGACAGACACAAACCATATTGTGCTGTATATAAACTATACAAACATTTCCACTTGATTTCCTAAGGAAATGAGGCTTATGCAGTCATGCCTTCTGTCTGTTCATGTCTGCCCCTAATAACATTCAAACCCACTGCCACATGTCACTGCAAGTTGTCAGGGGAGAAGTAAAAGATTTGGAGATAATTATGTTCCCCCAGCTCTTGTCATTGCACAGAGGAAAGAGACCTAAATTAGTGCCCCCAGCTGAGGAGAATCTCCTTGAAGGAGTGGGATCAATGGTTCCTTGTCCAGTCAGTACAAACAGCTTATTTCCAGCCTTCCAATCTGCCCGCACGGGGCTCCACAGCAGATGCAGCAGGAGCTGCCTTTTGCCCTTCTGCTGGTGAGTGGTCCTGGGATCTGGGGTCTCCTGAAGGTCCCTGCAAGGCACATGGAGACCCAGTTCCATAGCAAACTGAATTTTGATTACTCCTGGAACAGCCCTTACAATTTTCCCACAAAATGAACACGATAGTTTTGGATTTTAATTCCTTGGTTGGGAAATTTCTGCTCTGTTCATTCTTCCAGTGGCCTCAAAGGGCAGGAATCCAGCACACAGGCACTCAAGAACACTTGGTCGTACTAGTGGCTACATTGTTTATCTGAGATGGAGAAATGTTTTACTGGGCTGAGGATCCCCTCAGACCTTCTAGAGACTCTTCTAGAGAGGCCATGTCTCACTGTCCTAACCTTCCAGTAATTTATTAAACCACAGGAGTCCCTGCTGACATGCAAGGTTTGCTCTTTCTCACACTCAAGTTCAATCTACCTAATGTGATTCTTTGCTTGAGGGTGTCCTTTGGAACCAGTTCATCCTCCACAGTTCCCTTCCTTGCCCCCACCCCCCAGCACCTTTTCTTTTTATTGCCAGATCACAGACACTAATCCTGCCCAGCTCAGAGGCATTCTGAGACACCTGTTAAAGTCATGATAAGTGGAAGGCAGCATGAGAAGACATTCCTTGAAGCTGTGCTGCTGACATGCATCATACGGAAAAACTTCCTGAAAACGTCTGACTTCAGCATCCTGTGGAGCATTCTAAATCCTGTCACTGTACTTTGGGGGTGGAAAAAACCCAAACCCTAAGTATTTTAAAACAATACATCTGGGTGCAAGAAAAATCACCCTGAAAAAAAGAACTAGCTCTCTGAAAAACATTTGACATGGTTTCCAAGCCACTGAGCATGTCAAGTGGAGCAGGTAGTGCAGCAACCAGAGATCTGAGCAGAAAAAAAGGAAAACTTGAATCCAAATGTACCTTGAAGTACAATACTTATGGATCCAGCAAGGTCTGACCTTTTAAGTTAACAGCTATTAAGTATTTACACACAGGGAGGAAGAGGAGATTCATTGCTTGTGAGATAAACAGAATACTCATGCCAAGGCAAGGAGTCTTTTAAAAGTCAGATCAATTCAGTCAATAAATTAATGACTGCAATGCTTTACACACTTGGGATGGAAAGCTTCCTCCCCTGCCAAGTTATCTGACATTTTTTTTGGGGAATTATTATGTGCATAAAGCATTTCTAGAGACTGTGATTTTGAAAAAGATTTACACTTTTATTCTTTGCTGAAAGAGAGTTATTTCCTGGGGACGTAGTCCTATTTTTGAAGGATTCACCAGCAGACCTTATTTTTAGCAACTAGTTAACCATTCTGCCAACAGAGCATTACTCTTAAGAATTAATGAATGAATACTGTTGTTAAAATATCTTTTTCAAGAAGGATCCAGCAATACTGAAACTGCAGTCAGGACAACTGAGCAAACAACACAACATCCTCCAAACCCACTATTCTAACTCAGCTGGGTGCTGCTGCTGCAGTCAGCCTGTTTATTTGCATGGCTATGAATTGTGAGAATTGAGCTTTTTTCCTTTTAATGAAGTATTGATTTTAGAAAATCACTCAAGACAGAAAATCCATACATTAACAGGCTGGCTTCACTGGCCAAGACGTGTTATTTCATAGCACTTCTGAGAAAATTCAATGCATAAAGTCCTTTCAGCCACTGCAGACAGGACAGATCGATGTGGCTCTGAGACACAGATCAAGGCTTTAGGGACTGATCCACACAGAAATACCTCGGAGACTCCTCCCTCGGAGGGATTAAGTCATTCTTCACAATGACAAAGGCCTGAGATCCAGAACTTGAGGGTGAAGTTGGTCTCCTGTTTATTGTACACAGGATTTTTTTATGGATTTCCAGCAGATTTTCTTGAATAAGGAATTCCATGTCTCACAAACTGAGAGCTTGTAAAGACTGTAAAGGAATATATTCTTAAACTCAAGAGAAGTGCTTTTGAAGGGAAAAAAGGAGAAAACAAACAAGATGTCAGAAAAGAAATCTCTTAAAACAACTGAAGCACACAAGCTGTATTCCCAGTTCTGGAAAGCATCCCTAAAGAGAACAGGAGTTTATGCACACAGTTGCACATTGTCCATAAAAAGGACAAATTTCAGTATGTGTTAACCTGTGGTCAAAGTCTAGATAGTCAGCCTTCTACAAAATAAATGTGTCCAAGTACATTTAGAGACTATTCTTGAATTTAGGAATTCCAATGGAAACAAAGCTCAAAAGAAATATTTTTTTTGTTGGTGTTCACTTTTTTAAAATACACTCCCCACTCAAAAAAAAAAGAGTATTAATTAAGCATAAAATAAGCTTCTATTAGGTGCTAGAGGTACTCACTTCCTTGTGACTTGTTAACTGACAAATATTTCCAAGTTAAACATTGATTTTCCTTTGCTTTGTTTCACTCCTGTCTTGAGCAGTCCCTCGGGCTGTGGGATTACAGAAGGAGCACACACACAGAGCCCTCCTTTCATGTTTCATGGACTTGGGAGCCATTAGGTCTTTCCTCAGCAAAGCTGCAACAACCCACTCAGGGAGCATCTCTGGAGAGTGCTTGGACACTGCAGTGGTTAAAGCTGGCAGAGGTGGTGAGATCTGGCCCGCTATCTGGCAGGAAATAGTTCTGCAGAGATAACTGAGTGCAATTCTATGGCATGCAAAATACATATGGTCATAATAGATAGTCTTAAGTTTCCTTCTCCTCTAAAATCCATTAATTCAGTGAAGTTTCCTTGGGAAGTGAAGGATCAACTTTTGATAGGACCCAGATCCATTTGCATCTTCACTAAATTTCTGCTGTACCTCTTGAACTCAATACTGTCCCAACTTTAGACTAACTTTGCTGTGATTTACTTATTTCCATTTAGGAAAGCAACCACAGAAATTAATAAAATAAGTACTATGTCTTATGAAAAACATTTAGAAAGTTAAATGTCAGTGCAGTAGACAAAGCCCAGAACAAAAATCCTCTGAATTTTGGGTCTGCTTTGCCACCTGCTCCCAGGAGCTGAGACACTCACTTCATTTTTTTCTGACTTGTTTTTTTTTTTCTTAGCAGTAGTAAAAAAGCTGTTTGCTTGCTTTTCTCTCAAGCATATTATAAAAACTGGTTATTTTGTACTTGTTTTATTTATTTGGTTTAATCAAATTTAACCAGGCCCTCATCCAACAAAGTTTCTAAGCATATATTCCACACATAACCACAACTTTTGTAAGAACAGAACACCTTGAACCTGACCTTCACAGCTATGATATTTTTGTCTTGCTTTCTGTGCACTCCCTGAGGTTTCCCAGTACATGTAGGGTTTTTTGGTAAAATGGATTTCCTCTTCTACACTTGCAATGAAACCACCTCTAACAGCAATCCTGCCCTTCAGCTTGGCTTCTCTGGGTAGAGAGAAAACTGCACCAGTGAATGCAGGGAGAGAAAAGCTTGCTGGGAGAGATGTAAGGGAGATGAGCAGGGTTTTGTGATTCTTCTTCAATGAGAAGAGTAAGAGAGCAGCAGAATCATAGAACAATTTGGTTGGAGGACCTTAAAGATGACCCAGCTTGAACCCCTTTGCCATGGGCAGGGAGACCTTCCATGAGAGCAGGCTGCTCAAAGCCCCATCCAGCCTGGCCTCCAACACATCCAGGGATGGGGCAGCCACAATGGTAACAAAGACAATATTCTGGGGGGAAGAAAGAAGGAGTCAAAAATCCCACCAAAGTCAAAGCCCTTCAGAGAGACAAAGGAGTGATAAGAGAAGCTAAAGCAGCAATTCTCCTTCCCAGCTAACAGGATCATGTTCTCCTTCCAGGGAATGTCTGATTCTGAAGCCAAAGATGATTTATATAGTTTGGTTAACCGAGGCAGGGGAGGCAGACTATTAAATGTGCAGGAGTACTATACTGAACCAGGAGAGAGAAAAAAGATAGAAATATTCTGTTATTGATTGGTAGCTGAAAACACAAGCTGGTATGAGGGTTAAGCTGATACTGTACTGTAGGGGTAGAGGAAGAGACAAAGAAATACTATTAGAAGATTTAGGAATAACCCAACTAGGACTTGCCAAGAAAAGGAAACCACTTTATCCAAAGGGAAACTTCAGGTGCAGGGACAGTTCTGACAGATATAAGAGACAACATACTGATAAAGAGAGACCTGCAAAAAGAACATCAGAGTCTGTGAAAACAAGACATAGTTTGGGAACAAGAAAGCCAAGACAACATCTGGTATTTGGGAAAAGATACCAGAACTGCAATGGCTCACATCATTTTGGCATTTGCAAGCTCTTGAAGGGAGGTACTGGAGAAAGCCCAGTACAAAGTCAATGGCCACTGCACGACAAGGCTGGAGAGGTCATAGGACGTGAGATAATGCTGCTGAGGACCCGCTGGTGGCTGAGAAAATCGCAGTTTCTGCATGGCAGAAGACTGGAGGCATCTTTGCTTTTTACATGTTTCTCAGGGATGACATTGCTCTGCCAAAACTTGCAAGGTTGTATCTGTCTCAAGTTCATGGTGGATGAGGTAAGGCCCTGCTCACTCTGATGTAATCTGAAATAAATGGGATGGACAAGGGATCAGATTAAAGAAGTGGGTCAGGTCTGCTGCTGGCGCTGCTCCACTGACGTCAATGGAACTAAGCTGATTTACACCAGCTGAATATCTGTCCTGGAGGTTTCCATGCATTTAGATAAAATAAATAAAAATGCACATTAAAAGCTCCCCTTGGTAGATCCCAAGTCCAAATGCCTCATCCCCAAATAGAGTAAATAAATTACAAGAAAGCAGTTACTGTAGACATCACTTGTTACAAGTCAACAATGAGCAGAATAAAGATCAGGCCACCTGAAATCTTTAATTGCTCCTTACACCACTGAGTGAGAGAGAAACTGATAATTCAGCACAAAATCACCTTAACTCTCACCCAAAACAAATATCTTAGCAGTAACTGTTCCTGGAATGAACGGGTGCCCTCCTTTGCCTCATAAAACATTAACTTTCATCCCCATCAAGGAACTAAGGCTACAAAATAAAGTTTTAGCTTCAGTGCAGAACTGGGTCATACCTTTATTGCTGAAGAAAATCAGTGTTCGTGTTCTACAGACAGGAACGCAAACACTTTCTGAAAACAAATCTAAATGCACAGATAAACTTCCAGGTGTTCCTCAGACTTATGTTCACACCCCCACGTCCTTATCCTAACTCAAATATAATTTCCTTTGGAAAATATCTTTATAATTGCTGTTCTTCTAAATAATACTTTGGAAATGTTACAGGCAGACAACATGTGTGCATTGGCAACACTTTGTAACTTCATCCCCAAGGAGGAAATATTTAGCTGTTGGTAGTGTAAAACCACCCTGAGAAATGGAAAATCAGCTGTATTATAATGAAATTATAAATCATACAAGTTTTTGCATCCAGGAAAAATAGGCTGTATCCTCAGACTGTTGGACATCACCAGTGTTGTCCTGTGGAAATTACATCGCTTTGCTATTCACTCCAAGTGAGTGTTTGCTTTGGTGCATTTATCACACCAACAAATAAACCATACCTCAGTTATTTCGGGAGAGTGACCTAGGCAGGCGGGATCTCAGACAAGTTTAGAAATACTTGTGTTCATGAATGACCCCAAGCTGTGTGTATTGCACACAGAAGCACTCTAATCTGTGTTTCCAGTTTACTTCAACCTCAGCAGCTCTGAGGTTCTTCTGGTCACACTGTGCTGACTTCAAGCACAGATGTTTCTGCTGAGGCCTGAAAGAGAGCTGAAGAATTTTGTCACCTTTTAAAAGTCCATCAAAAATCCTGCATTCAAGTAGCAGCCAAATTGACTTGCTGGACATACTAATTCAGTCTGGCATCTCCCAGGCTTCTACTGCTTGTGTTTCACACAACAAACTTAGATGTGATTTACATATGCAATCTCAAAAAATATATATTTGCTAAGTAGATAGATTTATTCATTGCTTTCTTCTCATGGTAAACTAACTTTTCTCCACTTCTACCCTCCAGGCTCAGTTTTGAGGTCTTACTGACACTCCAGCTCCAGCTTTCTGCTGCCTTGGGGTTCAATCCATACCTGCTTTGTGCTGCACAGAGCAGAGTGAGGATGCAAACGTGGCTAGGGTGACTTGCTGGTCTAATCCTTCTTCCTCTACCTGCAGTTATCAAAGCCTTCTATGTCTTTGTGCACTAGAAACCTCTCCTCTCCAAACATCCACCCTGGGAAATTGTATGCAAATAAGCCTTGTGCTGAATCCATGCTGCCAGCATTCCTAAAATGCTACAGCTAAGCACCGAATTCAACCTCTACCACAGTGGAGGAAAAGTTCAAACACAAAATGACATATCCCCTCCACAATCTGAATCCCAATAAGTAATTTCCTTTTCCCAGTGTAGCACAGATTCTCAATAGATAGGGAACAGCAGGCAGAAACTTTGCCCATTTTTATTTTATTTTTTTATAACCCGTAAAATTTCTTAAAGCAATTGTACACATTGCAGGCTACCCTTTGATCACTCTTTGCAACAATGACTGCAGGCCCTTGCCTAGGTATGATTCCTCAATCCCAACACATACAATGGAAGTGCCCTGGCTCACAGAAAGCCTTCTCATTAAAGCTCTAATCTGTTCCACTACATTCTTGCAAGACAGAATTATCCAGCTTTAAAGCATGCCTCAATAGTGAGCCGCAATAAGACTGATAGAAACAGCTTAAGTAATTGGATTGCTATATGGTATTGAATGTCTGACAACAAAAGATATCAATCTCTATTCTGCTACTGAATCTTTGTTCCAGCAATGAATTCATTTAGTAATGCACTTGGAGGCTTGCAGTCCCTGCAGGAGAAATAACAGACTGGGGACACAAAGGCAGGGCCATCTGATGCGCACAGAGAAAGCCACTGTGCCATTCCAAGAAGTTAATTACAGTGAACAAAAGCACAAGACTATGACTTGTTGACCATTACCATAATCACATTACTACAGTCTTCTTCTATTCCCAGCAGCACAGGGTCTATTCTTCCCTTCCATTTGGCACCGTGCATCATATTTGTGTTTTGTCACCTGAAATGTATTGTTGAACAGACCTCCCTCTAAAGATAGCTGGAAATGTCATGCTGTTTCTTTTACTATTTATTCTTTGGAGGCTGATATACAAGTGCTCTAAATTGATTACTTTGGGTTTTTTTTTAAACTTTGAACAAAGACAAAGGCTCCCAAGATTTTCTGCAAATGAAAATTTCTAAGAATGTTTTTCCTATGAAACCCTGTGCTTGTGACACGCAACACTTGTGTGATTTGTGCAAGAAACACAACAGACACAGTAGAACAATTCATGACATACTGTCTACAGCATCACCACTCCTGGAGTTGAACATATCCCATGCTCATCTATAAAGTAAAAGAGGATAGATTTAGACTGGATAAATAGAAGACATTTTTTACAGTGAGGGTGGTAAAATACTGGCACATTTTGTCCTGAGGAGCTGTGCTTGGCCCTCCCTGGGAACATTCAAGGTGAGGCTGGAGGGGGCTATGAGCAATCTGATCTGGTTGAAGATGTCCCTGCTCCTTGCAAGGGGGTTTGACTGTGTGGCCTTTACGATTCCCCCTCACCCAAATCATTCTATGATACTGAACAATTTAACAAACCCTGATTTACCCCACAGTAAGGTCCTGTCTGATAACATCTAACAAATACTTTGCTGCAGACAAAAGCAAGCTCTAAGGCTTGATGACTTGACAGGAATGGCACTGGGACCCAGTGCTTCCATATCTCTTACACACACTAACAAACCCAGCAGCTGGAGTACCTTTAATTGAGGGGGCTTGGTGGAACCTTGCTCCGTGCCTGAGAAAACCCTCAGCTTTCAATTCCATGCGCCAGGGGGCACATTTTTAACTGGTGTACATCAGCCTAGCACAAAACTAATATACCTGGTTTCAATAAGGCACACATTTCATACAACATACAACCAAAATAAAAATGCAGCTAGAGCTCTTCTTCAAAGTAGTTTAAATGGCACAGTGAATTAATTTCCAAGCACTTAAAACCGTTCAAATGCTGCTGTGCCAAATGCTGTATGAATTTCTTTCTTAGCACTACAATCAGCTTTAAAAGAGCAGTAAGTACTTCCCAGTTTGGAATACAGGGAGAAATTGGATTATTTGCAATGGAAAAGACCAGAGCAGTGTCTATTCCTCCTAGATTTTCTCCCAGAGACAAAATTTTCAAGTGAACTCCAAGAAAATGGAAAAAAAACCCCAACAGAAATATGGGAGAATATCAAGATCACCAACATTCTCTGGCATTCAACTACTGGACAGGGAAAAAATGGTTAAGTAGCAGGAACCTGCCTGCAATCCATAACGAATTAATGAACAAATGGCCCAAATTCTCTGTTATTTAACTTAAGTATCATAAATTAGCAGGACACCTTTTAACTAGCCAGCCAGGGAACGGAGAGTGCAGTCATAGGAGACACGAAATTGCCAAGAGCGAATTGAACCCTCAAGCCTCAAAAGAAGCTGTAGTGTACCCAAATCCTACCTCACCCGTGGCTGGAACACCTTAGCTGGCCATTCCAGCCCACATCCTGCCTCTGCAGGGCACCACCTCTGCCCCAGCACAGCTCCCACATGATGACAGGGAGGTTCAGAGAAGCAAGACTCTGCAGACCTCAGCTGAACAGGGTAATTCCTGCTTTGCTAGAATGCGTCTCACCCAAACCAATCCTTTTCACACCCTCAGAAAAAATCCCCTGTGGACCAGCCAAACCCTGAAAAACTTCAACCAAAGCAGCGCATGCTATAGAGGAGCAGCTGCCCAGCAGAGCCCTGGGGAGCCCACGGGGTGACCACAGGGCGGTGTGATAAAAATCACCCACCGCTGACTGGAATCGCTGTCTGTGGCACAGCCTGACACACCACAGCACATTTCCTGTCACACACAGCCTGTATTCCAGCAACATCCCAGCAACACCAGAAAACCCCAAATACCCATCTTTCCTGGAGCACTCCTCCCCTCCAGAATGCCAGAGCACTGCACAGCCAGCCTTCAGACACGCTAACTGAGGCACCAAGCGGCAGTGCAGTTCACTGGTGAGGTAAATCCACAGAGGGCAGTGGGGTCTCTGCTCACCAGGCCTCTTCTCTTTCAGCTGTGAATCCAGGAATCCCAAAAAAGCTTCGTTTGAGTTGTGACAGCTTCCTAATCCAAGCCTGGCTTTTTAATAGCAGCACTGCTGGTTTGGAAACACGAAGCAGTATAGACACTTCCCTGTGCAGAGTAATGATTAAAATCAGCAGTGCTGTAGGCTCTCTTGAAACTTGCTGAAGATTTATTCTTTAAACAAGAGAATGATTTATTTCAACAATTATCTTCAGGCAGATTAAATGATGTGCTTTCAGGGCTCTTATTCACCACAAAATTAGGAACTCTGGGTGCCAGCCATGGAAGCCCCGTCAGTCTCTGGGACTCGGCACGGATGGAGACTCATCCCGACCCAGGAGAAAGAGCTGTCTCTTTCCCATGGCCACAAAATGCCATCCCTGACCTTCTGCTTGGCTCCACCATTTGCACAAATCCTTTGGCTTCCCCCTACTTGACCTCCTGCAAGTTGCAATGGACATATAAGGCACATGGCTCCCCAGGACCACACCAGGCATGCTCTGGGTCGGTGTCACGACGGAAGAGTTAGACTGAAAGCACTGACTGATTACAAGCCAGATGCCCCACAGCATTTCCTACGAGTATGTTTAAAATGCTCTAAAAGACCAAAGGTTTTTAATAAAGCAGTAGCTTCCAAGAAGTGGGAAGTCTCCACCAGGAATGTTCAATGCATTTTTTTTTTTTTAAGAATAAAATCTAAGAAAGCTCTTCCTGCAAAGAAGCTTTTCCCTCTTACAACAGAGGACCCTGGCTTCAGCTAGCAGTCTGAGAGAAAACTTATCATCATGTAAAGCCATTTTTTGGCTTTGATGAACCAGGCTGAAAGTTGAGAGGGAGGGAAGGTGTTTAGGAATACTTGCTAATGAATAAGCTTTTCCACTCCAAGAGCCTCAAATCCAAACTCAAAACAAGGAGTCCTTGCATCAAAGTTTTGGAAGAATGATTTGCATCTTCCCCCCATCTCTGGAACCCAGATCTCTGCTTCTTACCAGAAGAACCCTCAAATGTTGATTCTCCTTTCCCTTCCCACTCCATTATTTCTGTGTCCCTTGATTTCAGCTTTTGGTCCCTTTATGGTTTTGCAGCTTTGACTCAGTAAACAAAAGCCAGTTGTTCTGCGTGTACTGGCCTTGTTCCTGTTCTTTCACCACAGACCAAGATCCCCTGACATGAGCCATTCACACTGCTCAGTGCTCAGTGTCAGCAGCAAGACACGCTGAAATATGGAGAGTGAAAGCCTTCCTGAAACACGTACTCCAGAATTAAAGATACCCAAATGTACAGGAAACTTTTACATTGTAACGTGATCATCCTGTAGAATGTAGACCACAGGCCTGAACCAACAGATTCTCAGTACCACCATGCTATGACTCATTGTGAATTTACCTCCAGCAGCAGTATGAAAGATCGTGATCAGGCTGAAAAGTCACACTCAGTGCTGCAGCTCTTCTGTCATTTCAGTACCTTTATTTTTCACTCAGACATAATTATTAAGTAGTAGAAGCATAAAACACCTACCTGGCTCAGCCAAGCCATCACTTTCTTTGCAATAGAATTCACTATAATTGTGCTTTAAAAGTCTAAAACCTAAAAAAATAAGAGTCATAAGATAAGTTTTGTAAAGTCTTGCCTAGAAAGTTGTTTATAATATGTGGGCATTTAGTATACATTTTATTACTCTCCTAGGACAGTAGTGTCCATATATAAGTTCCTTGTCTGAAATCCTGAATCCACAGGAAAGGGACAAGAGCAGGAACAAGACAAGTCCGGAGACTGGCAAGGGATGTGCCCACGAAGCTTAAAGAAATGTCTGGTAAAAAAAAGGCTGAGAACGCCGGAATTATGATTATTAAAGAAAATCACGTGAGAGTTACACAACAGACCAAACATACACAGAGCTGTGTCCTCTTCAGCCTTCTCTCCTAACAAAAGACAAAGGTTCTGTCAATGGAGTAGAAAGATTATGTTTTTAAGTGATTTAAGAAAAGTCTCGATATGAATAAATAATCCGTGGAACTCTCTGCCAGGAAAACAACCGGGAAACCACAAATGCTGCACTTCACAACAAATTAGTGTTATTTATGACAAGATACAACCACAGGGTTATCAAGTCCTGTGATTCTCATCCAAATGAACAACAAAAGCCTTGGCATCCTTTTTTAATTTAGGAAAATAATTAATTGCTTTCTAATTTCTTTTTTCCTTATACTGACCAATACCAACAAATGTTATCACACTGGATATCTTATCTGGTAGGGCAGTGTTTGTGTTTCCCTATTGCTTTCCTCCTTATGTCACTGATTTCTCTACAGAATGGTGATATTTACAGCATTTTCCTTGTTTAAAAACTGTTCCTTTCAAGCTAAGAGTTGTCAGAAATCTCTCAAAAGCAGGACTTGAATTGTGAAAATGCTGCTTCTACAACATTTTTTTATGATTATAGCTTTTTGTTGCCAAAACACCAATGACTATTTTGAGTGAGACTATGACTCTTGTGCTAACATACGTAAGCATAAGAGACACTGTGAAGGAACCACACTGTAATAAAAGCAATAGCTATATTAACACTTATGTAAAAGCAGCTGTTCCTAATTCTTAGAGATTCTTTACGCCCTTCTGAGTCTCTGGAAGTTTGGGGGAAGTTGTTTACTTACTTTATAAAAATCTTGAATTAAAGACTAATCAATATTAATTGTGGTGAAAGTTATCAAATATTTAATCATATGTTTTAGAAATCTGGGTCCTGATGAAAAGTGTGCAAAATAAAGACCCCACAGGTCCATTTGGATCAGTTTTCAAGCTATGTTTATCAACAATGCTTGAGTCACCAGAATGAAAGACCAGCCTTGAAAGCCTTGCACACAGCAAGGTATTTCAGCAAAAGAACCTCAGACAATTGATGTCTTCGGTTTCATGTTGAAGTGTATATTTCATTTCCTGCCTGGATTGTTTTTGTGTAAGGTCCAGGCTAAGTGCTTACTCCTAAGCAGGTTTTCTTACTCACTTTGATTTACTTTATCTCTCTATGCCACATTTCTGCCACACCCGCTTAAATTCAGTTTTATGGACTAAGTATTATCTCCTGATTAATGTAGTTGATTTCTGATCCCAGTTATCAGTGCAAAACACACAACCATCATAATTGTACTGGAAGCTGCTTGTTTGCTGTCCTTAAAAAAATTCTAAGGTGACTTCCCATTTATCTGAGGCCAGCTAAACACTGGGACGTACAAAACCTCTTGGACTCACTGAGAGATTTCCTAGGAACTTTGAAATACTCTGTATAAAATTACTCAGAAACTGTCCAGTCTGCTTTTGAGCTGGTCTACCCCATTCCTTTCATCAAGTCTCTTCAACTTTCTCCCACCAATGAACTTCCTCTCAAAACTGGGCAAGGTTAGCATTTCCTCCTCTGGTGACCAGGATCAGTTATGAAATGGATGCAGAGTTCTGACCACATTTCAGATCTGCTGCCCTTTCATCTACCAAGAATGAGGTGGGTCACACATGAGAATTTATTCCGTATTTGGAAGGCATCTCCTTGGGAATAAATCTGGCAAAGCTAACTTGGGTTTGGGCTTAATCCTCTTTCAACAAAACATCCCACATTTTTTGTTACCTGAAGTCACAAACATAAAGACCCCATTTGAGTAGAAAAACAGAAGTCACAGAATGGACATACTCGTTTTGGAATGCCAGCTCCGTTTTGCCAGGTCAGGTCTGACAGCTTTGCATTTTGTCACTTGATGTGGATAGGTTTAAACAACCTAAAACCAACCCACGTACAAACTTCTGGGCAGCAACAAATCTTCCCAGTCCCTTGCCATCAGTGGCTGCAGAGCACTCTCAGCAGCACAGGCACTCTTTCTCAGGGAAACATCATGCTTAGAATCACAGCACAACGAACTGTCAAGTCTTATTTCCCTTCTTAATGGGTTAGCAAATGGGCTGGTGGTTTTTCACAAGCATCTGACTTGTGAATTGATAGTGTTTACCTTGGCTATTATTTTTAAGGAAGCCTACTCTGGCCACAGTACAAACATCCCTTTTGCTGCAGGCTGTCCCTTTGTCTGGCACTCCTAGGCTTGGAGCCTATTGACTGGTCCAGTGCTCACGTAGAGAGGAGCTTCCCTGGATACAGAGCTCAAACTTTCACTGGTCTCCATCCAGGCTACAAGTGGCCACTTGAAAAAAAAAGTTCAAAGAACGGGCAAACAATTCCGGAGGTCTGGAGAAATAAAACATTGCTAGAGGAAATCTCTGGTGCAAACAAGCCTCAATAGGTACAGTGGGAAATCATTGTTTTCCACCCAGCCCTGAGCTATCCCAGTGAGAGTCGAGAGAAGAGCAGCATTCCTCCAGCCCCCTGCCCTCTCCACAAGGAGCAGGCATCGTCTGTGCACCGCCCAGGGGAAGATGGGAGGGTGGAATGTGGCTCCAGTGATCTGCACAGGATGGGTGCAGTGGGGCCTGCCCTTCCTGATGAAAGGCTGCTCCGCAAAGCAGAGAGAAAAGGCGCTGTCTATCTAAAAAAAAAAGGGAATCAAATCTTTCCAACTACCAGGCAGTGTAAATCCAGCTTATGCCCTGTCCTTGAATCTATGGAGCCCTGGGAACCCATTCTACCCCACCAATTGGACCAGGGTGCTTTCAAAATGTGTGTGGCTGCAGAGGAAAGGGAGGGGGGATGAGAGGAAGAGACATTCTCTGTGTAAAGAAATGAGGCTGATGAAGAAATGCTGCCTTTCCACTTTCTGGCCTAGATGAAATAAATGGCCTCCCGCACAAGGAAAGAGCTGCTCTCTACCAAGGGTGAGGCAGGTGCCACCCTTGCAGCTTCCTCAGCTGGAGAGGCACGTGGAAGAGCTGCCAACACTAAAAGGAAACGGAGACGTCCGCAGGATCCACAGGAGGGAGCACAGCTATCCCCCAAACCCCAGCTCCTCTTGGCTGTTGGACAAAACACCCTTCTCTCTTCTGCAAGGTCCTTCCTCTTGTGTGGAGAATTCTGTGGAACAAAACCCTGAGGAGTTCAGGAATTACACGCCCATCACTTCATGAAGATGCATCCAAGAAAGGACTGGACGAGTCACTCAGCTGAAGAATGACTTCATTGCAACAATTGCCACATCCCTATCAAGTCTGTTTTTAAAATTAGTTATTGCAGCAACACAGTCACTTACACATAAGTGAAACAAGGAGTTTAAAACTATTTAGCAAGATTATTTTTTCTATTAAAAACAGCTCTGAGGTAGATTTGTACTCTCATACATAAAATCCTAAACAAATGCATTCCAATGTAAACAGCTAAAATAGTAGGTACATTCAGAATTGTTCTGTTCTGCAAGTATGAAAGCTGAACTACCTAAATATTCCAAGTTTATTGACCCAATTATGTGCTTTAGAGAATAGTGTGTGAGCAGTGAAACAAACATGTTTTGCCACAGACTTTGGCAGAGGGAGACTCAGGGAAAACTCAAGGAAGAAGAAAAGTAAGAGATAAGATAGGATGGTGAAAGGCAAAAGTTGGTATCAGTGAGATCTGCTGCTGAGTATGCCCCTTATTTGTTACTTTGCAAATACAATGGAGATGCAAAAACAGGCTGGAAAATTCCTCTGAGGAGAAAAACCTATACCCCTATATACCTCTCTCCAGTATCTTCTTTAGCAATCTTGCCTTTGGTTTCAGTGTAACATGAACAGACCTATCTACTTACAAAAGCTTCCCTCTTCCCACCAGCCTTGTTTGTTATTTTATGTGTTTCTGCATCATTTGCAGAGTTTGCTTTGATCTACATTCCTCCTGGATGTGCAGTTTCCTTTTCGGCTACCAAAAGGAAAACTGTTTGGTTTGAGAATTTTGAAGCTTATTTTGAAGCTTCACTGGCCCAAAATACACATTTTTAATCCAAATGAACACAACTCAGTGCTTTCAGCTCTTCAGCCTTGGTTGCCTTCCTTTCAGGAAAAATCTCTTTGAACAATAAGTGACCACTTCATACTCTAATAAAATGTCCAAACTGTAGTCCCAGCTGGCATACATGAGGGCATTCTGTTTGCTACAGCTGGGTTTGAATATTGACACTCATACATAATTTGATCCTTGAATTGCTTTCCTTTTAGCATCATCCTGAAATGTTCAACGTTTTGTGTCACATCTGACAGCCACTAACACATACCGTGCTGCTCTAAAACATTTTCAGAGCAGGTAACTAGGAATTCTCCCAACATTTCTTTATTACAGGCTCAATCTGTCTTCCACCAATGGCAGAACTCCTGCAGCCTCCAAGGGCTGACTGGACTTTGGTGCAATTGCAGGATGGCTGTAAATCCTTCTGCATGGAATATGTGATATTGAATGTAAAGTTTGTGCCATTTTAATCCTTCCTCCTTCTCTAGCAAGCATCACAATGCGACTGCACTAGAAATAGTCCACAGACAAAACACAGTTCACAAATAACAGGTAAACAATCTTCAATGAGAAGAGAAGCCAGGACACATCCTTGGATTGACTCTTTGACTGGGAAACAGGATATATTCTTCAAGGACCTTGCAGGGATGGTCCCAGAAGACAATTAGAGATTAGATCTTCTCTTCTTTGGGGTTAGGCCACAGGAGTTAACTTGGGAAACAATTCACATAAACAAAGTGCTAGCAAGAGGAAGGGCACTGTCAGATTCTGCCTCTGCGTCTTTGCTAGACACGGGCCTTCATGTCAAACTCCACATCAAGAACTTGTTTCAAATGGTAACACAGCATTAATTGACATCACCAGTACTAGAAAGGAGCAACCCCCTAAGATTCTGGAGATTAATTAACTATTTTGGGAAGATTGTTAATGAGATAGCCTAGAATTAGAGTATCCTGATCCACTGACTACAAGTAAGTAAGTAAAATGTGCTTAGTATCAGTCAGGGGATACTGAGCTCCTTCCAGAAGAGCAAGTGCAGGACCTAGAAGGTTCATGCTCTTCTCATTTGCAGCCTGGTCTGTTATAGCCAGCCAAAGGCAGAGTTGCTCTCTATAAATAATTTTTGTTTTAAGAAAAAAATAGGGAGGGAAATTCATACTCCAGTGCCTGTGTGCATGTAAGCAGCGGTGGAAAGTATTCCTACTTTGCAAAAAGAAAAAGATTCCTCATAAAAACACAGCCATGCTCATTTTAACAGAGTAAATACTAAGAAAACTGTTACATGGGATAAGTAACTGAAATATCTGAGAATAACTTCTCTTTTTCATGCAGATATATAAATAAAAGGAGAAAAATGCATACACATGGAGCAATGTGTATGTCCACCATCATATGAATGATGAACATCAATTATATGAATTACATTAATTATGAAGTCTCAATACAAAGTCTACAAAAATTATGAGGAAGCTTTGCTGGAAGAGGAGACACATATATGGGACTTGTAAACTGCTCTGTGTTCAATCTAAAATTAAACAAATGGAAGCTGTTTCCTGCTAGGTGTATGTGGATGAGGCTATTGCTCTTTCTAAAGTGGTTTTCTGTACACGCTCTCTTGAAACACATTTCTCTGCAACTCTAAGATACGACTTTAATAATAAAGATACATTAAACACAGTGATGGTGTTCCACGTAGCTCTTTCCCCATCTAGGAAAGTGAGAGGATTAAAATATCACAGAAGAAAATTATTATTTGCACCCAAAATGCAATGCCAATGGACAATCCAGGAAAACACATGGCCTCTTTTCTTTTTAAATTAAAAGTGCCTGGAAGCACACCTAAATGGTAAATCTCAGACAAATAAGCTAAGGGCAGGAAAGCCCCTGTATCCCAGCTGGCAGTGCACTACAAAAGCAGCACATCAGGGTTACCCCAAAGCCGAGCCCCAGAGCAGAGCAGAGCAGAGCCTGCCCCAGCTGTGCCGCCTGCCATCTTCTGCATTGTCAGGACCTCAGCTTGCATCATTAAGACTTGAAACCGATCCACTTCAGTGATTAGGCTGATCCAAGGACACGGACAGAAGAGCAGGATTTAATGGGCAGGCAGGCAGGAAAAGTCTTTTAACACTTTAGAAAACATTGACTTGGTGGAAGGAATTGGCTAGCTCAAGGGATTAGTAATGAGATACTGAGCCCCTGAGCTCTAGGTCACCACACTGAATCTGGTCCAGGTCAGCAAAAATCAAAAGCTGCTGCTGTTCAGTGGCCTTCAGGAATCAGCTGGTGGTCCTACCCCAGCCACCTCTGGCAAAATATCTGTACCAACACTAATGATAACAGTTGGCAGCACTTACAGGAAAGGCTGAGGCCTGGCAAGCACACTAGCCTGTGACTCAAGAAAAATGAGAAAACGAGATCACTCATCTTCTACAGATTTCCAGTGTGACTTGGGGCATGAAATTGAGGATCCTGTTCCAGAAAACTCTATTTCCTGACTGCAATGGTCTTCACAAGGCATTTAATGCCTAAACATCTCTGAAGCTCAGACCCCCACCTTTAAAAGAAGCACTTTAAAGTGCTTCTGCAGGAAGATCCTAAGTAATGGGGGGATACAGAAGCTAAACAAGAAACCAAGACAGGGGAGCAAACCCTCTCCAAGTAAAATCAGCTCCCCTACCTCCAAAGCAAGGCATTTTCTGCATATGCACCCATTCACAAAGCTCTGTGCTTCAAGTGCTTTAAAAAAAGGAAAAAAAACCCAAATTCCCCTTACAGCAAAGAGTACCCCCAGAAAACCCCAAATTTCCACTGCTGCCCAGCAGAGCCACATCAAAGAATCCAGCTGCTCCCAGCTTTTATCCCACCTAGGATGAAATTCTAATGTGTTGTGCAGGAGGTCAAATAGATTATCATAATAGCCCCTCTGGTCTTAAAAACTATGAAATTGGAGAGTGAATCACAAGACATCAGTCACCATTGAAGGCAGGATGGTAGGCGGCAGAGCTCAGAGATAGGGTGTGATATGGCAGAGTAAATCCAATGTTCTTAGGCCCTGTGAAGCTGGGAAAGTGACATTTTGCCTTCTTTGTTGCCCCTTTGGGACACGGCGAGATGCAGGTTATTATAATAATAAGCCCAGTCCACTGTCAATGCAGCCTAAGAACTCTTACGGGAGTGAGTGCGTGAAGGATTGAGAAACACTAGTTATTTTCAAACTGGATTAAGTCTTTCAAAAGCTAATAGGTTTCCAATGAGCTGTGGTGTTGCTGCTGCAGCTGCTCTAATTTGAGAATAAAAGAACGCAGGCTTTGTGCCTAGGGACCTGTTATTGATCCGAGCAAGAAGGATGGGAAGGAAGGGGGTAGAGGAGGGTTATCCTCCTTTCAGCTGGGGCAGGGGCGTTCCTTTCAAAGTCACATTATCTGCTAGTAACAACAAAACCTAACCCCATGACATGCTGCTCTATACAGGATTGCACTTGTTGAGAACTGAAAGCATCAGAGGAAAAAAACCTCCACTGGCAACCTCGGGCAGCAAACTGCATTGAGGGCCCACGAGACTCAACAGATGGGTCTCGAGACTCCCTCATTAGGAAACGTGCCTGTCCCCGTGCATCTGCTGCCCCGCTCCGTGCCACGCACTCATTAGCATTGCGGGCCCACAGATTCCTCAGCACGTGCTTCCAATAAATATTGGAGAGAAAGGAGGGGACGGAAGGCACTGCTCGGAGCAGCGAGATGAGGGGTCACCCACCAGGCTGGGAAACCCTTCCACACACACGCTGCCCTGCAGCCCCGCAGTGGGGATGACAATAAAAGGCAGCCAACCACAAATGGGCAGTTAAAGGGACAGGTGTGGAATTGCTGCTATTCAAGTTGGGGCAGATCCTCATTCGTTCCTCTCTGCCACAGTAAATAAAAATCATCATTATATATAGGAAAAATCCCCACAATTCAGGGCAACACACAGATTGTGGACCTACAACAGTGGCCCCTTTCAGACAGAAAGCTGGAGCACACTTCAAAGAAGTTAATTGGTTTTAAGGGTCCAATTCTACAGCCAGCCTTTTTTTCTTTCACCAAGCTGTCCTGCTGCTACAGTGCCACAAATAAGGGATGACCTTCACCCCACCTGGAGCGGTCCAGCCTCAGGGCTGAGATCAGGAGCAATTGAAGAGAAAAACCACCTCCACTGTGCTTGAAGACCTTGTGAGACTATTAGACAAAACAGCTGTCAGGGAGGCAGGAATGGAAAACCTTCCAGGTATTGTGGCAAAGACAAACCTTTACCCAGAGAGGCAGGGTGACCAGGAGCTGTACTTGCTCAGACTCTCAAGAATAAGTCCCTTTCTTTGCCACCTCTCCCTGACACCCCTAGACTGTTCTTATTCCAGTCCTTCTCTATTTTCCACTATCCTGCTGGAAGCTGCAGGCATTTTGACCACAGCTAACTCCAGAGTGGGACTGGAAGAGTCTCGAGTGATAAAATGTGTTGATACAAATCTTGTCCAAAATACAGAGTTTTCAACACCAAAATTCCCAAATCAGTGCAGACTCTGATTGTTCCAAATGCTGCTGGCTCTAACACCCAGTCCTGTCAGATCTCTCACTGCATGACCAGTGACAGAAAAGTCCTCAATTCACATCTGCAGGTAGTAGCACTGTTGTGCCATGCAGAATGGCCAGGAGGCTTTTTTCATTCTTGTGTAAAGGATCAACACAGAGAAAGACATTTTTTCTCCCCTTTAGGGCCTTGTCTTTATCTGTACTACCAAGGACACCAGCCACCTGCTGTGGCCCGTGCTTTATCTAAAAACATTTAGCTGATGCAAAAAGGTTCCTTCCACCAGGGAGGCAGCAGTGCCAAGGGACCAGGTAAAAACAGGCCACTGTGCACATCCCCAGCTCCCTGAATAAAGGGTTTCCCGTGCAGATCAGCAGCACCACTCCCATGCACTCAACTTTGTGGCCCAACCCACTGGCCACTCCAGCAAGTTACTTAAACACATCCCTTACCTAAAGTTTTTCGTTTCTTGATTTAGGCACATCTCTATTTTGGCCTGAAATTGGATTCTAGAAATCTTAATGTCTTTAAAAGTTCCTTCAGGCCAAATGAAGCAACTCCCTTTATATCCCCCACACAGGAATAAGTAAAGTCAAGGCCCAGAATATCAGATCAGCCAGGGAATGATGGCAGGCAAAGGCAAGAAGTCATTTACTGTACATGCAAATTTAAATTTGCTAATCACAGCTCTCTTCCCTTCAGACATTTCCTTAGCTAAATGACACCCCTGTGTACTTCAGTCTTGCACCTGCAGGCTAATTTGTGATTGAGAACATATTGAACACATACTTTCACATGCAATTTACAATGAAAACAATCTGCATGAGAAGAGAAGTTCGGGCATTTTGATGCTGTCATGACAAGAAAATGAAACTTGGTCTGAGCACTTCCTCAACAAAATTGGCTCGAAGAAGCACCTTTGCAGAAAGCTGTGAGGAAAACACTACTTGAAACTTGGAGCTCTTTAAAAGCATCCCATTGTTCACTGGAGATGGGGCTCAGCCCAGGCTTCAGCGCAGCCTCTTTGACAAGAATAGCTGAGTTGCTGCTTATCAAATGAAAGTGTGATCTTGTCTGTGACAGACGTGCCAGCACTGCTCAGTGTCACAGTCTTTGCACCTACTGCGAGCTACTCCACCTTGATAAGCTGTACCCCTACCCAGATCTAAAACCATAGTCTAAGCTCTTCTCTGCTTTTAGAAAGTGGGGATTTGAGATCACATCACTGCTGCACAGGAATCCCACCCCTGGGGAGGATAAGTGAAGGACAAAGCAGTTGGATCCACAGGTTAATGTGGAGGCATCTGATCCTTGAAGGGTTAACAGAGAAACAGCCAGAGAGCAGGCTTTATGTGCATATAAATAAAGGAAACTGAAGGAAAAACAGCACTATTCTCTGGAATGGAGTAAGGTCTCAATTTTAAGCTGTGACAGAAAGCAATAATGTTATGGATTCACTTAATTACAGCTGGATAAAACATAAAGGCTCTATAACAGACGTATTTTTTGGTACAACAGCTTTAACTCTTTCAGGGACTTTACTGGTTGTCACTGCAGTAATTTCTGAGTACCCCAGAATCTTTTTTTTTTTTTTTTTAATTAAATTGTTCTCGGAGTATCCTCTGAAATAGATTTCGTGCCTCACTTTCATTCTGGGGAATGAAACACTTCTAACATAGAGAAAAAACTAAGGCGGGAATTTCGCAGAGACAAAATGCGCATGCACAATTAACACAGCGCAGTTTCTAAATTTTAGTTGTCTTAAGCAGCACTCCAGGCAAAGGAGACAGTAAGGCCTTGTGGCAGCAAACTGGATTTGGGGCTCTGGTTACCAGAGCATCTCCTTCTCCAAAATCTTTTGGAAAGCTTGTCTGAAGACACAGCTTTAAGAAATTGCCTGACTGGGAGGAATTGAAGCTTTCATGGAAGTGAGAATGCACTCTTCAGCGCTGGGTAGACTGTGCTCTTTCTCTAACCTCTGCCACTTGCTCAACTTTCTCATCAGTGGTAGTTCTCTCCCCTGCTCCATTTGTGAAATAGTCTAACACCGGGTGTGGTTTCTCCACAAAACGCTTCCTAATTAGTTTCTAAGCATTAAATGATTATGGAAGCGCAATTCCCATTGCACTCAGGTGATGAAAAGCTTTACAGGAGTTCAGTCTCACTTTGTAATTAGAGAAATTAGCTTTCTAAGTTTAGATCACTCAACTGTGCAAATGGGTTCATCTGCTGGAATGTGTTGCTCCGAAATGCGTGTCAGCCGAGCGGCGCGGCGCGGTCCCTATCTCTGCTCCGCGACACTCGCCCAAGTGGGCAGGTCACTGCCACCACGGCCAGAGGAAAATCAAGTGTTGTGGGTGTATTATAGGAAATGCCTTATCTAAAAGCTCACTCATCCGTGATTGACTGTGCCGATACGTCCTTCTCCTTGCAACAGGGAAGCTTAACTCCTAGATAAAGGATTAGCCGAGTGGATGAAATTTCACTCTTCCACTCAGCTTGTCCAGGCTTACATCTAACACTGCAGCAAATTTATTTTATTGGCTAATTTCAAGGAGCAAAACTACTTTTATAAAAATCTGAAGGAACAAAGGGCTCCTTTAGCCTTTTCATTTGCTGTGAAAAGAGGTCATTGAGCTTTATGAATTCTTTATGACCACAGATTCCACATGTCAACAGATTCTTTTCTGGTAGTCCTTTAACTAGTTTATTGAAGGCTGATGCAGTGTCAGTGCCCTATGATTATGCAACTGTCTTGATCTGCATTACAGTAGTAAACAAAAATTTAGTCACCGACTCAAAAATGAGATGCATCAGGTCCCTGAACGAAGAACTTTTCCAGGGGCGCCATTCCAAGCTTACCTTCAGGTATCACAAATCTAAGGAAATCCTGTGGGATTGTTCACAGCCATGGCTCCATGAGTCACTGAGCTTTAAAAGGAAATTACTACTTTCCTCACACAAAGAATTGACTTCACGACACCTGACCCTCATAAGCCAGACACTCCCTCTAAAGGCTGTGATCCTGGTCCCACCGAAGTCCTGGGCAATCTCCCAGTGGCCTCAATGAACAGCTCTATATTAGGGAGCTGATCCAGGCCCAAAGCCTGAATTGAAGCACTGCCTGTAACGCTGGGCTTTGGCACGCTCCATGTCTGTAAGGGCTTCTAATGTGGATGTGATCTAATTATGTCGGAATAGGAAGATTAGCAGGAAGTAACTTTACGCAATGTAAAAAGCCAGTGCCAGACGCTGAAAAGTTCTTCAGCAGCCACAGAGGAAGGCACGTCGGCTCCACACCTCGTGAGACGTGCAGGCAGCCTTGCAGCAAGGATTTGATGTGCACCGGTCCCGGGCTGCTCCAAGCAACTGCAGTGCAGGGCCTGTGCACACGCAGCCGTTTGCACGTTGCTGTGGCCCTAGTGAAGGGAGCATCCTGAAAAGATGCTCGGGCTGCAGGCAGCTGTGCAGTGGCTGCAGGCACCTGTGCAGTGGCTGCAGGCTGTGCTATGCAGGGGCTGCAGGCACCTGTGCAGTGCTCAAGGGGGCCACTGGGTCTCTGGGCTCTTGACAGCCCGGAGGAAAAAAAGCAAGAGGTGGGACTCCATGGGGAAAATTCTAGATTAAATAAGTTTAGGGAGGTTTTACTGCTGACTTCCATGAGGTCAACATTTCTTTCAGGGCTGCAAGGGAGAGGGTTTGCAATGTGCTTCTGCACATGATTCATGCTCTGCCTTGCTTTACCTATCACTAATACTCTCCATCTCAAGACACTGGGAGACTTAATTCATTAATGCTTGCAAAGCATTTTAAGTTGTTGGACAAGTAATTCTGTTTGAGGGCAGCAACACTGCTGAGTCACAAGCACTGTGGGAAAGAGACCTCTGGATTTCCTAAGCACTGGAGTCAAACAGGTGGAGTAACCTTTTACAGAAAGGCCAATTCCAGACCTGCCCTAAAGGTATGGAGCATACCAGCAGCAGCAGGGTGTTTAAAGGCCCAGAGGAGCAGATGTGTGGCACTTGGGAATGAATAACATTTAACCAGGCTGTGGAAGCTAACCAACATGCACTGGGAAAAAAGAAGAGAGGCACTGGTATCACCAAACTGCAGCCATGTTGCAGATTAAACACCATGACGGTTTACCAGCCTTTGAAAAGTTAATGAATCCAGTGAGGTACAACCAACACCGCTGGAACCTGGGGGCTGAGCAAGGCTGGAAGGAGTATCCGGCACCTGCACACCTCACAGGTGTGCCAAAATCACCAGAGTGTGATCTAAGCCGTGAACTCACCGATGGGAACAGGATCTGCAGGAGTCAAGTGAAGTCTGAGCACATTTCTAAGGTGAGGGGCACAAACACCATCAGCTTTCCAGCCTGGGGCACCCTATAACAGGACAGACCTCACCACAGCCAACAACAGGCACTTTGCTTTTGCCATAGGAAATGAAAACAAAGGATATAAAATTAGGTCAGAAATCTTGTTTTCCTCTGTACCACTGACTCTGGTGTATAAAATAGACATTCACACATCTACTCTGTTAGATCAGGATGGAATAGATCGGGACATAAGAATAGCTGTTCTGGGTTAGACTGAACGTCATGTAGGCCAAGTTCCTGTCGCCAGTGCCTCAGGAAGAAAGGGACAGTGATGCAGTGAGTTCCCAGCACAGTCACCCAACTTCTAGACCGCAGCCCAGGGACTTCCCAAACCAGAGACAAAGTTAGGGGTGGGGTTTTTTTGGGTTTTCTTTTTTTGTTCAATGCCCTTTGATGTGTGCCTCTTCCTCTGGGAACCAGTCTGAACTCTTTTTGCTACTGTGCAAACTTTTGGGCTTCTCAGTAACCTGTGTCAGGGAGTCCCTTAAGTAAATCACCTGGCTGTGTGGCTCTGGACCTTGCTCCTCAAAGGATGTGTGGCAGAACAACACCAGCACCCACCTGAAAACTGGGATGAGCCTCAGCAGCGCGGGCACAGGGTCCCTGATGGTCTCGGCACTCTGCCAGCACTGTGCTACCGGCACTGATCAGCTGAGGGATCTTTCCTCCCACTTGGAGCGCGGGAGGCCCTCGGCGCCGCGATCTCGTGTCGAGGCGGGCACGAGTCGCACGGTGGCGACTGCCACCTCCGCTTCCCTCAGGACAGCGGCCGGCCGGGGCTACCTGAGAGTCGCGGGCCGGCCGCGCCTCCCGTCCCCTCAGGGCGCGCCGGGCCGCTCCGGCAGCGCCCGCGGCCCGCCCGGCCTCAGCTGCCGAGGGCCGGGAAGGGCGGGCGGCCGCTGCCGGCCAGTGCCAGGGGAAAGGTTTCACACCGCAAAAAGTGTCCCCCAAAATGCTTCGTGCTTTGTTCTTCCTTCCACCGACGCCGAGGAGGCGAGGAGGAACGAGCTGCGGCTCCCGGGCGGGCAGGACCCGCGCGTCCCCTCAGCGAGCGGCGGGGCGGGAAAAGCCCTCAGCCGCGAGCGCCGCTGAGCGGGGTCGCCGCAGCGCGGCTCCTCCTGCTCCAGGTCGCACTGGAAGCACCTGCGGAGCGGCGCTTCCCGAGGGACGGACCCTCGGGGCGGCCGGGGCGCGCCGCCTCCCTCGGGCGGGGGAGCCGCCGAGCCGCAGCTCCCTCCATGCCCGCCGCCGCCTCCTCCCGCCGGTACCTGCCGGCCTGTGCCATTCCCCTCCTCCGCGCCCTCCTCCTGCTGTCCCCCTCATGCATATGGATAGGCGCATGCGCCTGCCGCCCTGGGCTAGATGAAGCGGAGCGGCGGCGGCGCTCCCAGACGGGCGGGCGGCTGCGGGGCGGTGCGTGTGCTGCATGTGCGTGTGTGTGTGTGTGAATGTGAGTGAGTGAGTGTGCGTGCGTGCGTGCGTGTGTCTCGGGGGGGGCCAGGGGCTCCGCCGCAAGAAATAAAAGGACTGGGATAATAATCGCCATAATAAAACAAAAAGAAAAAAAAAAAAAAAAAAGGAGAGAGAGAGAAAAGAAAAGGGAAAGAAAAGAGGGGAGGCGAGAGAATAAGGCGGATAAAAGGAGGCCGGGCTGCTTTGCATTGAAGAGCGGGGCGCTATTGAAAGCGCTTGAAAAGCGGCGTTGTCCGGCGCGGGTGCGCCGCGGTATATTAGAGCGGGGCGGCGGCAGCGGCGGCAGCAGCAGCGGCGCCTCCTCCTCCTCCTCCACCAGCTCCTCCGCCTCCTTCTTCTCCTCCTCCTCCCTCCTGGCCCTCCCCGTCCCGTCCCGACCCGGAGCGAGCGGCGGCGGCGGCGCTGCAGGCGGGCGGGCGGGCAGCGCGGCGGCGGCGGCATGCGTGCGCCCCGGCGGGCAGCCGCGGCGGCGTGCTCCATCCTCCTCACCCTGCTCCTGGCGCTGCGGGCCCAGGTACGTACCGGGCACGGCCTCCGCGGGGCCTGGGGACAGGGCTCCGGGAGATCCCGCAGGGCGCCTCTGCACGGCTCCTCCGGCCGGAGCGGAGCTGCTGCCCTCGCTTCTCTCTGGAGGTGGCAAACGCGGGAGTGCGCCTTGCAGCGAGGCTTAATTCCTGGGAACGAGAAACGCGATTACTGCACACCGCTTTAATTTTCCCCCCAAAATCACTTTTTTCCCCTTTTATTTTTCTTTTTTTTAAATACCTATTTTTTTAAATCAACTTATTAGCAGCGCTGCTGGGGTGATTAATGAGCGGGGTCTGAGTGTCAGCTGGGCAGCTCCGGCCGTGCCCGGCTCAGCTGCACCCCGGAGGAGGCACAGGGGTGGCTGGGTGCCTTTCCAGGCACTGCAGTATGAGCTACATCGTTTTGCTGGGTTTGCTCCTCGCGTATTGCACTCTTGGTTTAGTTTAGTTTTATTTCCTAACCGCTTGGAAGCCTTCCTCGCGCTGTTTTTTCGGAGCTGGCACTTAAGGTTGTTTTTTGGCATTAATGGCGTTATTTAGTTGGGCTGATTTATGACCCCTTCTCATGGATGTCTGATACGGGAAAGCTCGGAGTGGTTAGCTTTATTTTTAACATTATGCATGTGCTTCTTGAAAGCACACTTAAAATTACTTTTTCCCTTTTTCCTGTCTTCAGAGTTGTTGTACCTTGTGTTTGGGGAAAAAAAAGTTAGGTAACTGTCTGTCTCTTGTTTCTTTCTTTCTTTTTTTTTTTTTTTTTGTTCGTTTGTTTTTTTTTTCCTTCGGTTCTTTCTTGGGATTAACAGGTGACTTTAGCGTCGGGACAGTTCGAGTTGGAGATCTTATCCATGCAAAATGTGAATGGTGAACTGCAAAATGGAAATTGCTGCGATGGCACCCGAAACCCAGGAGATAAAAAATGCACCAGAGACGAGTGTGACACCTATTTTAAAGTTTGTCTGAAGGAGTATCAATCGCGGGTCACTGCTGGCGGTCCTTGCAGCTTCGGATCCAAATCCACTCCTGTCATCGGAGGAAATACCTTCAATTTAAAGTACAACCGGAATAATGAAAAGAACCGGATCGTTATCCCCTTCAGCTTCGCCTGGCCGGTGAGTTGCTTGAGCTGCTCTGGCTCTGTTGGATGATGCTTGAGATGGTCCTTAGTGAGCTGAGCTCTAACTTCTTGTGCCAGGGGAAGAGGGAGCAGGATTTGGGAGGGAGCAGGCATCCTGGCAAGAGCGTCGGGAATCCGCAGCACAGAAATGAGTAAAATGTAGTGGTGTTTTTGTTTTTGTTCCCTGGGGCTCACAATGCACAGCCTGTTAAATTTGAAAGTCAGATATGCAGTGAGGGGGATCTAAGTGGGTCAGGGAAGCAAACCCAGTATCTCTGCACTTTACAGCATGAATAAGTCTCTTGAGACTTAGAAGGTCAGAAGTTCATTTTTTTTTCCTTTTTTTTCTCTTAACCAGTGAAGTCTTGGGCTTAAGCCAGAAGAGCAGTGGGTTAGGGGCTGTAGAGGGATCCCGTGTGAAAAGTATGTGTCATAGCTGGCCTCCTTCCCCGGAGCGTGTTTGGGAAGGCTTCCTGCTTCTCCCAGGGGGAAGTCTCACTGCACTGCTCGCTGTGGATGGGAGCTGCTGTTGCTGCTCTGGGTGCAGTAGTTGCCAGCTTCCCTGGGAAGCTGGCTGTGTTTGGAGGTGCTCGTGGACTCCAGAGGCTGAAGACTGAGAGAAAAGCTTTAGCTTTTGGTGCACTTCACCCACTCCTCCCCACAGCACACCTTTTCCTGCCTACCTGCCCCTTGTGGTCCAGAGATTCTGGCTTCTCTCTAGGTGTGTGCAAAACTCGGTGGCTCAAGGAGGTGGAGCTTTTTGCCAGGCACTTTTCCACCTTGTCTACTCTAGTAAATACTGGTCAGCCCCTCAGAACAGAGAGATGGAGGATGGGGGACCCCTTCCTTCGTCGGTGATCCTGCTTTGTTGTTGGCTGTAAAAAGCACTGAGACATCGCTGCTGCTTGTTTCTCCTGGGGTGCTCAGGAGGGTTGAGGCTTTGATGGCCAGCTGTGCAGAGGAGCCCTCAGCTCGCGGCAGAGAAAGCGAGGAGCATCTTTACCAAAGGCCCATCGTGCAGGCCAGCCCCAGAGAGGCCGGCTCAGGGCCCGGGATGTGTGACATGGACAGTGCCTGGCCTCGGGTGGTAGGAGGTGCGTGGCTTTTGTGCCTGGCAGCGCTGCGTGCGCTGGGGGGCTCCTGTCTGGCTCTCGAGCGCTCCCAAATTTCTGCTCCTAAAACTTGTGTTTTGAGATCACCTAGGAAACAAAACTGTTTCCCCCTGCCACACTCACCCCTTCTCCAAAGGCGCTGAGCAGACAATTTCCTACCAACTGCCTTGGGGTATGTTGATGCTCAGCAGTTTTGTAAATCCAGTCATCCTAACCTAGATGCCTAAGGTCATTTTTGGGAGGGGAGGAGGGCGCTGAATGTGCATGCAGGGGAGGGGTGAATCTCATTTCCTGTCCTCTGCCACTATCGCTGCTGGCGAGGTGGAAGCGTGCCTGGACCCTCCGAAGCTTGCCCCTCCGTGGTCGGATAAGGACTGGTTGCTGGGAGGGCCTGGGCTTTTTCTGGGGGGAGGCAAGCCCGCCCCAAAGCATTCCTTGCGCAGACACCCGCTTTGCGGTCCTGCCGCCAAGGCTGCAGGCAGCCGTGCGCTCTTGAGGCGTCCTGTGCTGCCTCCTACCTGCCTCTGCTCTCAGCCGGGACTGGGCAGCTGCGAGGGCTCAGAGGCACAGCGCACAAATTAACTCTCCGTTTTTAAGGAGATAGTATTACAGAGTACAATAGCAGAGTTAACAAAAGTATTCTCTGTTGGAAGTACAAGTCTGTCCTTTATTTCTTTCCCTTTTCTTTCTCTTCTTTTTTTTCTCCCTAACATGAAATGAGATAAAACTGTTATCAAATATGCCATCAAAGGGATAAAGGGCTTTGTAAAAATCTGAGGTATTTGAAGCTCTGCCAATGGCTGCAGTGCTTGTGTTGCAGATTTTGACTTTTGTCAGAGAAGTCAGGTACATCGAGGATTTTTTTCATCTAGCTCCCAGTAATCTGACTGTCTTGAATCTATAGGTATGCATATAAAAATGGTGTGAAAACTAAACACGTTCCTTCTAGCAGCCACTCTCTTCATAGGGTTGGGAAGGGAAATCTGTGTGTAGAGGGTGGGTTTGGGGGGTGGGGACCCTGGGAGAAGTCTCTTAAGCTTGCCTGCATCTTAGTAAAAGAAATGCTTCTATTGTCCTGCTGAATCTCATTCAGCACTGGAATCCTGGAGCAGCAGCAGCAAAACTCCAGTGCAACCTTTGAAATGGGTAAAACTCAGCAACTTGAGACGCTTGGTTCATAAGCCTGGAATTTTGGAATAAGCTCTTGCATTTTCCCAGGCAGAAATGCACTTTTTGAGATGCTGATGATAGTCCCTGTGCAATTATCAAGCCTGCTTCCCAGCTTTAGCGTCCACAGGACACAGCTTTTATGCTAGCCATTGTGACTTCCAAATGGCATTTGAACAAAAGAATATCTAATGTGGCAAAGCTCTTATTTGTACTAAAATTGTGTACACAAATCATTTCAGGCATTTTCAAAGCTCTACGGATAAAGCAGTAAACTTAATTTAGTCAGCTCTAATCTGACGCTGAAATTTCAGAACTTAAAAAACTCTTTAGGTGGCTGAATACTGTTGACTTCAGTAAGAGCTTGAGATTAGCATTGCATTTACTCATGTGGCTGATCACGAGAGGGTATCTTTGAATACATTTAGCTGAAAATTATAGTAGAGGTAATAAGAGCCAGACCAAAATGTTAATCATACTGCACTTGAAAATTCATGCCCTTCTCTGGATTGTGTTCTACTCTGAGGGAGCCTTTTCTTGGATGTTCCAGCTTGAGTCAGTAGTAACATTCAGAAGTCTTGTTGCCTTGACTACTTAAAAAAAAATTAAAAAGAAAAAGCCTCTTCCCATGTCAAGCTGCCCCCTTATGCCATTTGTGAAAAATAGTTGCATTGCATTAGAGGCCTTTATTCATCATGCAGGAGAGGAAGGGCAGAGAATGGGGTGCTTTAAAAGTATTGTTAGAGGGAGCTTGCAGTTGTAATGTAGATTTGAAGTGTCAGAGTCTTATTAATAACTTATGGGGTTTGCTCTTGTCAGTTTTGATACGTTCCCTGTGAGTAATGGGTGTGGAGACGGTGGGCCATAAATTAATTTAAGTGATGGGAGGTTTGAGTAAGTTGCTAGGAAACAGGGCAGCAGCCCAGCATAAAGGAACTGGAGTGGATCAGAAAGCTGCCCCTGCAGTAGCTGGTAATTCTTCAGTGCATTGAAACAATAGTGATGATGATTAAAAAAAGTAAAATGCACCAGGGCTTGCTCCTTACATTCATTTTGAGACTTCACTGACTTTCTTGACAGGCAAGCTTGGCTTTATGAAGCCGTATAAAAAGGTCCGGAACAAAAGCGTTTCCATGTTCCACTTGTCCAAGTGCTCTGTCTGAACAAGTCTGGTTCCGAGGCACACACATGCTCTTCTCTCACATGAATCAAACCTCTGGCCTTTCTTAAAGAAGCCCAAGTGTGATGGGTGCTGCACCTTGAGGGAGCTGAGCATCAATTAACCAAGCAAAACTTAACACTACACTTTGCTTTTATGTAAAGAAAGATCTTTTGGGGGTTTGGCGAGACTGAGTAAGAAGGTCAAACTTGGCAATTCCTTTGGTATGCATAGCTCCAATTTCAAACAACTTGTTTATCCCAAAATTATGCTCCTTGTAATTATTTAATATTGGGGCCAATTGCACCAACACACCAGGAAACTACTGAGGTGGAAAAAAACCCTCCAGCATCTCAGCGAGTTTAGCATAAAATACAATTTAAAAGAGTTTTGAACATCTTATTTCAACTTTAAGATAAAAATAGTCAACCTTAAAAAAGTAAAATAGCCCCTTTTTAATGTAAAATCTTAGTGGTCCTGATTCCTGAAAATGTAAAATATGTTTTCTGGGTAGGCATTGCTTTCTGTGGCTACAGAGACATAGTAAAAGAGCTTTAGTGTTTTTTAAGCTTTGTGAACTTATTCCCTCTCTCGATACAAGGCATCCAAAATACTAATCTGCAGCTGATATTTAAAATAACAGCCTTTTGAATCTGAGAAAAAATATCAGTACGCTCATCTGCTTTTTTTTCTTTTAAGCCCAGTATGTCACAGTCATAAGACTAAAATTTGGCTTTTGATTGTGTTTCTTCTCTCCTTCCAGTTAACTTCTTGAAAACTTATAGAAGCAAATGCTAGATTATAGTTGAAGCTTTTCTTGAACAAAAAGTCATCTTGGAGCATGGGCAGATCAGAAGAAATTTTTATAATAGCAAGATGCATATTAATTAAATCCATACTCTGTCATTTATTGTTGATTAATAATATAAGAATAAATCTTAGCACTCAAAGTGTAATGTTTTGCTTAGGATTACTATTCAAAACAGAGCTGGGAGTATTAAGTGACATCTGAAGCATAATTAGCATCACAGGGCTGTTTTTTTCCCAGGACTAGAGAGAAGTGATGCAGCCATTCAGAGGTTTTGGACTTCTTACATGTTTAAAGAGTTTTTTAATGTTCCAGCCAGTTCAGAGCTTCACCTTCATGGTAAAACCATTTGACTGTATTAACATAATATGCCTAAAAATAAATCCTCATCTTGCCTGCTCCTAGAATTTTTGTTCTTGTTATAATAAAGGCCTGCTCCAGTTTAACTTCAGTGGCAGCTGGATTGGGCTTGACACTGAAGCTTATTCCTAAACTTTCTCAGGCTACACACATCCAGCGCTGTCAGCTTGTTTATGCAGCTGGAAGTCAGCATGGCTGAAAAGGAATTGCATAAAATCGATGCTTTATACTGAAAGTTGCAGTTCCCTCAAGGAAACACTGCTTCCCAGTGGGCTGGAGGCTGGAGTAGGAGTCAGCTGGCTCTAGAGAAAATAGGGGAATTGGCTCTGAGCTGTTTGTTCCAGCTTCACTCCTAATGCAGTTGGGATGCCCTGCAAAGCAAAAGCCTTAAGCTACAGTTCTTAAAAGTACTTCTCTGTAGATAAGGAGAGGTATCTCTGTAGATAACACAAATGACAGGATTGGTTTTGAAAACTGAAACTAAGCTTGCCTTTGAATTTCTCTAGATGGACAGAAGTTTAATATGTTAATTGACTCAGTTCTAATAATTTAACTCATAACCCCTGTGTCTTAACACAAGGAAAGATGTCAAAACTAGAAGCTGTTGCATTTGTTTCTTGTTTAGTCTGTGGAGCTCATGGTTCTGTGGTCACTATTCTGCAGCATAAATTACACTCATGATTCTTGTACTGTTCAGAAGAAACTGCAAAAAGTGGATAGAAGTGGTTAAAGTGGTTTGTAAATAGTCAAACATCCAGAGTTCTTTACCAGCTCAACCCAGTTCTTAGGCACTTAGGTAAATAAGTAGAAAGGCTTCTTGTTCAGGCTTGCTCCATGTGAACCTGACTGTTTTGCTTGGCTGGCTACTAGGTATTCTGTCTATTAACCTTGCCACCCTTTTGTAACTGGTGCATTTAATTATCAGTGGGATGCTTTAAACAGGTAGGGGGACTGATAAGGGCAGGTAATCTGCTTGTTGGGGAAGGTTGAAAGCAACCATTGACATTTTGGCCTATCTGCTGCTCTTTGACAAGTGGGGCTCCGTGAGAAAATAACTCCGTAACTAGATAAGGTGCTGATTAAAATGCTGCTGTTGTATGAAGCACCCTGCTGGCTGAGATCACTTGAAATCATTAGCTAAAAAAGAGGGAGGGGGAAGGGGGAGAAAAGAAGCTACTATACTTTTTTGTACCTTTTTTTTTCTTTTTTTTCAAGAAGGGGTGGAGGGAAGACCCCAGGTCTCCCCCCCGAGCCCAGTACATTGTCCCGTTAATGCATGCTAGTTTTATGATTGGAATACATTGTAGTCCGGCCACCCAGACAGAGGCATTGACTGCTAATATTAACCAAGAACAATAGTGTGGCCATACTGACTGCAGTGAGGATTACGGAACATAATGGGGCCTATCCAAAAATAATGCTAATACAGGACAAGCAACAGGAAGCAGCAGTAGACTCAGCATTGCTCGGCTCCCAGACAAACCATGGACTTACTTCACACAATGACAACTTCAGCACATTATGTATTCACAGGATACTCATTATTCCAGCAGGCTTGCCAGATCAGAGATCAGCCTGGTTTACTGGATGCTTAAGCGTATGCATAGTTTGGATAGCGGTACTTTTGTGTCCTCCATCCTTTGGCAGGAGGGTGGCCATGCACCAAGGTCTTGACTTGGGCTGCTGCCTTCCCTTGCCAAGGCAGGACGGGGGGCAGGTCTCTCCTGGGGCTGCTGACATGGTTCGGTTGGTTTCCATGTCTCCTTTCTGTGGCACTGCAGGGTTTACTGGCACTTAGAGCAGCAAAGGAGCTGCTCAGGATGAAGCCTAAAGGAGCAGCGTGCTATGTTTTGGTTTGGGCATATTCTGATGAGGCTCTTGGCTGGGCTGCCTGCTGGGGTTCAGCTGAGCTCTTGGCCATAGGCATTGAGGCATGAGAGAGATTGCCACGGTTTGGGCTGTGTTTGTATTCACTAGCTCTATAGGGTGTTGCCTTGTCCTTACGTAGGCTGTCCCAAAGAGGAGCTTCCTGATGATGTTCCATTTCACAAAAGGTTAAGAGGGTTAGGTGGCTTTGCTCCTTTTCTGGAGTACACTTGCATATCCTCTGGGTGAGGAGCCAGTTGCCTTTAACTCCTTTGAAGGATGTTCAGTTGTCCAAGTGGACCGTCTGTGGCACAGTGTAGTGATGTGTCTGCGCAGTGTCATCGTGGAGTGACAGTGCTGGTGCTGGTCAGAGCAAGCGGGTTTGTGGCTAGCTTTAACCCTGCTCAGACGCCCTCCTCCCTGGCCCCTGGGCACGCTGAAAGGTGCCTCAGTTTCCCTCGTGCAGGCGTCACAGCTGGACACCTCTGGCTGCTGTGCCGGTGGTGCAGACAGGGTGTGTGTGAGCGCCGTTCTCAGGCTGCTGCTCACAGCTGTGCAGGGCGTCAGGAGAGGGCGGCTGGGCTTAACCTGCTCTCCTTGTTTGGCAGAGGAGGAGCAGCGCTCTGAATGCAAAACTTCCCACTGCATTTGTCTAGTCATGGTTTCACATGCTCAGCAAAGCTCTTGCACGCTCTAACCACAGGGCTAGGAGGGAAAGGAGTTGGACGAGTTGTGAGCCCTTTGAAAATGGAGCAGCGCTGCAGCGAGGAGCCGGGTGTTTTAATCTTGCTCTGGCCCACTGACTTGTAGAATGCCTTCAGAAGGCAGAGCACAAAGGCACCTCCTTTGGGTGGATGTCTGGGTGAAGGCAGGGAAGAGGGCAATCAAGCAGAGAGCTTTAAACACCTGTTTACTTGCAGCTGCCAGGATTCATTTAAATAACCAGAAAGGAGATTGCACTGCTCTTTGAGATCCTTAAAAGGGACAATTTCTGATGGGTTTCAGGTCTGCACAGTCTCTTGAGCTGTATTATCAGAGGATCAAGACATAGTGTCAGTGTCTTGTCATTGAGGAAAACAGCTCTTGTACAGTGATGCTTGCTTTGTTTCTTGGAGAACTTGACCATTTCCATCCTCTCCTAGCTCCACTCACAGAAATTCTGCTTAAATTTGGCCATGCTGCCTTTCAAAGCCATCATGACTATCTGCAAAGTTTAAGGATTTGCTGTTCCTTTCAAGCTACCTTTCCTCTCAAGCCAGAATCCCTGCCTTCTGGTCAAGCTCAGGTTTACAGTGGCTAATTGGGTGTGACTCTGGAGAGTTCACTGCTGCCTTGTTGCCTAGACATGGCTTTGATGGAATAAGGTGCATGATGTAGAGTTCTTGTGTCTGGATATGTATATTTATTCAAAGATGGGCGGAGGTCATCTATGGGCATGGGAAAACTTAAACCTCCACACTGTAAGCAGTCATTCCTGAGATATCTGAATCCTTGATCTATAGAGTGGGGATGATATGCACTTCTAAAAAATCTCAACAGCGCAGCTTTGCACAGAGCTGCTTTTCTGGGAGGGCTGAGGGAATTAGCTAGAGGTATGGGATAGCTGGATCGTTGAAGGGGGTTTGCTACTGCTGTGAGGCTCTGGGTGTCAGTGTGGCTTTTGTTTAAAAGTGTCCCATTCTGAACACAAAGTCTTGGGTTTTTTTGGTCTTTTCCCCATGCTGAGAGGGACAGAGCCAAGGATCAAATGCCATTCTTTGTATCACCCCTTTTCAGGACAGGCACTCTTCATTGAATACATTCAGACAAAATGAGAGGGGGCAGTTAGAAACAAGGGAATTGCCAGGGTAGGTCTGTTCCCCCTGCATTGTGTTTCCATCCAGGTCAGCTGAAGCATCTCCTCTGTTTTAACCAAACTCCTGTGTGGTAGTGGAAAGTGGTCACACAAGTATCTAGCAACAGTAGCACTCACAGCTAGGATTCAGCCTTTCCTTTCCTTAAGGGCTAGGTGTGTTGGTAAACAGTCCTGAGAACCAGCAGGGAACTGTTGCTATGAGTTTAGACAAAATATCTTCCAAAACAATTATGCAAGGCCGAAAGGAAAACATCCTTAACTTTATTGGAAGTAGTGCTAGTTGTCATAATTCATTCTCTATATCATAACATTTTTTATCAAGCTTGCAGTAACATGTTGAGCTTGTGCTGCTTAATGTTGGTAATTAAACCACTGAGGAAGCACCCAAGATAGTGCAATCTGCATCTGTAATATGGCTTGGGAGTTCTATTCTGGTTTTGTTTGTTTGTTTTGGTTCTTTCTTTTTTTTTCACCACTGACTTGTGCAAGGACTTCTTAAATCTGTTTTAAGTGGTGTTAGATGATCGAGTTGCATTTCATTTTGGTTTATTTGATTTTCAGAGTTTCTTTCAGGTTGTCAGACTTGGTCTAGAATAGAAACAAGTAACATATAACTTTTCATGAAATATTAACCAAAAATGGTTCAGGCCAGTGGGGCCTCTGCGTAGAAATTTGGGTGCATGTCTTGGCTTGCCCAGCTTTGATTACTTTTGGAAGCATTTTCCCACAGTTATCAGGAACGGAATGGAATCCTGGTTTGAATATGAAACATATTTAGGCTATACAGCGAGCCGGTGTCCATCACAAACTGGGTTTTCATTCAGAGCCTCATGCTGTGTCCAGTCGTGAGAAAGCAGTCTGCTCCAACTCTTGTTCCCTTTTTTTCTTTTTTTTCCCGCCTTTCTTGTTTCCCCTCCTCTTCAGAAGTCTGAGTTCTACCTTACCCCCGTGCACCTTGTAGCAGCTCACTCTGGGAACTGTATTTTGGTCTCTGTTACAGAGAGGCACTGCAGACCACAGATGAACAGCCTGTGACTGAACATGGACACAGTTAAGGAGAAATAGCCTTGCAATGCACAGTTTCTATGGCAAAGCATCAGAACTCTTCACGGAATTTTTATTTGTAGTGTTATTGTTCTGCTCTCCAGAAAGATGTTACATTTATTGCCTTATCTGTAGGTTTTTTGTTTTTTTTTTTTTTACTTTTCAAGTCATACATTTTGCTTATTTTTCCTCAGCTCTCTCCCCCCCCCGTTCCTTCTGGAGAGGAGGTGTTTTGTTTTGGTTTTTAATCATTGTGTAAGTTTGGCTGGCTCAATGGCAACTTTGAAAGATACAGCCTGGATAATAATATCTCGGGGTAGAGCTGGAGGAGGAGATGTTTTAATGGGTCTTGTTCTCAAGTTAGGATTGAAGATAAAGGTGGCTTAGATGTAATAGCTGGCATCTTTCCAGCCCATGGAGTCACTTCAGTCAGTTTGTGCTTATGATTATTGTTGCTGGAGTGCTCCAGAGCTCATTGGCAGCTTGGAGCATCTGTAGAAGGGACACGGGTGGAGAGCGGGCTTCCCTTTCCCGGCTCCTCCGAGGAGGCTTTCTCAGCCTTTGTTTTACAGTGCTTCTCTCTCACCCCACCCCCTTCCATATCCATCAGTGCTTCCCTCGTTACCTGATACTTGTGGGAGCTGCGATGGCCCTCGTGCAGACAAAGCTTTCAAAGGGGGTGCTGAAAAGCAAAGTCCCTGGAGATTGCGCTGTCAAGGCAGGGCACAGTAATCTCAGCAACACTCCTTGCTTTCAGGAGGGCTGGGGGAAGGGACATCCAGACTATTTTTCTGTAACTAGAATTCTTTTGAAGCAGTTTTGGAGAGTGGGGGTTTGGTCTGGGTTTTTGATGCTGCTGTGCTATCCTGGTGCTTCCTGTCCTCCATGTGCAGTTGTCCCACATGCTGTATTTCGGCTGCAGTGCAGTGTCAAAGGCTGCACTTCCTGGTTAAGTACATAAGATGCTTTAATGATGACAAAGATGAGCTATCCAAGGTGAAAGGTCTTCTAAGTCAGACTGGATAAGGTAGCTTACTGGGTTTCAAGAAGATCATGTTTGTCTCAAGCATAATCTTTTACCTATTTCTGTGTTCAAGTATCTGCTTTGGGGTAGAGACTGGAATTTTTCTTTTTAATTAAAATTGTTGACAGGTTTTTTTCTTTCCCTCAGTCATGTGTGGCTTTGAAACTAACTCTTATTTCTCTTTTGCAGAGATCCTACACACTGCTTGTCGAGGCGTGGGATTACAATGATAACTCCACAAGTAAGTATTCCTTCCTCTGGCTTATTTAGTTCTGACACCTGTGTGTCCCGGGCACTGGAAGGCCTCTGGGAGCCTCCCCAGGCCGCTGTGAGCTAGAGCACAAGGAGAGGGAAAAGCTCTCCCCCAAAGAGCTTGGAGCACTTCCTCCAGGCTCTGCAGCAGCCTGTCTCACTCACACTGCCTGCAGAGGGTGAGTAGCTTGCTCACCTAGGCACCAACAGGGTGATGCCTAAAAATAGATGCTGTTAATTCTTTCTTTCTCCTCTGGGAGAGTAAAAGACAAAGGATTTCTTCAGGTTTCTTTGGTCTTGTTTTGTTCTTTTTAATTAGGACCAATATTCAGAAGCCTAAGTCTTGTTCGCCTGAGACCTCTCTATAAACTCTATAAGCACGTCTCAAAACTGAATGTACTGCTTTAAAAAAAGAAAACAACTTAAAATCTGTGTAAGATTTGATATCCACATCCATCTAATGACTAGATGAGAAAGAGGAGTTACTACAAGCTCTTCCTTGGGAGTTGGATGTTTGGGGGTTTGTATGCAGGGGCTGAAAAAATATTTACCAGACACCACCTGGTAGGGCTGGCTGAAAATCAAGGGTGGGGATCTTTCCCCTGGAATGTCTCTGGTTGGTTTCAGAACCGTTTTGCTCAGCTTTTCCCATGGCTAGAGGAAGCTGCACAGGGTCTCTTGGTACATAAGCTGTTCTGCTTTTTGCCTGCTGTTACTCAAGGAGGTGGGCAAAATCAGCTCTATTTCAACCTAGGGCTTTAACAGTGTGTGTGTGGTAAAAGCCACAGGAGAGAGTGTGAATCTCAACTCATAAAGCTTTTGTTGACACACAGGCCTTTTCCTTCAGCAAGCAGGCAGCAGCACTGTGCTCCATCTTACAGAAATCCTACAGAGCTTCTTGCAGTCTGCTTTGGAGTGCCAAGGTGGCAGCCATGCAGGAATGAAATGGGCTTCATGCCTCGTGAGAGGGAGGCCTTGGACAAGTGTGCGCAGTGGTGTGCTTTTATGTTTTAATTGGTGAGGGGAGCATAGCTTGGGAACTACTCTGTGCTCCTTATATTTTTTTAGATGTACATGGGGTGTCCTGTTAATTTTTCATTCCAGAAAAGCAGTTGTTGCTTGAGACAAATCTCATGGCCTGTCAGGGGTAGCCACAACCAGCCCCATTCAGCACTGCTGCCATACCTGTGATTTCAGACTCTACCCCAGCACAGCCATGGAGCACTGGCTGGGGGATTTCTTGGATATAGAGTTATATGGAGAAGAAAGTAGATGATGCAGCAGCAGTGAAATATTAAAAATGGAAGATGCCTGAATTCAAAATGAAAGTCTTGTTTATAGTAGGATCTGGGAGTTGTTTCAGACTGGGTCTCTGCCACTTTTACTATTATTAGAGCTCATCTTTTTTCATGAAACAACTTCATTTCCAAAGCTACACAATGAACCCTTTCTTTGCTTTCATGTTCTGGAAGTACAATTGTCTTCAGACAAAATTGCCTCATTTCTCAGCATTGCATTAGACCAAGTGCAGACATGCTCTTGCATATGTTCCTGATCTGCATTCCTGCTCCAGCTTTGCTGTCACTTACCCATCTGTAGGTCACTCCAGTCATTGCACTGCACAAAACTTCTCCTTTGTGCTGCACGGCTTGACTTAGTCAGCTTTCCCAGAGCTGCAGAGTAAGGCTTGTAGAACCAGTGAAGAAAACGATTACAACAAAACAATTGTCATCATATAATGAGAAGAGTGGGGTTTTTTGATGTCCAGGATTTTCTTTTGCCCTAATTGCCACTGAATCGCAAAGACCCCATGAGAGCTCTCAACAATAAAAGTGGGTTTAGTAGGCCTTGTGTGACTTTTCAATAGCTCTGAAAGCATCCTCTGATCAATGCAGTTGTTAGAAAATCCTTGAGTGGATGCTTCCTTCCCCCCTTACATTCCACTCCTCCTACTTTCCTTTACCACATACTCTCTCTTGTCTCACTTCCAAGAGTGGCTTGCAGTTAAATTCTGGCCCTGTTGAAGTTGATGAGAATCATGCTTTGTTGGAGCCAAGATTCAACTCAAATGGTTTTCTTACTCTGGTTCTTGTCTGGTTGCCATCTTGCTACTGTTGCTTCATACATAAAGCTAACGGGCTGACATTGCATCTCAAATTATGTCAAAGAGCTATTGTAAATTACTGGTATCAGTTGCATGTGAATTCCAGGCGGGCATAAGAGACTTCACAGTGTAAACCAAGCCGTGGCTGGAAGTTGTCTGAAACAAAGACTTTCAAAAATAACTGTGCTGTCCTTGGCCACCCAAACTGCTCAGAGAAGTCTGGGCTCTTTCTGTTGTTGTTTTTGCTTCCTGATGCTGCATAGTTATAATTGCCAGACATTGGAGCACTGAAAGGCAAAGGTGGGCAGTCAAAATAGCTCATTTCCTTGTGTCTAAAACCTTTGATACAGTTGCCCACTGAATAAAAAGAGGGATTTATAGCTTTGAAGTGTAGCCACAAGAAGTGAATAAACCCAACAGAGTCTCTGACAGTGGAGTGTGGAGCGGAAGCCCGAGATGTACAGAAAGCCTCTCTCTTCCACTTCATCAATTTCTAATGGGTTAATGCTTCCTCTAACCTTTCTATCAAAGAATGGGGTTCTGAGTCAGATGAAGGCAGTGGAGTTCAGAAGATCCCTTTGTCTCAAGCCTGGCTGACTGCTGTTTTTTATTTACTTAACCATTCTGCAGTGTTGGGAGTGCTTCCTATAAAGCTGAAAGGGTGGCTGGTGCGGGCTAGGAATGGCAGGGTTGTTGCAATGCCTTCCCTGGAGTCTGGGTCAGCACCCTTGTGTAAGTGCACTCTTGACAGGTGGGAATAGGCAAGGGTGGAGGAGCTCCAGTGCAAGAAGGAACATGCCAGCGCTTCATTGTGAAAACTGTGGGTGCTGGCTAATGGAAAGGGAGCTTAAACCCGTGAGGCTGTGTTTGAATTCAGCTGGATGGGGGTAGCTTTAAAACGGGTATCCAATGGGAGACATTTTATCCCTGATCCAGAGGGAACCTGCAGCTGGGTTTCATCTGAGCACCTGCAAAAAAAAAAAAAAAAGAAAGTCCAGTGGGCTTAAAAGGGTGTTTCCATTTGAGTTCAGGCTGTGGTTAAGGTCTCTAAAGAGCTGATGGCTGGAGTGAGAGGTCACAGATGTACAGCAAGGACAGGCTTCCTGATGAGCTGGCAGATAGGAGAAGAATGGAAGAGCAGAGGCAGAAGGAAAGATCACTTTTTCAAGGCAACTCCCTTTCTGATGCCAAGGACTGAAATAGTTGTCAGTGGTATGTTCCCAAGGGGGAACAGGAAAAGACTGGAAAAGCAAGAATGAGTGTGGGGGTGGAGGTGGGGGGGCTGGTTTGCAAAACTAAATTGAGTGTCGTTCTCCTTTTCTTCTGCCACTTACAGGAGAGGAAAAAGTTGTTCTACTCACAAGGAGCAGGATGTCTTTATGCACACTCGGTGTTTGGGGAAGTGCCTTTGCTTTCCAGCTGTGCTGTGCATGGAGTGTAATCTTGGCAAGTGCAGCAGAGCCATCTCCAGCACGCATGAGTGGAACTGTAATTGCCAGACTAGCCCCATTCAAGACAAGCAGATAGGCATCTGCTTAAGTACCTCTTAGAATTAGTCAATAATCTTGCTGATTAGATCTAAGAGCCTTACACCTGCACAGCACAGAGCAGTGATGTTGCTCTGGATGTACCAGTATGGAAAGGTCCTCAGGCATCCACATTACCTGTGAATGGGATTTAAATTAATAAAGGCCTGCCTGCATTTGAAAGTCTGACACATAGTTGTGGAGTTGGGGGCTTAGTGCCAATGAATAATAAAAACTGATTTAAATGGAAAAATATTATAGAACCAGAAATACCAGAAGGTGAACAAGAAGTTGTTGCCCTTAATTTCGCACTGTAAACACCTGAGGAATGCTGTAGTCTCAAGTCACAAATGCCCCCAAAACTGGGCAGATGCTCACAACATCTGAGTCTTGACACTCTTTTGTCAAGAGCTTTGACTTCATTCCAAACTGCAGGCAAGCAGGCAGGACCCAGTGGTGGATCCATGAGAAGTCTGTGAGGAAGTTCCTTTTTTTTTGAAAGCTGCAAATCAAAGGTCCTTAGCAATACATTTAAAAGTATCTTAGATTAAAAACTGCCCATGTGTCATCTTATGGCTTTAGTAGAGACTTCATTAGTCTTCAGCTCTGCCTTATGTAAAATCCCAAAAGGTTCTTTTGTAGTTGTTGGAACAACAAGCAGCACATCAGTACATTTGAATTCTTAAGACTCAGAGGTGCCAGTACTTCACACGCTGCAAACTGCCTTCCTACCTCAAATTCTCCTGTCGCTGGATTATGCTCCCATGTACTCACTGTTGGTTTTGAGCTCAGTCTGTGAGGATATTTTGGCTGTTGTACGATAAACTTTCACTCAGCAGTCAAGTGCTGGGTAGCAGCAGGTCGCAAGGCAGTGTCAGATCGTTTAAGTCACAAGACCTGGACTACAAAGTGAGATACCACAGATATATACAATGTTCCAAGCAAATGTGAAATATTGTTATTTCAAGCCATAATTCAGACAGTTGTATGGCTCTGAAAGCCAGAAGACTTTTGCCAGAACTAAATGTCAAGTGCAAATCTAAACTGTAAAATGCTCTGTAGAGAGGAAGGGGATCCATAGCACATATATGCAGTAGTTTGAGTCTTCTGCTTTGAGCTCTGGTCATCTTGACTTTGTACTCTCAGGTGCTGTCTGAAGACAGAACTTTCATGGTATTTGTCAGCCAAAATCTGGTGAGATTGCCCATGTCATCTGAATGCTGAAATTGGTAGTTTTCAATTTAGCGTTTGCACATAAGGAAAAGGCTGCAAATCTTTTGCAGTGCCGGTGTTCAGCCTGTGGACGTGGCTTTATTAGGCTATTGTAGTATGTTGTTTTTGTAAATGCTCCAGTTGAAAACAAAACTAGTGCCATTAATGGAGGAGCAGGGGAAAACACATTTTGTACCAGTGTGTTGGAGCTGAATTTTCTTTAGTCGTGAACTGTATGAATTCTTAGTGGATGCCCTTACGCTGCAGAAGGGGTAAGCGATTGGCAGTAACTGAACAGTCCCTTTTGATTTCGAGCTTGGTTCAGTTTGATAATGCTGCATGCGTGTTTCAGTTAATGGTTTGTAGCTCCGGGGCAGCCGTATCTGACTGTCTGGAACAGAGTTAATAAAACCAGCTGGCTGCCCTGCGAAGCGGCAGAGCTGTGGCGTGGGGTCGGTGGGGAGAGCTGCAGGGAGGTGTAACGCTGCCGTCTCCGTGCCCGCAGACCCCGACCGCGTCATTGAGAAGGCGTCGCACTCGGGCATGATCAACCCCAGCCGGCAGTGGCAGACGCTCAAGCACAACGCGGGCGCCGCGCACTTCGAGTACCAGATCCGCGTCACCTGCGCCGAGCACTACTACGGCTTCGGCTGCAACAAGTTCTGCCGGCCCAGGGACGACTTCTTCACGCACCACACCTGCGACCAGAACGGCAACAAGACCTGCCTCGAAGGCTGGATGGGACCTGAGTGCAACAAAGGTTTGTGACAAATGCTCGGCCTGCAGACCGGGGGCACTGGGAGGGATTTGAGGGCGGCCTGTCTAGGTTGCATTGGGTGGTAGATTGTGCAGACAGGGGGCTACGGACTGATGGGACAGTGACCAGCTCTTTACACAGAGAGCTGGGGGCAGGAGAAGAGTAGTTTCTGCCTTGAAGTCTCAGAGAAGTCTTGGAGAGAGACCTGGGCGCTTAGCAGATGTATTCTTTCTCTGATTATCCGCATCTTTGCCCTTGGGAAGAACACCCAGCCCACTGACTTCAATGGGAGTTCTGCTGCTGACTTCAAAAAGGATTTCCCCTTTGGTGCAGAACTTCAAGACAAGCAGGAAGGAGAGACTTGTTTTAGAGCTGACCTGGCAAGTGTAAAGCTTTGGTGTTTGAAAAGTCTCAGGCTTGTTTGTTCCACCTGAGATCATGTTCAACATGTTTACTAGGGAATGGCTGCTACCTGGGTAACTGAGGAAGGAGAAAGCAGGACTTAGGAACAGACGATCAGCTTCTCTTAATGACTGAGTTTACCTGCAATTTGAATTGCTGCTCATCTTGCTATCCCATCTGTTCAGAGATACAGCCAGAACTAAATCCAGAGTAGTTAAAAGCTGCTTTGAATTAGGTGTAAAGCCAGGGAAAGTGGTCCAGATCACCTGCAAAAGAGAGAGAAGAAAAACCTGTAGACTCCAAGTGACCTGAGCTCTGCAAGGCATGATGGTTTCTCCCACGTGAAAACAGCTCTTTGAACAGTACTAGGAGTGATCCCTCTGCAAAGTCAGAGGAACAGATTTCCTACAGAAAGGAAAAGCTGATGGATTTCCTATCCCAGGGAGACACCTTCCTTGGTTTTCCTTCCGGTAGACTTGATAGGAGATACTGGTTAAAAGCTTGGATTCAGCAGGATTACAGTGCTGCTAGAGATTAAAACGTTCCCACGAGTGTGGAGGCGCCGGAAGCGGGCAGTGTGCTGATACTCTCCTTTTTTGTTGTTTTAACAGCTATTTGTCGTCAGGGATGTAGCCCCAAGCATGGTTCTTGCACAATTCCAGGAGAGTGCAGGTAAATGCTTCCTATCCCTCCTTGCTTTCCCCCCACCCCTCCCCAACTAATTAAACAAGTGATGCTAAGCACAATAGGACTGGGGAGGGAGGGCGTTTCGGAAGTTGTGGTTTTGAACAAGACACATTATTCATGTTGACTTGCCCAGAATAAGGGGGGGGGGGGGGGGAGAGCAGGCTTTTAATGCACTGATAATTTTAAGAGGCTTTTGGTTTGTGAAGTGGTGGCACTGAGGGAGAGGGGGCTATGGGATAAATCGCGTGAATGCTGCCTAATGAGCACTAACTAATTGTTTCTGCATAAATAGTGCAAATGTTTGGTGGCTATGTTTTTTCCAACAGCCTGATTAATAGGTTTTTTTTCAATTCCAAGCCTGAAGTACAGTGTGGCTTTTCTCTCTTCATCTCCCTTTCAGTGTTTCCCCCTCCTTCCCTCCCACCCCCTGGTTTCTTCCATCAGTAGGCAAAAGTCAAGCATTCTTTAGAATGGGATTAGTTAAATCTCTGGGTTCCTTTCCCATTGTGAGCCTGGCTCCGAGTGCTGAGAGGTTAATGGCTGGGATGAAATCTTGTCAGTGGGCTCTGATGAATGCTGAATTTTGTTGCTGTGCTTTGAAGTCCCTTCTGTCCTGGCAAGGAGACAATGGAAAGCAGATTTTATCCATAACCCAACAATTAAATATCTGGAATGCCTTAAAGTATGCAGCACATATTTACAGCACAGGGAACTCTTGTCCCTTACCCTTAGAGGGGCAGTGGATATTAAATGTGGGCATTCTTTATCAACAGGCAGGTTCCAAGTTGCTGCATGTAACCCTTTATCATTTCTGTTTACAACTGAGAGCTTCTGAGGTTACAAAAATACTCATATTGATCCAGTGTAGGAAGGGTTAAAAGTGAAGTTTGGGTATTTCTAAATAAGACTCAAAAGTTTGAAGGAATAGAAAGTAATTTTTCTGCCTAACAGGCATATTGGTGGGTCCTGTGTTGCTGGAAACCTTTGCATGAAGTGGACTAGAGTTCCTACAGGAACTGGATCTGGAGTGTCTGGCAGATTAGTCTATAAGAATTCAGCCTAAACAGCTGTAGTGGCTCATTCATTTTCTCTGTTTCTGTAATTCATGCTTGAAAACAACAACAACAAAAAAAATTACCAGGGAACCATCTGAAAGTGAGGTAGAAAGTAACTTCTCATCCTCACAGAGCTGTGGCAAAGTGAAAGTCCAGCCAGGGGATGAACTGTTGTCACTTGTCCTGTGATTTTAATGTTCAGCAGCACTGATATAAGCTGGTTAACCCCCAGAGCACCAAATCTAAATCTTTTTTAATTAAAAAAAGCCTAACAAGTAGTAGGAAGTGTGTGTGGGGGGGCGCAGATGGTGAGAGGAGCCTATCAGTCAGGGCTACCAGTGATTTGTGCTGCTGTCATCAGAATAAACATGCCTTGTAGGGGTTGCTGTCTCCTAGTCAGAACAACAGGCTTTGTTTCCAGATTTTTTTTCTTCCCTTTCTCTTTCTAAGTCTGTTGCCTCCCACTCACTGCCCAGACATGCACTAGTGCTCTTATTTACTTAAGGTGCAACTTTCCCACACTTGATTTGCATAGTCTTGAAACAATGCTGTCCTTCTGGTGCTTTCAGATAACTTCTGCTTGCCAAGTTAGACCACTATCTTTAAAGTGAACACAGAAACAAGATTTTATTTTCTTTTAAGTTTTGATGAGTCATATAGCCTGTATGCTACAAATGCAACAGGGTTTAAAAATAACATCCGAGCAGAAACTGCTCTGTGTTCTGGTACAACGGACAACTTGCAAATGTTCTTAAAATATCCTTTTCCCTTTCACTGCCAGTCACTTTCTTCAATGCAGACCGGCCAACTAAACCATTTTTTACTCATGAATCACTATACAAGGAAAGTTAACTTTAAATTTCTCATGAGAAACTGCTGCATACATATTATTAAACCTCAGTTAGTACTGTGAATCTTTCTCTGGAATTGATATGCCCCTTTTTTTTCCCCTAAATGCCCATAGCCTTATCCAATTTTGTTTGTTATATTTTGAAGCTGATGTTTGAAGTAGTACCTTTGCCTCTAAAGCTCATGATTTTTTTTTCCTGTGTGGTGTGGGGGTTTTAAATTATTTTGCTTTTTTTACACTTGTTCTAAAGAAAACAAAACCCACCACCACTTTGATTTGATGGGGGTAAAATCAATCCTCAATTTGGATACCTGCTTTTGCAGGTGAGGTCCCTTAGTTCAGCTTGTGTGCAGGCTCACAGGCAAGTTGCTTTGTATGCAACACAAATTAAAAGGGTCTGGTCCTAAATTTTGATCTTTGTGCATTTTCAGTATATGCCCTGTACAGAAGGATTTCCCAAGAGGTACTTGAGGGGGGCTGTTTTGCCTTATCTGGGTTTTTTCATGTTCTTTGCACTGACTGGCTTTTTTTAACACACACACTAATAAGAATTTCCCATTGACTTTGAAAAGGCTGCTATTGTGATAGCTATTAAAGAAAAAAAGTTAATTAGGATGCAGTTTGTCACCTGAGATTTTTAGAAGGGAAGTCAGACTTACCACTGGCTGTGTGTGATTATCCATTGGATAGATCCTTCTGGCTTTTTCCCATGAGAAGAAATTGCCAGCAGAAGAATGGTGGGGGGTTTTACAAATAGAAAGCTTAGCTGACTTCTGTAGAGCTGAGGTTTGTTTTCATAATTTAGTGACAGCTTAGTGCATAATTGCTGCTGATCAATTACTCTCAGGACCTGTTAATGAAATACAGTACCTCAAAAAGCCCTTGCTTTTCATTTTCAACTTGTTTTGCTTGTTCCTATCTATAGATTCACTTTAATATGAAGGATCCGTGGTCTTGCTGGTGAGAACTAAATGAAAGTCAAAATAAGCTTTCCCTTAAGGAGGCTTTACTTCGAAAGAATGTCTTCCTTTTAAGTAGAGAATTCAGGTAGCTCATTGCTGGTGGCAGTAAAGAATTCAAATAGTAGTAAATTCTCCAGATATGAGTGTTTCTCAGAATTGGACATGATTTAGTTGTTCCCAGCAAAGAGGTTATTAGCAGAAATCAAACCCAGAAGCACACTGACAGCTGATCTCTGAGCACGTGTAAAGCCCTGCCGTGCTTTCTTCATCCCCGACTGTGGCCCAGTCCATACTGGCCCTGTGTGTCTCTGCATTCAGAATAAGGCTGCCTTCTGACAGAGCAGGGAACTCCTCGTGTTTTGCTACTGCCTTGTCAAGGGCTCAGAGTTGCTGCTTATGGTTTTGTTTGTCTTCCTGCAAACCCAGAGTGGCTGAATCGCCTGGAACCTTGTATTCATGAGGATCTCTGCAGAACTATTGTTTCCACTGACTTTTTCTTCCCCTCTCAATTTATAAAGCACCCTGTCAAAGTCCAGAGATTGATTTGTAGTGCACACCCACCCTCTCTGCCACATTTATATGAGGCTCCAAAAGAGTGTTATTGTGCTGAATGGCCTCATGCTGGTTTTCTCAGAACAGTTATTCTTTTGTCAGGAGGCCGGCTACAGAGACCTTGGCAAAACTACCAAAATGTTTGTTTACAAGAAACCATCAAACAATCCTTGAATAGCTTCTCCCCTCCCCTCATCCTGCCCTTCTCCCCCACTTCCCAGCCTTTCTTCAAGCTTTGGAGTTGCACACTCACATCTACACAGAGCAGTTATGATGGGTTAGGGTTTGTTTCTCTGTTCTGATCTTTTTCCCTTTTTTTTTTGCTCTTTTACTGAAGGTGTCAGTATGGATGGCAAGGCCAGTACTGTGATAAGTGCATTCCACACCCGGGATGTGTCCATGGCACTTGCATTGAACCATGGCAGTGCCTCTGTGAAACCAACTGGGGTGGTCAGCTCTGTGACAAAGGTATGCTAATGCCAGAGGGCCGTGTCACACGGGGTGTCAGCGCTGGCAGACTGTGCACATGGGGCTCAGTGAGCTGCTGAAACGTGCTGGCAGCGTGCTGGCCCTCAGCTCCTGCCCTTGGCCCACTGCTGTTCAGCATGGTTAGCATCTGTCCTTGGCTTGTCCCCATCCTGTCCCGCTCCTCTGTGGGCATGCATTCTGTAAAGGCTCTGGGAGAGCAGAACAAAGCACGTGGGGTGTTCCTGTAACCTTCTGGCCTGGCTTTAACATCCTCCCCTCCCGCAGATCTGAACTACTGTGGAACCCACCCGCCCTGCTTGAACGGTGGTACCTGCAGCAACACTGGCCCTGACAAATACCAATGTTCCTGCCCTGAGGGCTACTCAGGACAGAACTGTGAAATTGGTAAGTGTTGGCTGCAGCTGCTGAGATTAAGCGCCACCTGACAGTTAATTCTTGCCAGCTTTTGGTGCCTGGTTTTGGATGCGCTGTATGAGATGGAGGAAAACTCAGTTTGTAGCGTACTCAGCCAGGGCTGGGTACAAAGATGCAGCCTTTCCTGTTCTCATGCTCTGTCATGACTGTGTGGTGTCTCTGGACATCAGCCTTCTGCTCACTGGGTGTGGCCGTGGCCCCAGCAGGTGCCAGTCGGTGTGCTGGTGAGCTTAGCTGGAGCGAGACTTTCCGCCAGCCTGGAAACTCCTGGCTCTTGCAGGAGCAGGGGTGGCTTGTGGTGGCACTGGTGTGGCCTCTGCCTGATGTCCTTGTGTCCCTGTGCAGCGGAGCATGCCTGCCTCTCCGACCCTTGTCACAACGGGGGAAGCTGCCTCGAGACATCCACGGGATTTGAATGTGTGTGTGCTCCTGGCTGGGCTGGACCGACCTGCACTGACAGTGAGTCCTTTGCAGTGTTTATTCAAAATGTGCCAGTTTGCTGGTTTTGATCAGTCCTTTTAATCCCTCATCACTTTACAGGGCAGACTACTTAACCTTTCCCAGCCTGGGCATTGCTTTCAGCAGCCATTTACACCCCTGTGCACTCCCTTCCCCCTTGTTTGTACCAGGGGTTTTGTCAGCTTACTGGGGAAGGAATAGCCCAAAGCCTCCTGAAAGAAGTGGAATGCTGGATTTTTGTAGCATTCTAGCGGGTTGTTAAAAATGCTGCTCTGAGGGTCTTGCTGGATCCAAATAGGACTTCCATTTGCAAAAAGGCCACAGGGGTAAACTTTTCCCCCAGTGCATTAAATCCCCTTTTCACATTACTCCTCTCTTTAAGTGAGGCTTTTGCTGAAATCAAAGATAACCTGTAAATTCCAAGTAGAAGTCCCGTTGTTCTTCTGTTCCTCAGGGAAAACCTGAGTAGCAGCAACCATTTGTCAGACTTGTCAGTTATTGCCATTGTCAGTCTGGTAGTGGAGCTAAGCCTCTCCTGATTCTGCATTACAGATATTGATGATTGTTCTCCAAATCCCTGTGGTCATGGAGGAACTTGCCAAGATCTAGTTGATGGATTTAAGTGTATCTGCCCACCTCAGTGGACTGGCAAAACATGCCAGCTAGGTAAGAACTGCTTTCTCTTCATCCAGTGTTGTTCCAGAGCTGGAAAAGATAAATACAAAAGGGATCATAGTCCTGCATTACTCATGGTCATGTTTCTGAAGGCTGTGGATGTATTTTGGCACATTGAAGACATTCAGTGTCTGTTTGCAGGACTGAGGTCTAGGTCAGCATCCAAGAGCAGTGTGGCTTCCATCACCTTGCTTCTGCATGCTGGCACTTGAAGGAAATAGTTAACAGAGACATCCTTCAAACCAGAACTGCCCTGGAGTGGGGAGGCTGCATGTTATGCCTCCCAGTCCCGCCCCCACATGTGCTTCTCTCCCTTAGCCCTGTGAGAAAGTTGCTGTATCTCCTCAACCATGTCAACTCCTCCAGACCCAGGAGCTCCCAGCTGGGTTCCAAAATGGGGATGATCTCACGGAGAGTGAGCTGGCTGCATTCTTTACACAACACACTCATCCCAGTGACCAGGCTGCAGCATTCCTCCTTCAGAATGCTCAGCTGAGATGCGTGTGTGGGGGCAAGTTGCTCTTAATGAGTGGCTGGGTAATTGTGAAATAATTAGCGTAGCCTGTATGTTCTAATTGCAGAGAAACTGAAAGAGCCTTCAGAGGCTGATGATGATTGACTTTTGTTCCTTCAAGTCACGCTAATCCTGGCTGTATGCTGCAAGTTCCTCTTAGCTCTGGAGGAACTGCTGGTTATTGCTGGGGTGTGGGCTTCTCCCTTCCCCCCTGAACATTCCCCTTGGTTTTCCAGATGCCAATGAATGTGAGGGCAAGCCCTGTGTCAATGCCAACTCCTGCAGGAACCTGATTGGCAGCTACTACTGTGACTGCATTACTGGCTGGTCTGGCCACAACTGTGATATAAGTAAGTGTCCATACCCTTGGGTTTATCGACAGCCAGCTCTTTGGGCATATGTGCCCATGAGTTCTGAGCTCAGTTTAAACACTGGGCAGAGCCCCAGCAGTTGATGTTTTTAGAAAGGGAGTAGTTGGTGCCGAATGAAAATACACAATTTTATCAAAGTCATTAGCCTGTACCATAGCTATATTCTGATAAAGGGACTAAAACAATGATGTGAAGTTTTACTGCCTCTCCTAGAAGAATCACGAAAGGTTTCCCACCCATTATAATAACCTTATCTCAAGGAAGGCATGCAGGAAACTTGACAAAAAGTTTATCTAGCTGCAGTTTTAGAGAGACCTGAACTCTCTATCTAGTGTAAATATATTTTTGCCTTCTAACCGTGCTAATTTTATTGCAGATATTAACGACTGTCGTGGACAATGTCAGAATGGAGGATCCTGTCGGGTAAGCTGTTCTTGTTTTACCTTGGTTTCCTCAAGGCTTGCAACAGTAACTAAAACATTTGAACCTAAGCACAAAAAGTTTGGAAAATAGCAAATAGCTGGTGCAAATGGTCATGTCCCCTTGGGGGAGGGCCTGTGTCATGCTACAGCATGTTGAGATATGTCTGTAGAACAGTAAGGGAAAAAAAGTATAACTTCAATAAATGACTCATTTTCACTGCCAATGTCACCAGTGAACAAGCTGGTGGTTGTGCAAACTACCTACTGGAAATGCAGGCGCTTCCCTTCAACCTGTCGATTAATGTATTCTGCCTGGAAATTCAGAATGTAAACTGAGACTGGGTGGTCTGTGTGTGTGTGTTTGGTTTTTTCCCCTCTAAATATTTTGGACATTGAGATGATTTTTTTTTAACTTTTAAAAAATTATTTTTCTTAATAAGAATATATCAAAGGAGGAACAACATTAACTCTGAAACTTTTTTATGTTCTTTCCCAGGACTTGGTTAATGGTTATCGGTGTATCTGTTCACCTGGCTATGCAGGAGATCACTGTGAGAAAGACATCAATGAATGTGCAAGTAACCCTTGCATGAATGGGGGTCACTGCCAGGATGAAATCAATGGATTCCAATGTCTGTGTCCCGCTGGTTTCTCAGGAAACCTCTGTCAGGTAAGAAGGCCGGGTGAAAGGCAGGCCCTCAGCCAGTGCCGTTTGTTCCAACGCTCCGGATCTGAGCACGGAATGCCTTGCATCCAGTGAAGCATAGTATAAAGTTGTACTTGATATCGCTGTCAGTCTGCCAAGAAACTGCTTGATTAATATATATTGGGGCGGGGGAAGAAACCAACAAACCCCTGACAGGCTGTGGAGGATTCTCTTTGTTAAGCAGACGGCAGAGTTTGCACGTCAGGCTTTGTGGAGCTCTCACTGTTAACTTTGGCAGTTTAATATCGAGAGTCGTCTGGCGCAATAGTGGTGAGCGGGACTAAACTCTGTGTGCTATGAATGATTCTTTGAGGCCGCAGATAAAAAGGTCAGATTCCACAATGTCAGCCTGTCGTGGTGAGGGAAAGCCATGATAAACCTCTTTCACTCAGCTTTCCCTCGCTCCCTTTCCCCCCCCTTCCCATTTCCCTTCCCTCTCTGTGCACTGCTTACAGCTGGACATAGATTATTGCGAGCCAAATCCATGCCAGAACGGCGCCCAGTGCTTCAATCTTGCCATGGACTATTTCTGTAACTGCCCCGAGGATTACGAAGGGAAGAACTGCTCCCACCTGAAGGATCACTGCCGCACCACTCCGTGTGAAGGTTCGTGTTGCTTTGGGGGTGAAGGGCTGTGGCTGCCAATGGTTCCTGCCCTGCCCTCACTGGGGCCCTAATTCAGCTCCAGCAGGGGAGTCACTGGAGTAGCTCTGCTATAAGGAGGCTGAATTTTGCCCTCTGCCTTAGGCTTCTCCCCGTGTGAAAAGATAAGTAATATTTGTAAGTATCAGCTATTAAAGACAGCATTATGTCCATGTGGACAGAAAGCACAGGCAGCAAATAGCCTGATGCATTTATTCCAGGCCGTGGATGTGTTCCAGCAATCATCAGATAAGATGCTGTGATTATTTTATGCACAGTTGGCAGAGTCCAATGTTATTTTAAAGCAGCAAACATATTTGTAGTCATATGTTTATGGTTTCACTCGATGATCTTAAAGGTCTTTTCCAACCTAAATGACTCAATGGCACAAGTGTCTTCTAAATGTCCGTGGCTGGAAGTGAAAATGTTGCTCTTGAGGAATTGGGTTGCATGGGTAATTCTCATGTTGGTCTCTGCTTTCCTGCAGTAATTGACAGCTGCACTGTGGCAGTGGCTTCCAACAGCACACCCGAAGGGGTTCGCTACATCTCTTCCAACGTTTGTGGTCCTCACGGGAAGTGCAAGAGCCAGGCGGGTGGAAAATTCACCTGTGAATGCAACAAAGGATTCACCGGCACCTACTGTCATGAGAGTAAGAGCAAAAAAGAGAAACTGTTTTACTGTCTCCCACTCTTACTGGGCAAAGATTCCATCCTTCCCTCCCAGACCCCTTTTCTTCATTGTAACTCAGTGAACCTTGGAACTGCTGTAAGTTTTCATATCCCTCTTGGGCGAGGCAGAGTGGAATTTGCTAGGCCTTGGGGAAGGTTCAGAGTCCTGACCCCTCTGGCCTTGAATTGTATGTTGTTGAAAACGTTATGTATACAAGGTCTGAGGGAGTTAGTAGTGGGGTTTAACGTGGATCTTAAGGACTCCTGAATTTTTTGTTTTTAATAGTGACAGGTTCATCACCTTGTGCAGTTTTTTACTCATTTGTCATCTTGCTTATAACCCTTCCTTTCCAAAGGGTATTATTAGAAATGGAAGTAGTACCAAACAGTCTGCAGTAAGATAATGACTCCTAGTTACTGTACTTCTAGTTTGACTTTTTTTTTCCCCCCTCTTTTTTTAATCCTCTTCTTTCTTCCCAATTGTTGCAGATATCAATGACTGTGAAAGCAACCCCTGTAAAAATGGTGGCACTTGCATTGATGGCATCAACTCCTACAAATGTATTTGTAGTGATGGATGGGAAGGAACATATTGTGAAACAAGTAAGTTATCCATGCTCCAGCACACAGAAGGATCTCTTGGGAAAACATTGGGAAGGAATGGCTGGTACTGTCAAGATGACAGTGACCTATGTGAATAAACTCTGCTTCAAAGGCCACAGAGGACTAGGTCCTCCCACCAAGTCCCAATCTTTTGTATTGGAACTAAGCCCAAATTACAAAACTGGACTGGGATTAGGGCCTGGCTCTCTCACTATTGAGTTTCCTGCTCTGTCCTTTGGATAACTTCCAGGAAGAAACCCTTTGCATTAGTAGATGCCACTTTATGGCCTGTCTGCGTATCATACTTGCATTTTGTCAATCTCAGGAACAGGAGAGGAGTTGAGTGCTCTGCTCCGTTTGCCTGACTAACAGGGTAGTTTATGTAATAGACCTTTTCACTGAAACAAGATTACAAACAAAATGAAAACAAACTGGAGGACTGGGGTGAAACACTCTTCATCTATGTGACAGTGCTTAAAACTTTAAAATACTGACTTAGGCATTTAATCCACAATTGAAACACAGGCCAAAATTAGGGGTGGGTTATGCTCCTTTCAAGCATTGTGTTTGTCAGTTCCGTAAACACTACTGAGCCTGTTTTCTCTCCTTAACATATCCAGATATTAATGACTGCAGTAAAAACCCTTGCCACAATGGAGGAACTTGCCGAGACTTGGTCAACGACTTCTTCTGTGAATGTAAAAATGGGTGGAAAGGAAAAACTTGCCACTCCCGTAAGTTCAGCATTTCCAAAACATACCAGACGTGCTCTGATAGGCTGCATGAACTCATTGCCCTAAGGGAGCACCAGCATTGAGGACAGTTTGGGTTTTCCACAGGTGACAGCCAGTGCGATGAGGCGACGTGCAACAATGGGGGGACGTGCTACGACGAGGGGGACACTTTCAAGTGCATGTGTCCTGCAGGATGGGAAGGAGCCACTTGTAACATAGGTAAATAGCCTGCACAATCGCCAGGAAGCAGATGCAGCGCTGCAGCTCTGACCTCAGCTGTTCCTCTTGGCTCAGACTTGAGGGCTTTCTAACAACTGAGCGGCAAATGTTGTTTGTGTTACAGCGAGGAACAGCAGCTGCCTGCCAAACCCCTGTCACAACGGTGGTACCTGTGTGGTCAGTGGGGACTCCTTCACTTGTGTCTGCAAGGAGGGCTGGGAAGGACCCACGTGCACCCAGAGTAAGTCAGCTCTGCTTGAACTCTTCCAGAGTGTTGCATGATGAGAACATGAGCTCATCCTGTCGCCCCTGGAGTCAAGATTGAATCCAGAAGGGGAAAGCTTGTTTGATGTAGGCTTTAGCATCACCTGAATCTTTGTTTTTAATGACTTTATGTGATACAGCCCTGACCTGGGCATGAGAAAGTTGCAAATGAGCTAAGTGGAGACAGATGTTGTCTTGTTTTCTCCTGCATTCTTTTTCCACGAGCAGCTCTGTCTGCTTCCACTTTTTTCCCCCCCTGTTAGATTCTTTACAAGGATCTCTTCCTGCATACATGTGTTCCACAATGTAGTTAACAAATTTCGTGGTACAAGCCTGGAATCAATTTAGTAGAGAATTTCAGCATATTTTCGTAAAAGTTGAGCTAAGTATAACTTGGGCATTAGGGGAAGTTTGATCATTCTTTACTGCCAGTAGAGCCGTATTAGCCAAAGTCTACATGTTTAATGCTGTCTGTCTTTGCTTTGCAGACACAAATGACTGCAGTCCTCATCCTTGGTAAGTTTGTTATGTTTATCCTATGCTCTTTTTGTTGCTTTAGAATTCTGGGTTCCTTTTATCTGTGGCAGTTTTTAATGTCTGTGATAATTGTCCACAGTTACAACAGTGGCACTTGCGTGGATGGAGAGAACTGGTACCGCTGTGAGTGTGCTCCAGGCTTCGCCGGGCCTGACTGCAGGATCAGTGAGTGTTCCCATGGCTCTCTGCCTCACTTCTTGTCTCACTTGAATCTTGTTGCAAGACAATCATCTTAATTGAGTTAAGTAGTAGATCAGGTGAGTGATAGATGTCTTGTGTCGTCCCTATCCGTACCTGGATCTGTAGCAGATTTGGAGAAGGCAGGAATCACACTGAAAATGAATGAAATTTAAAGTCTTTCAGCTGCAGCTGAAACCTCTTGGTTCAGCCGAGTGGGCAAAATGCCCTTTGGGACAGCCTTCCCTTGTGTTTGTGTGGCCCAGACTTCTGCTTGAGATGAAAGTGTGCCAGCCAAAAACCTTGTCAATTAATAATCCACCTCCAAGCCCTGAGGTGATGTATGCGCTTCCCTGTAATTTAATAATAATTACAGGTAGGAGGACACTTTTTTTAATAACAGCCATGGAATAGAAGTCTCACAGCAGCAATAGAGCTGGGAAGGGTTTAACATTGCCATCAGTTGAAGAATCTAGTGGGGGACAAAATTGGAACACATCAGAGGAGAGGAGAGGAAGTGTGTCTGTGTAGGAAGGAATATGTCCTTGCCCTGGAAAGCTCGAGTAGCCACAGGGGTCAGGTTTTGATCTTTGTCAGTGCCACACAGCAGAAACGTCAAAGGACTTTTCTGAGGTTATACCGGTGCTGCAAGCAGGAATCCATGTCCCAGTAGACACTAGAAAATGAACATAAAGCTCCAGTAGGCAATTCTATCCCATGTTTGCTTTTTTCCTGACAAACAAAAGGATACTGTGGAGTAACTGTTCTGTTTCCTCTCCTTCCCATCGCAGACATCAACGAATGCCAGTCCTCGCCCTGTGCCTTTGGAGCCACGTGTGTGGATGAAATTAACGGGTACCGTTGCATTTGCCCCCCGGGTCGCAGTGGTGCAGCATGCCAAGAAGGTATTCCAGATGCCAGAGCTGAGCCTAGCACTTGTAGCAAAAGCTGTATAATTGCACATTGGTGGGTTTGTGGTTGTATGGGTTTGGTTTTGGGGCACACTATCTTGTTTTTTAAAGCATGTATCCTTATTGAAGAAGAAACTCAGTGGGAAGTTTAGATGAACTTTGAAAAGGTGTTTGTTTCCTGGTTTTAGCTTATAATTCTGTTCGCTCTCTTCTCAGTTACAGGAAGGCCTTGCATTACCAGTGCTCGAGTCATGCCAGATGGGACTAAGTGGGATGACGACTGCAATACCTGTCAGTGTCTGAATGGAAAAGTCACCTGTTCTAAGGTACAGCTGTGCTGTGGTTTGGCGTACAGCACCCTCTGTGCCCTAGGCAGTGGATTCTCACAGTATTCATCCTGCCTAGGTTTGGTGTGGCCCTCGGCCCTGCGTGCTGCACGGCAAGGGCCCCGGCGAGTGCCCCGCCGGCCACGCCTGTGTCCCTGTGCGGGACGATCACTGCTTCACCCGCCCGTGTGCCGCCGTGGGGGAGTGCTGGCCCTCCAACCAGCAGCCTGTCAGGACCAAGTGCAACTCCGACTCCTACTACCAGGACAACTGTGCCAACATCACCTTCACCTTCAACAAAGAAATGATGGCCCCGGTGAGTAACAGCAGCTCGCTGGGCTGCGGCACACACAGACTCATTCCCAGAGCATGGAGAAATGTTTTCCATAGGGAAAACTGCTGCAAAAGCTGACTCTGCCTCATTAGCAAAGAAAACAAAAAGCAGAGAAGGATTAATATAGCCTTGCAGCCTAAATGCTTTTGTGACTAGAGAAGAAAAAAAAGCTAGGTTGGAGGGAATTCCACTTCCTTTTCCCCTGAGAACTCTTACTTCAGGGCAAAAAAAAAAAAAAACCTCAAATCTTACATCTGTCTGTTCGTGTGCATATGTATTTAAAAAAAGCCAACATCTTTTTTGTATCCTCCAGGGCCTTACCACAGAGCATGTTTGCAGTGAATTGAGGAATCTGAATATTCTGAAGAATGTTTCTGTTGAATATTCCATCTATATTACCTGTGAGCCTTCCCACTTGGCAAATAATGAAATCCATGTTGCTATTGTAAGTATTACTGGAATATTTTTAAATGTCTTAGTAGTTAATTGCTCAGATATGTGTGCAACATGTGGATTTCATAAAAATATTAATTCCTGGCTTCGTTAGCATTTCTTGTGGTTTAGTTTCCATCCTGATGCCCTTTAAGAACAGGAAAGGAATTCTGGGTACATGTGTGTACCTCAAAGCTGCCATCTGGGAGCAACTGTAATAGGGGGAGTAAAATATTTCTCTGTTATACTCTTGCTTTCGGGGGGTTTTGGTCTTCTTAAGGATGAGGACAAGAATTTAGAGTCGTTAGTTTCTGCCCACAGCAGGCCATTTTGCTTTGATTCTGTTTGTTATAGATGAACAGTAGCAAGAGCCTTCACTGCCTGTGAAGGTTTATAAATAGCAGGTTCCCCTGTGCATCTGATGTGGTGTTAACTGTGTGCCTCCTCCTGCAGTCTGCAGAGGACATTGGGGAGGATGAAAACCCCATCAAAGACATCACAGATAAGATCATCGACCTGGTCAGTAAGCGCGACGGGAACAACACGCTGATCGCTGCCGTCGCCGAGGTCAGGGTGCAGCGGCGGCCGGCCAAGAGCAGAACAGGTGAGCTGGTCCTCGGCCCAGCTCCTGCAGGGCCTGCCAAGGGCAGAGCCTGTCCTCCCTTTGGACACTCCTAGCAACTCCCTGATCATCAGGGACAATGGGGAGGCTTTGCACACAAGGTCTATTCATTGCTAAAAACCCTAAAGAAACTTGCCAGAAGTTTGCTAAACCTGGCAAAAGGGCTGCTGCCCTTCCATGCTCCTCATGGAGAAATGCGGGAAGTAACAAGGCATAAGAACTGAGATTTGTTTTCTGTGAGACATCCCCAAGTGTCCCCCGTGGTCTGCAGCAGGACTAACTGTCTCCTGTCTCTTGCAGATTTCCTGGTGCCCTTGCTGAGCTCGGTGCTGACAGTAGCCTGGATCTGCTGCCTGGTCACCGTGTTTTACTGGTGCATCCGAAAGCGCCGGAAGCAGAGCAGCCACACCCACACGGCCTCTGACGACAACACCACCAACAACGTCAGGGAGCAGCTGAACCAGATCAAAAACCCCATTGAGAAACACGGAGCAAATACTGTCCCCATTAAAGACTACGAAAACAAAAACTCTAAAATCGCCAAAATAAGGACACACAACTCTGAGGTGGAGGAGGATGACATGGACAAGCACCAGCAGAAGGCCCGATTTGCCAAGCAGCCAGCCTACACTTTGGTAGACAGAGATGAAAAGCCCCCCAACAGCACCCCTACAAAACACCCAAACTGGACAAATAAACAGGACAACAGAGACTTGGAAAGTGCACAAAGCCTAAATCGGATGGAGTACATCGTATAGCAGACGGTGGGGTGCTGCCATGCAGGGCCTTTGAGTATCATAGAAAGGCACTCAAGAGCTTGTAGTTCTTAAACTGTTGTGTAATATTTGAGTCTAAGGCTATTATTTACTTAGAATCCCTGTGTTAATTTAAGTTTGGACAAGCTGGCTTACACTGGCAATGATAGTTGCTGTGGTTGGCTGGAATACCAAGTGCTGCATTTCACATCTATGCAAAACTAGTCAAAAGTGCCCTCCTGTAAATTCAGCTGCAGCTGATCCATCACAGAAACGTTCCATAAGGTATTACATAGCCTTATTACTCTTCCTTAGTGTTCATTTTTTTTTTCTGCCAGATGTTCCGATTTATACAGTTTCTTTAGAATAATACATTTTATTTATATTTATTGAATTTGAGTTTTTTGTATATTGGTTTTATGGTGACGTACAACTAGTTCTGTATTTGAAAGTGCCTTTGCAGCTCGGAACCACAGCAACTATCAAAAATAAGTTTATTATTTATTTTTTTATTGTATTTTTGTTGGGGGTGGGTGGGGGGAACTTGTCAGCAGTTGCTGGTAAATGAAGAATTTAAAGAAGAAAATGTGTCAAAAATAGAAGTTTGTATAGATATGTAAATAATTCTTTTTTTATTAATCACTGTGTATATTTGATTTATTAACTTAATAATCAAGAGCCTTAAAATATCATTCCTTTTTATTTATATGTATGTGTTTAGAGTTGAAGGTTTTTGATAGCATTGTAAGCTCGTGGCTTCTCTATTTTGAATTTATTTTCTTGTTACATGTTGCCTATATGCCAAAACTAAGGTGTTCTAAAATAGTTTATTTTTAATAGGATGGGCTTTCATGCCTTGATGCTGGTTTTTGTACAATGTCAAACGTTTGAAACACCTTCCATAGTATCACTTTAAGACTATTTGTAAGTACTGACTGAGGCAGTTTAGAGAATTAGACTAGAAAATTTTTTTTGCTGCTTTAGACTTGAAAACTGAGTGACAGGCAGATAATCTGCTAAGAAGCAGTTTAAGGGAACAAAACTGAGCTATTACTTTATGTAGATGAAATGTGAGTGGTTGCATGTAATTAAAAATATCAAATTAGCGTGTGAAGTTGGAAACACAGCAATCTTATTTTGTAAATTCTAATTATTTTTTTCTCACCATGAATATGTAATACTGAACCACTTGTAGATTTGACTTTTTTTGTAATCTACTGCATTTAGGGAGTATTCTAATAAGCTAGTTGTTGAATACTTGAACAGTAGAATGTCCAGTAAGATCACTGTGTAGGTTTGCCATAGATTACACTGCCCGCCTTAACAAGTGAGGAAATCAAAGTGCTATTACGATGTTTAAGATCAAAAGGCTTATAAACATAGTCATCTCAGTGGTTAACCATTGAGATCATGAAGATACCTTGTATTGTGATATTAGTGTTATATGAAAATGCATCTTTGATGTGTTGTTCCTGGCAATAAATCTTGAAAAGTAATATTTATTAAATTTTTTGTATGAAAACATAAAAGAGCGTGGAGATTATTGAGCTTGGAGGCGCTCCTGGCCAGTCAGTTGTGCAAAAGCAGGGGCAGGTGCTGCTGGAGGTTTCCAGGCCCTGCCCCTGCCTTTGGTGGAGTCAGTTTTTGTTAGCTGATGACACGTTCCCCTCTGGCTCCCGTGGCACCGAGGAGGTCTGAAAGCAGCATGTCCCTTGTTCTCACTGCCTCTTGGCCAATGTCCCTCGGTGCTCTGAGGGTGCTGTGGCTGCACCTGTGCAACGAGTTTACCCTGCACGGGCCAATGAGCTGCCCCCAGATAGGAACCAAATCTAAGTAGCTAGGCAAGATCCAAAGTGCTGACCTGGATGGGAAGGGATCCATAGATGATGCTGATTTCTAATGGGCAAAAAGTGCTTTGTAAAGCATAAAATAAACTCTGAAAGTATTCAACATGATGGCTTTGAATGCTGAACTAATGCCGCCCCTCCCACCTATGGGCAGGGGCTGGCTGGCTCAGGGTCTGCTCTGGTTTTACCATGTTCTGATGAAGCTGCAAAACTGTTCTGCTAAGGGGCTACTGCAAAGCTGAAGGAACAATTAACTGTGTAACAAGTTCATTGAAAAATAGTTGAACCAGCCTGCTGCAAGGCTAGGCCTTTGCATCTGTATTTGTTTGTAATAATAAACAGGTATTTTATATACAGATTGCTGCGATATGAATACACTGAACGCTAAAAAAACCTGAGAGTGAGAAATACTTTCTTCTGTACTTTTTTTACAGCTGTCAAAAAAAATTGATAAAATGTAATTAGTGTTACTTTTTATTTTGAACTCACTTTAGAAGATTTCCATCGTGGCTACTCTACTTTGGCTGGGTGCTGCTTTTACTCTTCACACACCTCACAGGGCAGGTACTGGAGCCTGTTTAGTTTACTGCCTCCTGAAGGAGAAGTCAACACCATTAGCTTCAGCTGACCACTTCAATAATTCCTCATCTAACAAATCCCACGAGTATTTTATTTCCCTTTGTTCCCTGACTTCTAAATCTGCAATAAAGCAAACACGTCATGTCCAAAAAGCTACTTTAAGATAATGGAATCTTCCACCTGCCTCCAAAGGGCAAAGCTGAGCAATTCCCTGACTGCTGTCCCATACTTCTAACGTTGAATTAACCATCTTCCTGCTGTATACTGTTCACATGGGTCTCAAATTCAAGGATACAGGAAGTTGAGCCCCTTCCAAAGGGCTCAAACATAATTGAATTTATAGGGATTTCTAAGAGTCTGCCTTCTATTAACCAAAAAATAATTAAAATAGGGCATTTGCTATTTCTGAGAACAATAGTTGTCAGGCTTCTTTAAAACCTACTGAGGCCATTTCTAGTTACAGACTTACTCATTTAACAATATGTACATGTAGTGACAAAGTGTTTAGGTCTCTGAAGATTCAGTGAAATCAAAACCTGGGTTCCTCAAGCTTCAAAACATGTCAAAGCCCTGAGATCAGGGTTCCTTTATTTACTTTCAGCCTTTCCTGTGCTCCATGCAGAGGTTTTGCTACTGCAGAGCTCCTCCAAACACACCCTGCTTTTCCCTATGGATTTTCCTCACTTCATCACTATCCCATGGTGTTGGAAAATTAGAATCATGCAAGTTGTACAGGGGGCAGTCAGAAAATTCTACACAATTGCCATTATGGTATATTTAATTAATCGTCCTATCTCAGTGGTAGCTCCACAACTTACACTGGTGACTGTAATACAAGAACAGTCCCCCAAAGCCCAGATCCACCACCAGGCTGGGGGCTGGTCCATGAAGTGGTTTCCGTTGCCATGAAAATAAATAGAAACGTGAACTTCAGGGCTTCCCTCTTAGAATACCAAGGCACATTTATTTTTGTGGAAATCATACTTTGCCAGGTCACACTTCTACTACTAAGGGAAGATACATTCTGTTTAGTCAGGAGAAGTTTCCACTGGTAGTGTAAGTTTGTTCTTTGGATCCTTCTTCATCTAAGCATTGAAAAATGTGTGCTTCCTGAGCTGCCATTTAAGCATACAAGAAATGAAGTGAAATAGAAATGAAATGAAATGAAATGGCTCCCCTTAGCACTCTGAGCTTTGCTCTACCTAGAGCTAAATGAACCTGCTGAATGTGGGTTTGGTTCAGCCTGGCTGAACACGGCCACATCAAAGCCCTGCACCTCCGCATGGAAAGGGCCCATCTTGCGCACAGGTACCTGGGAAAGGTGCTGATGGAGCAGGTTACATCAGCCTTCTCACAATACATTCAGGTCACCGGGAAGGGAAGGGAATGCCAGCCTCGGGAAGGGCTCCCCCTGCAGTGCCGACAGGAGCCAAGGGCAGCTGGGAGCGCTGGGACCCAAAGCCCCTCAGGCCAGGGGAACGTGACCCAGGCTGGGGCCCAAAGGTGGGACTGCATCTCCAGCCGTGCCTGGTGAAACCGTTCTGCCTTGCACAGACACACCTCCTGTTCTCACACCAGCTGACACCTGCACAGCAAGAGCTAATGGTTTTAATCAGCTCCCTGCCAAGCTGAGATGTACAGGGTTATGCTCCCGGCTGCTCCTTGAAGACTGCCTGCTTCTGCTCCTTATCTGCCAGCCCTCGGGCTAGATCCAGCCCTGCCTCCCAGCAATCCCAGGGCCAGGGTGCTGCCCTGCCATCTGCAGAGCCACAAGGCAGAGCCTTCATGGTTTTTAGCAGCGCCTGCCAAGATGAGAAGTTCTGACAAGGGAAGTACCCAATTCAGCCTTTTCCTCCCCAGAAGATGGAAGTGATTGCGTAACCTCCCTGTCCCCTTCTAACGGAAGCAAGAATATTTGAGTCTATTTAAGAATTTTTTGGCTTCCTCTTTTTTAAGCATTGACAGCAATGGCCATGGTGGTTACTGTTTGCCAGTGCCCACTGAGCTTGCTTGCCAAGATCGGTGATTTCTCCCAGTAGAGGGAAAACCCAGTGAAAAAGCTGTGCAAACTGAACTGCAGTTTCTGGGGCAGAGGAGGAGGAGGAGGAGAGGGGTGCAGGCTCTGGATGGCTCAGCAGTGCTTACCTGGCACTGGGGCAGCAGCAGGGCCACGCGGGATCAGATGGCGTCAGGCTGGAGTCCCAGCCCACATCTGCCAGCGAGCGCCTTCTGTGATGTGCAAATTGTTTCAACCAGTTTCCCTACAGGGTGGAGAAATAAATCTCTATTCCTTTCATTCTAGCACTATGAGATCATATTAATATTAAAAAGGGGCATGCCCAGCTCTAGAATTAGCGCTTCAGATAGTCTTCTTTAAAGATCTGATGCATAAATAAAAAAGATAATTATTACGCCATCAAGTAAGGCAGTTTTGGATCTAGAGTACCAATTCCTACTGCTGTACTAAAAGATTTAACTTGGACAGAATGGGAGCAAACTGAACTTTTCCTTTACAAAAGATGCACTGTCAGCTCTCACAGGAGCAGATTCCCAGCTCTGGAATAATTTAAATGGATAGTAAAGAAGGTAGGGCAGTTGTGGCTAATTTCCTGAACAAATTCCAGGTTATGGCTGAAATGCCTTGTGACACTCCATCACTTCCACAAGTATTAGGGTTTCCCAGCATAAGGCAACACTAAAGAACCAAAAAGTCCCTACCTAAAAATGTCACCTTACTGCCACTGTGTAAAGGATGAGGTCATGCACTACCAGGCTCGATTTTAACTATCTGGGGGAAACAGGTGGACGAAAGGACTCATGTGAGTTGATGAAAGAATTTGCTGCTCCTTACCCAGTTTGCTTTCCCTTGGGAGCAGCTCTTCCCTCAGTGCTGCCCCAGCTGTCAGAAGCAGCACTGCCAGCTCCCTCCAGGTTCAGTGGAGCTCTTTGATATCCTGTGATGAAAGGCTCCGTGCGCGGCTGTTCCCTCAGCCCACATCTTCTCCTGCACCCGGGTTACTGCCAGCGAGTTTATGTTTATTAAAGGAGAAAAAAGCACAAAGCAAAGAAGTGAGGAGTGCCTTTTATTAAAGCTAATTTCTGAGGCCAACCCACACTTCCCACTGCTGGCAAAAAGGCTCAGAGTTATTACCTCTGGTGCAGCCTGTTTGAATAGAGAACCTTTCCCTGGGTACTGATAAAGCCACAGAGATACCTACTCCTAGCATGCCATCTGGGAGAGTCTATACTTCACATCTTTCTTATTCCAAACAGAAAAATATTTCCCTCCTTTTTTTTTTTTCTTTAGGAAGAAACCATTTTCTAGTCAATAGCCAATGAGATGATGATGTAAATGCCAATTACAACTCATCCAATGCAATCCACATGCTGAGCAGTGAGAGGGAAGGAAGTTCACACTGACCAAAGAAACGCCTTCAGAAGCTACTTAACACCTCACCTGGTCAAAGCCTTCTAGGAAGGGACGTCTGGGTGCTTACCTGGCAGGTAACACCAGAACCTGCACAAAGCTTAGCACCCACAAGATCTTGGGATACTTAAAACCTTCCTACCAACCAGCACTGGGCAAGGGAGATTTCACATGAGCTGATTAATCTTTATAAATGATTATGTAAAAGGCTGGTCTAGCTTTTGATATGTGTTTAACCATAGAAGTCCACTAAACAAATATTTTTAACTGCTTTGATGTAAAGAATAATGGAAACAATAATCTGTACACATTAGAGAGTGTTTCGCTAGGAAACAACTGTTTCATTATCAGCAAAAGCATAGAGCAAATGAACCAGATGATTCATTAAAAATAATAACCCACCAAAGCTGGCTGGTTTAGGATAAAAAATGAACCAAAGATATTGTTTCTGTGCTTCAATGGCAGCTTCAGAAGAGAACAGATATTCGGTATTCCCTACTTTTACAGAAAGGTATGCTAGTGCTGCTCAGAAGCAATTTGATAATAGAAAGCCAAGACTTGCAAACTGCTAATTTTACTCCAGCTTAGTTTCCAGTTCCCTTTTTCCCCTCTAAACCTGATTTAGGAAATCAAATTTGTGGTTCTAGAGCATGTCAGACCACACCTTTGCCAGTCCTCTGGGTGCAGGTGGATGGGTGTTGAAGAAAAAAGCAAAGTCTAAGAAGATGACCCTGGGCTTGAAGCAGAGAGAGGAAAGAGACACAGACACAGCCTCTGTGTCCCAGCACCGCCAAAGCACCACCAGGTTTGCAAAAGACCAGCTGGTATAAAAGTCCTGCTGCACAGACAAAACAAAGTGCAGGTCTGAGCAGCAACACCTTTTAAAATCCAGAAATGACTGTGAATTCAAAGTCTTTTCCCTAAATAGCTGCATTTCTGGGAGGATCCAAGACACAACTTTTGATAGCAATGAAGCTCAAAAATACACAGCTGCACAGAGCCTACAACTTACCAAGACAGTAAGGACAAATGGAATAACACCACCGTGGACCTGTGAGAAAGCCCAGCTTTGTTCTGACTCCCCAGCCTCTAACACCCTCCATCACCTTTCATCTCTCACTGTTGCATGACCACTGCTTTGAAAGGGAGATGTTCCCAGGCAGCAGAAAAGAGATAAAACCAGCATTTTAAGTAACATAACAAAATATCCTAAAGGAAAAATCAAGTGTTCTTACCTACACAGACAACAGTTTAACGTACCTAAGCCCCCTTTAAAAGCATGACCTTCATTTGAAAGGGTGCAGGCAGGTATGTTCTTCAGTCAAGATTAAAACTAAAACTTTAATTATAAGGTTAACACACACACACACACATATATATATATATATATACACACACACACACACATAATAACAGTGGTGATGAAAACTGGTGTGATAAAAACTAGATGTGGTTGCCCTCTGGTTTCTGATACTTGAATTGTCTATGCTAAGACTTTAATATAAACTATCAAATTATTCTAACTACTCTCATTTTTCTGATAAATGCTTAATGTACTATCCCTGTACCTCTTTAAAGTCCATCAAAAAAGGTGCTTTTTACTCCCTTCCTGGCCTAGTATCTCCAGTGCATAAAAAAGCCAACTGCAAACATACCTCAGGCTCTTCTTCCTCCAAACCAGGTTCTTTGCAGCCTTGGTTTTGCTGGTACTGGGAAAAAGCTTTTAGCAGAGCCTGGAGCTGGGTAAGGATTTGCAACCTGACTGCAAAGCACTGAGAAACATCACCCAAAGAGCTGAAAGAAAAAAGAGAACATGTCTTCCAGACACATGCAGAATCTTCTTCATTTGCAGCACGAGCAGAAATCACTTCCAGCAGGAGGAAGCTGCACAATCAGCAGAGTCCTGCTGTCAGCTGCAGAGCAGCTAACTCTCATCAGGACCTGGGTTACACCACCAACTCTAATGCTCCTGGATGTGAATCACCTCCTTAACCTCAATGAGGAGATCCACAGTCATAAGTAAATGTCACTGAGATTTTTCTAAATTACTTCACACAAAATCACAGAGCACAGAATATGCTGAGCTGGAAGGGACTCACAAGAACCATCAGAGTCCAGCTCCTGGCCCTGCACAGGACACCCCAACAATCCCACCCGTGCAGGGGAGCACTGTGCAAATGCTTCCTGAGCTCTGCCAGGCTTGGTGCAGTGACCACTCCTCTGGGGAGCCTGCTCAGTGCCCAGCCAGGTTCTGGGTGGAAAAGCTCTTCCTGATATCCACGCTAAACCTGCCCCGACACAACTTCAGGCCATTCCCAATGCTGTCACTGTCCCCACACAGAGGAGATCAGTGCCTGCCCCTCCTGTTGCCCTCACCAGGAGGCTGCAGCTGCAGTGAAGTGTCCCCTCAGTCTCCTCCAGGCTGAACAGACCCAGTGCTGCTCCTCACAGGGCTTCCCCATCCTCATGCACGCCTCTGGAAGTTCTCAAACACCTCTATATCCTTGTTACACTCCAGCGCCCACAGCTGTGCCAGCCCTCGAGGCCAGGGCAGAGTGGGACAGTCCCTCCTGGGCCTGCTGCATGCCAGGGACATGGCCGGCCCTCCTGCTGCCTCAGGGGCTGTGTCACACTGAGCTTGGGAATGAGGAAAGAAAATGGCTTATACATTTATTCTACACATTTTAAAAAATAAGCATGAAATAAAAAGGTACGTTTCCTTAGCTCATTAGCATTTAAATTCAAAAAGCAGTATGAACAAGCACTGTGAAATTAAAATTTATCTTAAAATGAGATTTAACTCTAGTGTTACTTCCACATGAAAACCAGTGTGTTGCCCTTGCACACAAACAAGGCCTCATTTTGAAACATGTATCCATGAAGATATACATACATGTTTATATATGAACTTCACCCAAGAACAATGTTTGAAATCCAGGTGTAAACATATAAATCTAAATATATAAAAGAAACCTTCATTCTTCCCCAAGACTGAATGCATGATGACTTGTATCCGCAACATGGGCTAGAATTAAATGTTCATATCAAAACTCCACAAGCAGAAACTACAGTTATTTAGAAACTTCTCTGAAAAAGTGGGCCTCAAATCATCAGCTATTAATCCTGGTTAAAGATTTATCTGAAATAAAATTAATTTGCTTTATTGCTGTAAAGATCATGTGAGTAAACCACAAACTTCCTAATATAGAGAAAGGGTTAATTTTTTACTAAAATAAACTACATGCTCAGAACAGATCACACAAGGAGTTTTAACTTTTGCTGTCAGCAGCTGATATGACTTTTTAATAGCACTAAATATGTATAAATCTAAAATTTTGCTTAGTAAATAGTATTTTATAAGAGATTTTTCTTTCTATAAATCTGATGCTGACTTGTGTAATAATCATGATTATTTCCTAAAGACTTAAAAGGATTACCTATATTACAGTGCCAAATGACTAAGATCCTTAGTTAACTAAATTTTCTTATTGTGTTCTCTAATTTTGATTTTGTATTTGTACTGTTTTCCATCATTTTGAATTGCTTCCTGCACTTTGCTTAGGCACAACCTTGGCTGACCACCCATGCTATCAAGGCAGTATTTCAGATTTTGACTTCTTAAGCCTTCGCAGTTTTAACTTCCCGAGACCATTTTCCACATCTTTTTTTCTTTTTTGGGAAAGCTTCTCTGAAGACACGGGGCGCAGCTCTAGACATGATGTTGGCACTGCAGGCAGCTCTTCAGGGACTGTGCTTGGCTCCTTTTGACTTGTCTGCACTCCACTGCTGCTCACAGAAAGAGACCAGGAGGGGTTTTTTCTCAAAGTCAATGACTTCCTGTCAACCATAGTCTCTGTCACATCTTGCTTTGAAAACAACTTGGAATTAAGAGGTGTCGTCTCCTCCAGGAATGGACCCAAACAATTATCGTCACACTCACTAATTTCTGTATTGATGTAAGTTAAAGGAGTCCCTTCAGAGGACATTTTTGTGAAATGCTCCAGCTTCTGCAGTGAGCCACAGGTCTCGAGCTGAGCCTGTGCTCTGGTCACTCTCTGGCTTTGTTTAGGAGCCAGCGGCGCTGACTCAGAGCTGCACGGAGAGCTCTCACCGAGCAGCCTCGCCTCTGGCTGCTGCAGAGAGTGAGGTTTGTGCTGGCTGTGAACCTCCTCTGGCTGTCCCTGATGAACATCCTTTCTCTGCTCTGGCTCAGGAAGGCCCAGGCTGCTCTCAGCTGTGTTTGTGCAGTCCTTCAGCAGGCCTGGGCTCCTGCGCTTCACAGCACAGCGAGCACTCAGAGAAGCCTCACAGTCGCTGTTTCTGTTCTCTGTCTGTGAGTCTGCCCAGCCAAGATACACTTTCTTGGAGTCCTTGCTGATTTGAGGTTTGCTTGCACTACTTCTCCTTGGTTTTGTCCTCTTCACACTGCAATAAAAAGGAATTTTGTTTTTTAAATTAAAAAAGAACCTTTACTGACTCCATTTACTGTTTTTCCAACTCTGAAACACCACTTGGGCCACCCTCTTTCTGAACATGGAAAAAATCCCTGTGTATCATCTTGACAAGCAGCAATGTTTGTCTAGTGTGGATAATATCAAGCATTATCCATCTGATTTTCCACTGTTGTAGGGGAGAGCCCTATTTATTAATGACTAAGCTCCGAAAGAGTGAGTTCACACTCTTTTCCAAGAGGCAGAACTGAATTCATTACCGATGTTAAAGGTCAACAGAGCAGAAGTATACTGAATTCCTTTCTGAACTGGCTAGATAAAATAGCATTTCCTAAGTGCCTAAATGATTGCAAACCATTCCCATATACCCACATGCATAATGCATATCTACAGGACAGAGGGGGCAGGCGGGAGAGGCGGTGAGTGCGCCTCTGTGTGAGAGCTCCTAATCTCTATTTTAGAATGTTCCTCTGGAATTTTTCCCAGGACATTTCAAAGCATTGCTTTAAAGTTAACCACTACTCATCTAGTATCAAGCCCATTCATCTGGCAAGGACTTGGGAAATGCAAGTAGATGATATTCTGAAAGGAATTACACAGGAAAATGGGATCACAAGGGACCTGACGGAGCGGCAGTACATAAACACTCCTCAGCAGCACGCTACCTATGGATCTGGATTTCACACAGCCCTTAAGATGAACTTTATGCCCAAGTCCTGAAGCTGCATTTGGAGTCTAAACACACGGTTGCTAGACACGGCCCCAAGCTGAGACCATGTTCTGCTGCCCAGCAGCTCCCAGGACAGAGCATCTAACTCCCCTCAGAGAGGGCTCACCCAAACCAGGTAGAGCTGGCATGCCTCCAAAGCTAATCTCATTGCTAAAGGCAACACATGAGACAACTGTGGTAAAAAGAAAAGTTGCCAGGGTTCACAGCAAATCCCTGATTTCACAAGTGATTTGGGGCTGCTGGCATCTCCCACAGCTTGGGATGGGGTCCTGCTACCACATGGAGCAGTGACAAGTTCAGCTGATCAGCTCATCCTCCTCATCCACTCAATCAGGGATACTCTTTAATTGTGACTATTGATCCAGAGTCTCAAAATGAACAACCAAAAACATTTGTGAAGTGTTTTTCACCCGATTCAAGCATCACATATTTATTTTGGCTCAGAGCTTCATTCAAGGAAAAACAGCCTGTTTTGACTCTGCCTAGTGCTATGTGTTACATCTATGTGGGTTGTAATAGCTTTCTCCATGCTGTAAAAAACATCAATCATTTTATGTGCTTATCCACACTACAGTAGTAATCTTTCAGTAATTTAAAACAATCTTTTGTAAAGTAGTTTATATTATTTAAAATTTTGTATTATTTAAAATTTTATTTCATGAGCTAGATTCTACCAAATAAAAGTTTACCAATTATAAATTCAAAAGCTTATAAAGAATAGTGGCATACATTTTTCTCAGGATGTCTTGCTTTATTTGTTCACTCAGACTAATCTTAAGCTTCTTGTTCTCAGCAGATTCAGTAAAATATTCAGACGTCCAATTGGAAAGTTCTTCTTTCTGCTCCAAAAAAAAAATACAGGTTTAAAGCATGACACATCAAACTGTGATTATTCAACAGAAAGCTCCATTTCTAATACTAAGATTTACAGCTGTTCTTTATTATTTTGATCTAAGCAGTCTAAAAGAAACAATTATTTTTAATCTTTTAATATTTAGGAGTCTAGTCAGTTCCCTCCCCTTGACTCTCAAGCAACATATTTTGTATGCTAAAATACACCGCAAACAAACAAGGCTGCAATGTAAAGGACGTAGCTTTCCAAACCATCTGAGGAAACTGTTGGCAAATACTTGACATCTTTGTGGCTCAAACTGTGACAAATGCCAGGAATCTCTCTTGCAGACAGGAGCACGCTTGTCAGTTTTTTCTGAAGAGACTGACTGGCGCAGTGGTCTATACACTTATTCTCAGAGGAATTCCCATCATTTTCCATACTTACAAAAAACCATACACAGCGTTATTTGCTCACTGAACAAGGCAAGGGTTAAAACTTTTAATTCTAACATTTAAACGCTCGCAGCTTGTAGTGGTTGGCTACTACAGGACACCAGGGGAATTTTCTGGTCTCAGCTAACAGCAGCACCATCCTTTTATATAATATGAGGTTGGGGCGAGCAGGAGGGAAGGAAAATGCTCTTTTTTTTCAAGCTGTGAGCACTTCCCTTCGCAATGAAACAATCTCAACCAGAGAAGGGTTGTTTGCTGATTTCACCATTAACTACCACACACTCCAAAAAAGTATTATCTCTGAGGCCACGGAGGAGAGGAAAAAGAAGTGGTGAAGTCAAGGGGAAAAGAGGCTTTGTGCATCTCCTTGTCTTTGAGAGCACTTTTCTCCCTCAGCCCCCACGAAGCAGTGTGTGACAGGGCTCCCCAAACGCAGGGGAGCTCCAGCCCATTCCTTGGTGAGGCACTGGAGCCAGGCGATGCGGAAGAACTGAGGGACACAGAGACAGCCAGCAGAGGCACGAGGCCACAGCCTGTGCATGACCGCTGCCTGGAACACCCCTCGGGAACCTGTCACTTGGGGGAGATCAAGCCCTGCCCATTTTTATATCTGTTTTAAGGAGAGGGCAGGGGTACCTCCATGCTCTTTCCAGAAGAAATAGCCAGTGGAAACAGCTTCCTATTTTGCAAGCAGATGGAGGGTAGTCAGGCAAAGAAGTAAAGCCATTGTGGCACTTAAAAAAGCTACAGCTTTTTTCAGTGCCACAATGGCTTTACTTTGTTCTGAGCCTTCCTTTCAGAGACAAGTTACACAAATGTGCACATTGAGCCACGTATGAAGTTCTGTCCACGCGTGGTGCAACGAGTGTGTTTACAGCAGGCGGAAAACAGCATACATGCAATGTGATCCCAGCCTCAGAAATCAAGCTTAACTAGTTTAATCTGAGGGATTAATTGCTGCTTCTATTCTTGCTGGAGGTAGATTCCCCTAATTTGACTAAATATATTTTCATACTTTGTAAGCTATTAAAGAAAGAAATACTACTAAGATACTCGAGCCCTATGCTAATTTTAAGAGAAGGCAGAGACTGCAAAGTCTGTAGAAACTATTTTGATTTCCAGTAACAGCCACACAACTTGGAGGCTGAAGGTTCTTGCACAATCACCCTGCATCAAAGCAGCTGGAGAGCACTCACACTTGGCCAGAGAGCCGGAGCCCATCTGAGCTCCTGCTGGGTGGGAACGGGTAAGGTTAATTCTGTTAACTGTTCTCCAGCCCCCAGCGTGCTGACCAGGCCAGGATCGGCAGCCCACTCTTGGCACTGTGGCAAGCAAGGCATTCAAAGGAGCCCTTAGTACAAAATCCAGGGGAGGACTGGCGATAGCGCATGTCCCCACATACTCCCTACTGCAGATAAGGAATAAGCCCCAGCTCTGACCTGCCTCTGACTCTGGGCCCTGCAGCACTGGGATGGTCCTGCCAGGCTGAGAGGAGCAGACCCTGCAGAGAGGCCAGGATCAAAATCACAGCACTTGAGAGTTGAGTCAGGCTGGAGCTAATGGCCCCAAGTTGCAGGGCTAACACGCTCCCTTCACTGCGCTGTCATCGACCTTTTGTTTTGCTTTCACATAACTTATCACACAAAGCAGTGACAGAAAGGGTTAAGGCATCAAAAAAAGTAAAAACCAAAATGATTTATATGTGAAACACTTCTGAACATGCCCTCTAAGTACAGTAGATTTTCCCCTCGGAACCACACCCTGTAAATGCTGTATTTTGAGAGCTGAACAATTAACATAAGGCATATGAGTCAGGCTCTGAAAGACACTGTGGGAACCAGAGAGCCTTTTGCTATTAGTAGTGATGTAAACTCCCTAAGGCTGGAATAAGTCCACAATAGAAGGCAGAAGGAGTCATAAATAACAACAGTGGGCACTCCATATACTACTAAGACACACAGCCATTATTGGTGATACTTCCTTTATTTTCTTTATTAGGCTTAATAATTTTAGTTAATTAAAAAAAAAATAAAACACACCGTCTGTTTTGAGAATACTATTTATTTCCTATGGGAACTTCAGGACTTGCTAAAGAAAGAAAAAAAGCTAATCTGCTCTCATCCTGTCTAGTAATCCCAGATTCCTTTTAGGCAATGAAATAATTAAAGAAAAATATTCCAGGCATAAAAGGGAGGACAGCAGAAGCAGACATCATATAAACAATGACACCACGACAGAGAAAAACGTCAAAGCACCGCCAGACTTGTGACTCGACTCTGAGAGCTGCAAGGGAGTGGGATCGCTGCTAACAAATTAAAACCACATTTCTTGGCAAATTGTTAAAGACAGACATATTTACATTTGTATAGAGACTGGGTGGGCACAAAAGATTAAAATGCTTCTCTAGCCCTTGAACTGCCAAGTTCTATTAGAAATATGTGCTCTTAAAATCCCAGGGTAAGCTCAGTCCTCTTTGTCACTAAAACTGCAGAGAAGGGCCCGCAGAAGTGAAGCTTGCTAAGTCTTACCAGCCTACCTGCTCATGACACTGGCCTCCCCAAACCTGAATTCAAGGTCCTTAACACTTATCCAAAGAGATGTTTGGGGGAAGAAAAATATCTATCAAAGCCTACAGAGAAATATCAGGCACACTGCTAGACACGGAACATACTTCCTGTAAGGTTTATCAAATTGAAGATTCCCTTTTTTTTTCAGCTATCTTACTCCACTTACTACACACTCAAGCTGAAAAAGAAACCCTCAGAACTGTAGAAGTGGCATTCACTGCTGTCTCCATCTCTCTCCAGGACAGCTGAATTCAGCAGTACAGCACTAGATATCTGTTAAAGAGCTACCCATGGATGGGCACTTGTGAGGGACCCTTACCCTGAAGAGGAACTCATTACCCTGAAGCAGAGTGGAAGCTGTGGCCTTTCCAGCATGACAATATACTCATACAAATACTCTTTTCTTTTTTTTTCTTCCAGTCTAATACTGGGTTGAAAGAAAATCTTCAAAGTGAACACTGCTGCCCCCCTTTCCTGCCTCTCTGGTGTCATGCTTGCTTGCTGTCTCTCTTCTCAGTGCCACAAGCTTATAAAGTAAGACTAAGAGATAATTAAATTTCATGTCTGGTTCCCAACCCCATCATACAAAACACAGTTTTTAAAATGCATTTATTAATGTGGCTCATCAAAAATACTTAATAGAATACACCAGTGGGTTCAAGAAATCAATTTTTATATCATGGTGGCAAATGGGAGGGGACTATAAAAATAAAATAGGCAAAGCTATGAACTAATGTATTATCCCAGGTCCATACAATAAAATAAAAATTAGTGAAATGAATAAGACAGAAACCCTTACTGAGAGGACCTTTAAGTAAGGTGGCAATTGGATGATTTCTCTCAGTGTCATTCTAAACTGCATCATGAGCTCAACCATCAAAGATAACCTTTAGGTTTCAGAGGTGTCCTGACAGATGATGGGCAGATCAGAGAGGTCAGACAGGACTCCTTCCAATCTGATAAGCAAAAAGGGCTCCTTAAAGCAAGTGAGGAGGCTTCTGAGGGAAGGATGGATCAGACATTACAATCTAATTGATAAAAAAGTGACAGAGACAGGACTTTGGGTCTCGCCTCCTGCCCTCTCCCAACCCACATGAAGGAAAAGCTTCCCACAGTTTCAAGATGCAAATTTTTTTGCATTTCCAATGTAGTGATGCATCAGTCCTGGCAGTTCTACATATGAACTCCAACCACATCATAAAACACTTGTAGAAGTTTTCCAAGTACAGAAATGGATATTAATCTCAACCTGAAATACAGTTCCTTGATCAGATTTGTAGAATATTCATCTACATTTTAAAGACTGTCTTGCTGTAAAAGTCAGTAAATTCCAGTAAAAAACATTAAGGTTACACTGGAATACTGGTATTGCCTTTGAAATAAGTATTTTTAAGAAATGCTGGTGGTTTTCAAAAAACTCCAATTTCAATCTTGAAAGAATGTAACAACCAGAGCAAACTGCATCTGTCCAGGAGGTGCAGAACTGTTCAACCTTCCCATGACCTAGCAGAGAAGGCAAAATCAAACTCCTGGATCAGCACAGTCTTCATCATCTACCACCAAAATTCCCTTGAATGTGACACCACAGATTTTCAGTCCTGATGCTCAGGAGACCCTATGGTCTGCATTATTTAGTCCAAGCATTGGCCCAGTCTGTAACAAGCCCCTGTGATACACATTCCCCTTTCTCAAAGCACAAGGTGTGAACCCAAGTTTCTCACTCAATACATAAATCCTGGCAACTGCAAACATTCCAAAGGTCCCCCAGGCATCACCAGATTAGTTTAAAGCATATGACTTCTATGAGGAAAATGCCCTCTTCCTTTTGAAGTATTTCGTGCAGATTTTAACTGTATTTCACATATAGGAGCAATCCCAGACTGTTCTGAGTGTTGGAAATTCAGAGCTCTCTAGATTTGCATTTGAACACCCACTAAAGAAGAGAAAATAGAAGAATTGCTGCTGTAAATGGCAGAGAACAAATGAAATGTGATTCTTTCTAAAACTTAGAGCTGCAGGGGGGCCTTTTTATAAATCAGACCTATGTGTAACACAGGGAGCAAATACCCCATCACACTTTTTAAAGGCATAGAAGTGCTCCCAAAATAACTGATTTATTTACATACTGAGCAGCACGTGACACAGGCTGTGTGCATTTGCTTGAAGGCAAGAACAGCTAAAATTAATGTTAAGTAATTGAGCTATTAATCATTCTGATTTTATAGACTGATGCTACAAGACTCAGATTCTATCTTCAGAGAAAGTGTCCACTGATAAGAAATGGAGGACTAGACAACAGCTTTTCAACCCAATTAACTTCTCTCAATGACACTAAAGAAAAATCTGAAGCACAGTGACAGGGAATTTTAAAGGAAACCACGTGTTTTATAATCATGCATCTTCAGCCAGCCATTTCCATCAATTTTTAGGTTCCTGACTCCAGTAATTATGAAAGAGGACATGCATGTGAGACACACATTTCATACTTGAAAGAGATTTTTATAAAATAGGGGAATAGCAATTTGCTGTGGCACTTGACCCCTTTCTCCAGCTTACAAATCAAGAGAGAATACCTGAGGCAGGCCCTTCTGTAATCCTGTACTACAGCTTTTCACAGGCTGGCATGAGGATCCTCTGTATGCCAAACCTGACTGGCTATGGGTCAGCCAGTGCAGATGTCCCTCAGCATCACCCACCAGCAACACTGAAGCAAACTTTGCATTTGCCCAGGCATAGCATGGGTTATATGACATGAGAGAATACTCCTTGGAGCACATGATGCGTACAGTGTGATTCAGATGCCCAACACTTGGATACTTACGGGAAAAAAAAATACATCAATTTTATGCTCTTCTGTTGTTTTTATGCAATTACAATATGCAGTAACACCCAGAAGAGATGTTGTAAAGAATATCTAATACTCTTGATTGCACTGATTACACAAACCCAAAATATGTAAAACAAGAATAGCACAGCTCAGGAAATAATTACTGTTCAACAGTGTAATGTTTTAGATTGGTTTCCAAAACCAACACCAGTGCCACCACCCCAAAAACCCCCAACACTTCTGAGCCCACACTGGGGATCTGTCCCTCCAAATAATTTCAAATAACTACAAATTGTTCAAAAATCCTGCCGTGAACTTTACCATCATCTATTTCACTTCCCTCTTCAGTCAAGTTATGAACTTCCTATTAGTTCTAAGAGATTTCTGCTGAAGACTGAGGAACAGATTGCTCCTTGAAACAATTTTTTAAAATCCTGTCAAATATTTTTTGCCCAACAGGAATATCAATAATTACTATCAAAACCTTAAGTAAGTTCATCCTTTTCAAATCCTAGAGCCACCAAAATCTCACAGATGTACCACAGACAAATAAAATCTTGAGCTCCCTGCAGTTTAACGTGAGCCCTGCCAGCCTCCCCCCTGCCCCTCTGCCAGGGGGGCCCATCCTCTCCAAGTCTGCAGAGAGGAAGGAGCAGAGAATCTGGTCAAATCCACTTGAAGCACCAGCATAAGCTGTGACAGCAACAGTGAGAGGGGAGAGGAAAATGAGGGAGGTGAAAGGATGATGACAGATGATAATATCTTAAATAACCACAAGGCTTTGACAAATGGGATCTTGTGAACGCTGCTAAGTAGTGAGATTTAAATCAACTGGAGGACTCATAAAAAGCAACTACCAAAATGAGTAAAAGATTACTCAATTTGTCCCTACTTTTTGAGGATTGCTTCATATGGAAATAATTTTTTACAACCTTAATCATTTATACTGCTGCTACAGGACCATCCATATTTCTGCTCTGCTTCACCTGATTTTGCATAATGAGGTACTCGTTTATTGAGGATGTATTCCACTTACTTTTTGGATCCAAGGCAAAAAATATTACTTTTTCTTTCATTCCATACATACTCTAATATTCTGTCTGCTTTTCAGATAAATAATGTCACGGAACAAAGTTTTCCAGTCAATTCCTTGCAGCAATATCTTGGCCTTTTTTCAGCCATCACACAGTTAATGCACTCAGCAGTTTGCATGAGCACAGCAATTGCTTCTTTTCAGTGAAAATACTGTGCATTTATCAACAGATGATTTTCATTTACAGCCCTAGTGCCTCTCTACCCAGCTCTGGGAGGTTTCTCTGAAATTCTCCAAAGCCGTCTCTGATCCTGACTAATTGAAATAATTGTGTCAGTTTTCATTTCATCATTTGTCCACTTCTCTGGATAGTTAATGCAGCAGACAGCTGCGACACGTTTTCCATGCAGAAAATAAATCAGTTTGGAAGCTAAGAGAAGAAACCGCGACAAGTTCAGACAAATCTCACGGAGGCAATTCCCAGCACCGCCGCTCTCAGGTCTCCTCCCTGGCCTCCTGCAGGAGCTCCTGCCGCACTCAGAGCTGGCAGAAGGGAGCACACACACACACAGAGCCCAGCTGCTCCCACCCAGGGCAGCTCGGTGCGCACCAGCCCCAGGACTGCGATGCCCAGGAAGGTGAGATGCAGGAACACAGCCCTTCTGGCAGCGCTGCTGCAGGAGAGGCATCTGCAAGGAGAAGAGGCAGACAGCTGGCACAAAAGGGAATACTGGAAAGCTGCTGCAGCTTTCTTTTTATGACGGAGTCAAAGACTTCAGGAGCATTCCTGAGATGCAGTTTCTCAGGGACAGCAGCCTAATGACTGAAGCTAATTGGAAGTTACACCAACAATGAAAGGGAAGTCTCACCCTCACCCAACATGTGGTCCTGCCAAGGATCAACCCCCAAGGGATGTGGCTGAAAGTGAACCACACAAACAACAAAAACCCAAACCAAAAACACCCCTTGTTTACAGAGGGGTCACTGGATGACCCCAGCACTGTTCAACACTGAAGACAAGAATGCCCAGGGAAGCAAAGGTAGGTGGAGCACAGAACAGGAAGGATGAGTAAAAAAAAAAAAAGTGACAGGAGCTTGAGGTGTCAAAAGTGAAAACTCACCCAAGCAATTCTTTGCCTGTTCTACTAATATGGTATTTGGCTAAAGTTCATTAGTCTGCAGTTTCCCCTCTCCACCTTTTTGAAAGCAGTAGTGAACCCTGTTCATATTTACCAACTACAACTTAATGTTTTTCTCCTGTTTACTATAGTAACTGAAAATAATTCAGCACATTATCTAAAATCACAGAAAACTAGATTTTATAAAATTCAAAAAGGACAGTGACATAAAAAAGCCAGCAACAAGACAAGTATTACAAGAAATGTAACATTAACATGTTGTGGATGTTACTTTCAAACCCAGATAACTCTAGCTGCTACCTAAAGGTTGCTTCAGCTCCATTCATCCAAATCCTGGCTGCATGCTCCTGCAACATTTTTTTGCATCACAATTGGCAAGTGTGTGGGTACAGGATGAGTTGGTTCAATGAACTGACATGATGGAAAACTAATCCTCCAACGAAAAACAGAGAAACTTCACAAATAAATCATTTTCTGCTAGGTCAAGTCAATGAAATAATTCATTCTCAGCTGAAGAATCACTCGGTCCATTGTACCCAGAAAGGAAAGGAATATGTGGCTGGATGTAGAGGGGATGTAGAGTGACCTTTTCAGTAGCAGCCCACCAGCACAGCAGCTTCACTGTAATATTTTATACACACATATAGATACACACACCCCCCAAGATTTATACTTACAGTGTGAACTGTGCAATTCTATTTCACAGCATTTCCTTCCTCCCCTACCCAATCTGATATCACTTAACAATAAGTCTTAAATGCTTTAAAGATAACTAAATTCCACATAAAGTCCTACACTAATCTTTACAAATTGCTGCTATCTGAAGTTTTCATTCTACATTCCAATAGACACACTATTCCAGCATACACGCCAGTGGGACAGATCTATTAATTACAGCTAAGTTTCATGTTTGCATGAAAGAACCAGAAGCCTCTTCCCAGTACAATCAAAACCCAAGCAAACCCTTGGCTAAGGCTCTCAGGAGTTTTAACAATGAGAATTCTCTAATGCTCCTGCAAAGTATCACAATGACACAATCTATAAGTCATATATGTATGCATGAAGAAGATGAAATAGGCTTTTTCCCTGCTGGGGATTTAAAAAAGCACTGGGCACATCTTTAGCACTTTTTTCTCCGTGTGTACCTGTGAAGGGTTTTTTTTGGCTAGTTTGGTTTTTAAAGTGCAATATTCTGCTGGAATAGAATCGTTATTTTTGTCTAATATTCTCTGTAATTTAACAAGCTCAGTGGAAAACCTGAGACCTTTTTCATAAAGACAATCTTCTACTCCTCACTTTCTTTTCTGATTTTACTGAAACAGTAATTTCAAATTTTCACTTTAATACCATCTTTAGCTTAACCTCCCCTTCATGCTTTCCCTAGAAGTGCTTCCTCTCATACATTCTGGTATAAAGCCGATGTGGTTATCAATGAATACTCCATTGTTTGCACATTTTCAAATGCCCACAAGCCTTCCACCCATTTCCATTTCCACTGTTTCCCCAGATAACCCATTTCAAATTTTCCATTATGGCTCCCTACATAATAATAATCAAGAAAATGTCGTCACTGACAAAGATGGCTAATCTCTCCAGAGCTCTTATATATTTCCTTGGGTTTCCTCTTTTGCCATGTTCCCAAAACTGTCTTCTTTTTCAAGATAAAACTATTCAAGATAACAAACATAGTTTGGTAAAACAGGAAACAATGGTTTTATGTTTAAACTTAGCATTAATCACTCAGCCTATTTTTCCATCTTTTCCTTAAGACTTCCAATTTGCTTATGTAATTTCAATAACTTGCTATATTGTTTCTTATAGAGAAACTAGAGATTTCCCTTCCTCCAAAACGCTATTACTGCCTGCAGCCTGTGTTTTACACATAACGACGGACACACCCGTTTATAAATACATCCTAGAAAATTACATATCGATAGATTTTCTTCTGTTTTATTTCATCCCTGCTCCTTAGAGGTGCTCTCAAATATTTTATTCGTTTATGCTTAAAGCTAATTTAACAGAGACTGTCTAATCCACCCTAACCTTAGTCTTACATGAGGCATCACAGAAGGATTAAAATTGGTTCTCCCAGCAACTGATGCTGAGGTTTGTGCTTCTGAATATCTCAAAAGCAATCTAATTATGATCTTTCCTGAGGTGTAGGACAAAGATTTCATTTCATAGCTGGCTACATCCCCTGAAACTCGTTGTATAAGCACTGCCTATTTTGGAGGTACACAGAACAGCCTAAAAGGCAGAGAAGAGGCAAAGAATGAAGGGCTGAAGACAGGTGAAGGACCAGAGCTCTGGTCAGTGAAGGAACCGTGCACCAGGGTGACATAAAACTGGTTCCCAGTAAGGGGAGAGGGGAACACTTAGCCTGATTTGTCTTGACAAAGCTCAGGAATGAAAGCTTGACCCAGACCATAAACCAGCATAAAAACAGTTGAAAAAAACACATAATCACAAAGTCTTGACAAGGTCAATCACAGTCACAGCAACACAGGAAAGTGTCAAAGTCTCCATTAATGTATAGTTAACTGCATTTGTAAAACACAAACAGGCCCTCAAATCCAAGGGTGCCAGCTGATTAAAGGTTTAAAAGAACTTGCATCCAACACTGTGGCATTATTCAAACCCAAACAACATGGAGAAGAAAACAAAACACAGCCTCCTATTCAGCCCATGACAGACTCTGCAGGGTGTATCAACAGAAAGGTCTTCTGGGTGGTCTTTTGTAGGGCAGGGTTTAGAATTCCAGCCTGCTCACGGCTCAACTGCATGGAGAAAAGCAGACACACACAAAGTGCAGATTCTCTGCCTTTCTTTTGCAGTGCCAAAAACTTGAAAAACTCTCAGTGGCAATCAAACACTCCCCCAGTTTGGCAAAGAACTCAGCTGTAGTATATGACAAATCTGGTCCTAATGTGTATTAGGAACCCTGGAACAACAAAACACTCTGGAGTGGACCCTTTAAGTGAGAGTGGTAAGAATTAAACAGATGCTCCAAAATATTTGCTGAGGGTCTGCTCCCATCTTGCCAAGTTCTTCAAACCAGGCAAGATGCTTAGGGCTAACTTCCTTTTACTCCCTCCTACCAGCACACTGCACTGCCCATCCCAGCCAGGGCTGTGCACACACACTGCATCTGTAAGCAAAGCAAACTCCCAAGACTTTATTGTTGATTGGGCTATCAGCTCACTAAGAGATGTTTGTTTTCTTTTTAAATATAAAAGTGTTTAAACTTGCCTTTTAAACAACAAGCAGTTTCCACAGATCAAGATCCAATTTTGAAATAGTAAAGCTCAAGTCCGTAACACTGAATTTTTAAATTTGCCTTCTCCTTCCCACACAAAATCACAAGAAAAACTAAAGAAAACTTCTCAACTCTTATTTTATGGAAAAATGAAAAATGCCAAATGAGGGAATTGGGTATTTCATAAGAGTTACTTAAGCAATAAGAAACCTATAATTATTACTCAGTCAAAATGCAGAGATAGAATTTTCTCCTTCAAGCATTAAGTAGTTTTCAAGACAATACTGAAAAAGTAATAATTTTCCAAAGAGCAAAGTACTTCTAGAGCAGGGAGATCTTTTTTCTGAGAGCACCAAAAACATTTGCTTGATTCTTTGACACTTAAGGCTATGTACCAAGCTAGGAATCGAAACAAGAAAATCTGCATTTAGCATTACAAATATAAACACGCTGGCTGGTATTGGGAAAAAAAAAATTAGTTGAACGAGTAAAAGAAAATACGTTTTTCCAAGGGTCAAATACACGTTAATACATGTAAGATCAACTCCTAAAACCCACCCAGACCTCGGGGTGTAATTGTGACCCTCAGCGTGGGGCACAGAGCGGCACCTGGGCCCGTGTGAGCACTCCTGAGACAGCAGCACTTAACTGCAGGATAAAATCCAGAAGCCTTTGACCCTGATGAAGCCTTCAGGATGAAATATTTAAGGAGAATTGCTTATGGTATTTAACCACACACCAGTGCCTTTTCCTCCATAACTGTTTGGGGATTTTTTTCCCAGCAGGGCCAGCACTGATCTGCTTGAGCTGCTGTGCGGAACATGTGCTAAGAAAACATACAAGAACCCGTGGACATTACAAACAGCTACACCAGAACTTTGAAAAGTAAAATGTTACAAGGACAAAATATAAAGGGAAAAAAGATCCTTAAATCAAGGTGCTAAAACCATATCCAGCTTTCTAAACACATAGTCTCCAAGATTTATAAGGCTCAGAAAATGCTGAGCTTTCAAAATTTCCATTTTTGCCTGCATTTAGGTTCATTTCAGGATGCCCTTTTGAATAGTTTGGCTCAACTGTTCATGTGATTTTCTAGTGCCAAGATGCTAGTAACAAATACTTGCATAACTACATCTACCTATATATATAAATATTTGCTTCATTTCTATTAAAAACCCCCAAAATTTATAGAACAGTTTTGTACCTACCAATCCATCATTGTCACATGTCCAAGCACTTGGATCAAAGTCAAGTTTACTGACACAAATGATAAATTTCTCTGGAAACACACGGAGCTCTACATAAAAAGAATTGAAAAGAGGATTACAAAAGTCATAACCACTTTCAAAACCACTCACAACAACAACATACATGTTCTTTTAGTACACAAAATTACTTGTTTTTTAATTGCACACTAACTCATTTAATGCACCTCTCTAGCTTCTCACCTACTCTCTTCTACATGCCACCCCTCCTTTTGCTTTGTTTTTATAAAGCATTCCAAAAAATCAATAAGTAGAATAAATGGAGTTCTCAAGAGGACAGTCACGGCTGCACATTAGTCACCTGCACCCCTGGACAGGAAGCCCAGACAGACCCAACAGACAAACCACTTAACAAGGATTTCTTCTGTGCTGCTCTGTGATGAGTCTTCCCATCACAAAAGCTGTACACTAGGTTTGCAGCCCACAACAACATTCAGCCAGGGCTTGGCACCAAACCTCTGCATAAGGCCAGGGCACAGAGTTTCACACTCTGCCTACAGACATTTCTGAAGTCATTAAACAAGGTGGTTAACTACTACTGAATTACACATCTTACTCACAATCACAGGGGTTGTTATGAACACAACAAAGTTTCTGTTGTCAAAGGATTAAAAATGGAAAGTTCTCAGATTAGAACAGATGAGACAAAGCTTTATTCAGTACCTGGCAATGCTATGGGAAGAGCACAGCTGGATATTTTCTTGTTTACATATGAAATTATTTCCAGATCAGTATCCTCATATTTTCAGCTCAGTTTTTTTGTTGTTGCTGGGTTTTGTTTTTATAAAAACAGAATTAAAATATTTTGAAGTTTGTTGTATTTCAGAATGAAGCCATTACACTCTGTTTTTGTGGGACAAGGAAGAGACAAGGCTTGCAGAAATAAACTTATGAGATTGATCTCACAGATGTGAAGAATTGTAGAATTGAAGAGTAGGCCAAGTTGCTTCCAGTAAAATGCTTTTATTGCTACATTTTATAACAATCTCATCTGCTGGTTAGCAAAATACAGGTATCTTTAGGTAGTCATTGATGCTTTAGAACAGTTCAGATTTAACAGACAGCAAATGATGTTGAGATTCCAATGCGGAAACTCTGAAATTCTAATCTAATAAGACAAGTTTGATGAAATATTTAAAGTCAACAGTGATCTCTTCAGCCAATATAGACTTAGAATATAACCAGCTGGCATTTGAAGACAGATTTAAAGATTTATGAATACCATGAATCCCTATAAAAACAATAAATGATTTTCAAATATCCATTCAATTATTCAGTATTGTTAAGGACTTGGCTGTTTTTGTTTAATGCCAAGAGGACAGAGCAGAGGGCAGTGATCATTACTGCTCCTCTGCGTTGGTGTTGGCAGGAGAGCACTGATCTCCCCTCCTCCCAGATCATCCTGGCTTGAGAGAGCCTGAAGAGCTCAGGCTACGTCAGGGCTGTGCGGGTGTGTGGGCAAGGAAAGCCTCTCCTGCATGTGCTTGTACTGCCTGCTGATGTCACAGGGCACTCCAGCAAGAATGGAGTGATTCATGCTGCAACCTCTGCTTGATTCACCCTGCAGAGACTCGGGAAAATGCTGAGTCCCGTCATACGAGCCTTAGCTGATTACCCTGGGGCAAGGCATGCACAAATTTAAAATTAAGTTTAAAAAAAAAAAAATCCATCTTATCTCAAGAAACACTTCTCTTTTTTTTTTTTTTTTATGTTTTCAGGAAATCATAGTTTTAAAATGCCCACCAAAAAAACCCCACCAAAAAACCCAAGCTCTGGAAACAATTTTGATTTAAGTAGATGAAAATCTGACAGTGTCTTAGTTATGCTCCCTTTCTTTCTCTTCTAAGTCTGTAAGAAACTGATTTCTTACCTCGATAACGTTTCCCTAGAGCACAACGGAGATTAACCCATCTCTTCATAAAGTAGGCAGTAATGTGCAAACTGTTGGCTGCAACATAAAACAAAGGGATAATAGTAAGTGTAAGGGTATCTTGGGCATTCTGGTCTCAAAGTGTTGCACATCTGCTAAGAGACTGGATTGAGAGAAAGCAGCTCAATGATACAAAGGAAAAAGTAACTTTAATGGAATATTTTTCAAAATAAACTGCTGAACTCCATACTGAAATCTCAAGAAATTAGTGCCTGAAACAGGGCAAAAATCTAGACAAATTAACAACCACCAAGTAGTGGAACCCAACCTCAGAAATTAAATTAATTAATTGATCAGAGGTGTCATTTGATCAATAGTGTGGTGTCGTGGTCACTTAATAGTGCGGTGTCATGCTTTCAGCTACATTCTACAGGAACACTGCAGATATCCATTCACTTAACCACCTTCTAGGGGAAGGTGACAGACCTGGTAGGGAAAATAAAAAAAGGTAACTACAAAGACATCAAGGCATCAAAGGGCTCAATTCCACAGTTCCATTGAATGAGGTGAGAAATGGCCACATTTGAACTCTTCAGTATGTACAGCAGCCCGAGCTGGCCTGGCTGACTCAGCCGTACCTGTAACCTCCAGAGGCTTTTTCACTTTCTACTCCCAAGAATGACAGAAATCCTTGTGCATCAGCGGTGTAGGAAATGGACAGAACTGACTCTGTTATGGCTGAGAGAGTATTAGGACATCAGCTTTTACTTTTGTTCTACTTAAATTCCCAAATGACCCTGGTAAATCAGTTAGCACTTCATTCATGAAGGTATTTAGCAGCCTGACTCCCACTGAAAGTGCAAAACCTGACATCTGTGACTCATCCTCCCCAGTCTCCCCGTGCACCTCACTGGAATCAAACCGTGAAAGAGGGATGGTGATACTTCCCCTCACTTGGATGGGGTCTGCAACACTTAAATTATTGATGCTTTGAAGACAATCAGGCACCCTAGGTGCAATTAGCACAGATAAGTTAGAATTTGAAGTGTTACTGCTGTTTTTATAATCTAACAATTTAAAAAGAAGGAAAGCTTGCTTGGTTCAGTCTCAATCCCTACAGAGCAAGTGCCAAGGCATGCCTTATTTCTAAGTATAAATGCACGTCCTCCTGAAGGGCTCCCCTCTCTTCTACAAGATCTTCTGGAGCTCACCATGGAGTGCCCTTGAGCCTCAGCTCTCATTAACAACTACAGTTATCAATCACAATCAATCCCTTTGAAATTTATCAGCCATCTTTCTTCCCTCCCCTCAGGAAGACACCCAAAATTTGACTTCCTTTTAGAGATCGAGTCAAGATGCAACAAGTTGAACCATCCCTTAAAAATGATGAGCACCAGAGAAAAATTTGGATGCAATCCACCACCTTTATTAACTGTTTACTTAAAAGAACAATTAAGGAAAATTACTCCAGTTTGGCATCCACAATTCTTTATCACTGCTAGTAGGCTTAGTCAAATCAAAGAATTTGCCCTGTATATAAATAAGTTATTAGTGTGATAACAACATATGCCACTGTGACCTTGGAAAGCTGAGAAAGTAGCATTCCTAAAAGTACAGCTTGGAAAACAAATCTTCAGACAGTAAATATTAAAAGTTTTTCTTTCCACCTCCATTTGTTGGCGATAATCCACATGTTTTGGATTTTTTGTGAAAGGCATCTAAAGTGAAAAAAGTGTGAATCTTTGTTTTTCACAGGAAAAGCTGGATGCTTCTTTCTTGAAATTCTTTTATAGATCAGTGACATCTATATCTGTTTATTTTACTTGCTGTCCTGGTATTCTCTGAGAGGCTAAGTGTTTAATCACATGTGCTTGACTGAACAAAGTTTCAAATTCTCCTTAGAGGTCCTTGATTCAGCCAGCTACTGTTATGTGGAAGAGAACACCTACCTCAGATCTGACAAAATAAATAATTATGTAAGAGATCAAGACACCTCTACAAACTATTTTTGCAGCATCAGCTCAAGTCTGAAAGTCTTATAAAGCCTTCACAGGGAAGGCTGTGAAGCTGCCTCAGCTGATAAACTCAGCCCAGAGGGACTAACACTAAATAATCATTTTAGTTTCCATGATTATTTAATACTTTACTGAAAAGGCCTGAACAGATATTTGCTGTTACTTGTTGCTAAGCCTGAGAAAATATTAAGATGCACTACATTTAAGATACCAGCACTTTGAAAGTATCACACAGCTACACTCATTAAATGTTCTGAAGCCCTCTTACACATGACATATGATCTACTCTGTAGTCAGCTGGAGTTTGAAAACTCCCCCAGTCCTAAAGCTGTCAGAGTTACTGCAGAACTATAAAAATGGTTATATCCTCTTTCAGCTTCCCTCTGGGGAAATATACTATCCAATTAACTATTCTGCTTCATGAAGAAAGAAACTTAAAATTAAGACCCACAAGAAAACCTTGTTCTCCAAGAAGTACATAGGCTCGCAGCTTTTCAAGGTTTCTACACAGTTACCCAGCATGAGTTTACATCTGTTTGTAATCTCATGGAAGAACAGACCAACTGATACATACTAAATGCTCCATCACTAACTTCTTTGGAGCACAACACAGAAGTCTGAACCTCAAGCTACAATTTTTCTTCCAGTAATGTAGAAAGTTCACACATCCTGGGCTCAGCAACTGCACCTAGCTGATCCCATCTTCAATTTCCTCTTCACCATTCAACACAAAGCTCCCTTTGTGGATTACCAGCACACAGGCAGAAATAGAATTGTATTTAGTGTCTCGAAGTTTTGTTTTTGTTTCAAAACTGGGGACTCTAAATCATCAGATCCAGGGTCCAGAAACAAAACAGAAAAACAAAACCAACCAAACAAACCAACCCCAAGGAAATAAACAGACCCTGAAACACAAAAGGAGACTGCATAAAGTGGTTCTAGAAAAGGCACAGTTCAGTTCCAGGTGCCTCTGCAGGGAACAGTAATTTGCCCTGCCTGCTGTACTGCAGGGTGCCACGGCAGCGAGGGAGCATCAGGCCCCAGCCCTGCCCAGGAGTGCCCAGCAGCGCTTGCTTTGCAGGGAGCCCCCGGCAGGCTGCCAGGAGGGCCGTGCTGCCCTGTGCGGCGCTGGGAGGCCCTGCCAGGCTCTGCTGCACCTTCCCTGGGAAAATGCCTCGCAGCTGCTGAGTTATCTGCAGCAGCCTGGCAGCTGTTCCCTCCCCAGCACCATCTGGCACCTGCCTGGCTCCCTGCTCCACTCCAGGCTTGGCCAAAGCCTAAGGCCAACTGCCCCCAAAACGCTTCCCCGGCTGACACGCACCCATTTCTCATCACACGCTATTTTTATATCGTACCTATTTTCTCTCCCAGCCCAGACACTTCCCATTTTTGAAAGGTTGTTGTGGATTAGGACTGACTCTGCTTTTGGAAAGTAACAACAAAGTAAATCATTACAACACACATATTAAAAATATAAAAGGATAAATTTTTAGTGTTACAATGTGAAAGCAAATACATGGGTGCATTAGACTTTCTAAAACACTAACTGCACATTAAAAAAAAAAAATCTACATTCAGTTCATGCTTGATTAATTTTTCCAGACAGATTAGGCTATACCAGTAATAATGTTTACAGTATATAGAGCTTTTCATCTTCAAAGTGCTCTACAGACATATTATTACACTGCCTTTTAGCACTCATATTTCTCCACTTAAAATTATTCACCACAGAATCAAAAGTCCTGATTGTTTGTAAACAAAACAAAAAAAGGAACATTTCATTCTAAACCTACTGAGAATTGAGAAAGCTTAATTGAGAAGCTTTCCTTCCCAAAAATGTCCAACTCCATACCATGTGCTGCAGAGTAGGCTGCCATTTCTAATTTAGCAGAGATTCAAATGAAATATTGGCATTGAAGTTTAAAGGCAAGTCTAAGACGGGCAGCAGATGCATGACATCACATACAAAAAGCTGCTGAGATTTCCAAAGCCTTTTCTGGAATCCACTTGATATTCTTTAAACAAGTAGCATCTTCTCCAAGTTCAAAGTTTTATACAGCAAAGAATAGGCTTCAAAACAACTGAAACATGTCAGGATGACATCCATTCTTTCCATACAGCCTGCCTTCAGCTCAAAGAAGATGGAAGAATCCTCCCTGCTGTCAGAACCTGGATAGCCCAGACACAACCCACTGTCTAAACCGTTCAGAGTATGAGCCACAAACTACAAACTGACCCGAGTCATTTTGAGAAATCCTATAGCAGGGTTGTAGGGGTCTCCTCTAGCAGGCGAGGTGTGGAATTCACTGCAAAATCAGAACTATCCTGGCCAAACTGGATCCAGGACAAGGCACTTCTCAGGCTGGCTGTCAGTGCAGTTCTGGGGGAAAGAATAAGGAAAAGCACATCTGAGACCATCTGGCTGCAAGATGAGTAATGCCTCTGATGGAGGTCCTAGGAACACACCAGCTCTGAAGGAAAAAGACCATCTTCCCCTCACTAATACTTAGGGATGGAGAGGAAGGCTGATCCATTCCTGGAAAATCCATACCCATCCATAATGTATGAGCAGTAACAGCCAGCAGCACCTGCCAAGGCATTCAAGCAGAGAGATGCAGAGCCATAGATTCAATGGTCAGTGCACCTTTGCCACAGCAACTGTTTTCTAACAGGACACAAGATTTCACTTAGCCCTTTTGTTGATCTCAGACTCAATAACCACATTATTAATTGCACATGATGGGCACAAACTGAAAGCTATTTAGGAATGCTCGATGTTTTGAACATCTAAACTGTATTCCAGAGAAAGCCACGTGCCTGGGCTTCTTTAACCACTGGAATGAGCACAACAACCAAGAGAAAGGCTGAGAAAGGCATCTGTTGCTACCAGCCAAAAGGCAGAGGGAGCTGGAACACAAAGCCTGTGGTAAGCACTGTCTGACCAGTCTGCAGCCCAGGAGAAGCCCAAGTCTCCTCCAAGTGCCTGGACTGCGATGGGGTTCAGTTCCACGGGCTGGTGCCACCTCTGCACATCAGGAGGAGTCTGTCCCACAGACTGGCCAGACACAGCTCTACCCAAATTTTTGATGCCATGAACTACTTGAAGTGGAGGATTTTGTATTTTAAGGGTGAGGAATCTCTACAAAACAAGGTCTCTTCAAGCACAAAAACTCAACCAAAATGTGGAAATGAGCCTCTTGGAATTTATCAGACATGACTGGTTCCCCTTAGTGTTCATGAGAACAGCAAAATCACTGGTGCCAATATTAGGATGCTGAAGGATTTTCAAATAAAGTCAATCAAACCTTTCACAGGTCTCCCGGCACCGTTTTTTCCCCTGGCAAGAGGAAATAACTTCTGCAAAACTTTTACCCCCAAGAGGAAAGGGTTTTAACCCTAAAGCTCCCACAGCTGCCAAGACTTTCATCTTCCACCAATAACAAGGTCTCTAGGCAAGGGTCACTGGAAATGTCAGGAATATATTCTATCACAGGGCTACAACACCTCTGGGCTTGGTGAAAAAGCCCAACACCACCACCGGAGACACGATGGGAGAGAATGAGAGGGAAAGACCAACCTGGAGCAGGTATATTCAGCAGAACTTTAAAGCAGTAGCTTAAACATGAAAACATTGTTTCTTCAAAGGTCTTGATATATAGCTACATTTTTTTATTTTTATTTTTGGGATTCCTGTTAGGATATCCCAGTGGAGCTAAGAGGTAGATGTTGATGGTCATAACTCCTTTCCTAGCCTAACATCTAGGGGACACTTCAAAAGAACATGACTTCTAAGAGACATGTGTGGACTTGAACCTGCAGTTTCATGCTGTTGTCTGAATAAAGCAAGCTGTGCCAGAGGTTCACAGGTTTTTGTCTTTTCACACAACAGACTCTTGTTAGATTTGCAACAACTCAGAACAGAAGGAAATTCTGGGGCATAGCAAATAGGTGAAAGTACCACAATAGAGCCTTCTGTATTTTGTCTTTTTAAATGCTGGCAAACAGACCCTAACTAAGTCAGCTGCTGAAAGGCTCTATTTCCAAAAAAATCTGCACATCCTTTGGCTCTCACAAGCTCTCACAAGCTCTCTCACAAGATGCAAAGAGGATACCACTAAAAGAGACCAAGAACAGCCATGATTGGAAGCATATGCCCACTGCCATCAGCTCAGCTCTGGTCCAGGTGCAAGAGGGAGCTGGAGACTGATTGCAAATGGTTTGTACTGAACCACTCCGTTTAGCTCACTCAAGAGCATGGTGTTATAGGGGACCACCTGAATGGCACAGCTCAGCAGCCTCCATTTCTGACATCACCTTAACAGATGCCAAGTGCAAAGAACAGAAGTACACAGAGCATCCTCTTCCTCAAAACTAAATAGCAAATTTAAGGTCTTTTATGCAAAAGACAAACTCCACAATCCTCTCTTTTGCATTGGCAAGAAAACAGCAGAAAAAAGACAGGCATTGCCCATATATGTGCACATATGAAACCCCCACAAAAGATACTCCATAAACAAATACAGAACTGTCATCTAATATTCTCTGTAAAGTAACTTTTGGCATTTAAACATGGGTTCGTACAGTGAATATGGACTGTTTCTCCCTGAATATGTGTAATGTGCTGTGCATTAGATCATCCCTGATCAGTCTGAAACTGATGGATGCACCAAGTTCTAAGCCCACAACCCAGTCACAATTACATTGAACTTTTTTCCTCACATTTTCAAGGAGAAGTCTTTATTATTTGCTACACTACTAAATTTTTATTTAATTATCTCCTTTTTTTACTAAATTAGGCATGGGCCCTGCAAAGCTTTGTGGGGTTAGTTTTGTTTGTGGTCTGCCACTGTGCCTTTGTAGTCCACAGAAACACTTTGTGTTCAGTAACCACAACATACCTGGTACTCAGTGGTGAATCAAACACCCAGAATTGCTCTCACCAAACTACTAACACAGAGAATAGAGCCATAATTTTTCTCAGGATTTTTCCCTCCAACTCTATCTGGACAGATTCCCATAAAGACTTATAAAAATTTTCCAAATATGAATAAACCCACAAAAATGTTTGCAATTTTAAAAGCTGTAATTTCTACCTTGGTCATATGATAATGAAACTTAAGAACAAAGGAGAGTATTATTGTGTAATATGGCAGCATGGAAAGTTTAAAAGAAATTCCTACTCATATTTAACAGTGAAATTATACCTCCAATTACTTCCAGTTAAAATGAAAATAAAAAGGACTTCAATGCTCAATACATACCTGCAACCATTTTTTTTTTTTCTTAAAATATCATGATTATTTTTCTCGTGCTGTTGATTGCTTGCAGACTTTCAATGAGACTCTTAGGTAAGGTAAGGGTTAAAGATGTATAAAAGAGATTTTCTCACAGTTTAGAGAGAGCAAAACAACACATTTAGGAAGCCAGACAGCTAAAAGGTCAAAGCGTTACACTTCCAGGTCAAACTTCTGGTTGCAATTAAGTAAATTCCTCTGAACGTTTCTAGGGAATTCACATTTCTTTCAGGTTTTATTTCAAATCCCTATTCTTTCTTGCTTACATTTTAACCAAAGCAATATTGGTCTCTTCAGAAGCATTAAATAAAGAGCACTTGTTTTAAGAAGGAACCCAGTAGTTAATTTCAAGGTAAGAATCAATCCCTTTCTTGTCATCTCATTTAATGTACAGTTGAATTAAAGGCAAAAGACTATTAAACCTAGTTAATTTTTAGAATCACAACATTTCAACCAAAACAGTGAGCACTCCAAAAACCCCAAACCTATGTAGTGCTAGTGCTTAGTGCTAAAGCAGGTCCCTGAGCTGCACCCTGAGAATCCATCCTGCGCATTCCTGATTCCAAGGGACAGGAGCAGCTGTGCACCCTGCAGAGGGCACACACAAAGAGCACCTCCAAGAGGGAGCGATGTGGCAGACAGGAGTAAGGCAGTCGAGTAACAAATAGTGCTCAGGGACAGATTTTCAAATTGGCTTCATGTGCCCTCCAAAAATGCTGAATTCCCACTTGGAACAAGCATGCCAAGGGCTCTTTCCAAGGGTATGTTCCCTGGCCTAGATGAGAGTCACTTTAATATTCTCAGGTGAGTATCAAATCAGAAATTAAAGGTGGGGTTCATCTTGCCTAACTTGAAACACCTGCATCAAACTAGTACCCTAAACTTCATTTTTAACTGATAGAGATAAATTACCTATTAACTTCCAGCCAACTCTGAGAAACTGAGACACACCACTCCACTTTGTAAAGACACATGATTAATGGATGCTGATTTTGTGCCTAACTATAGAAAGAAAACTCCAAAGATAAACTTTAAATTTGCATAAATATCTGTGTCATTGCATAAACTGTAGTCCTAGCAGCAAAATCCCTCTGCAGAAATATTTGGATGATGAAGGAAGACCTCTATAGCTCATATAGATATGTAAGAGAGTAGCTGTTTGTGCATGCAAACACATTTTTTTTTTGCGCGCACACATAAAAAGGACTTATTTTCATACTATTTTTTTCTTCTCATAAAATGAAAAAAAATCATATGGGAAGAAGAGACAAATGGAAATGAGATGAAAGCAAGAGAAAGTGATACAAAGCATTAAGGCAGAGAGTATTTTAAGGCTAGAGATCAAGACTGTTTCCAAAACCAACACCAAATTCTTCCTTTTCACAAGAATACACCAAATTAAACAAGTGTCCTGTTGCTTTTTTCAATCCAATACTACCTATATAAACCACTTTATTAAGGACATCTTTAAATAAGTGCGGCATTTCGTGAGGAGCTGCCACCAGGGAAGAAGCAAAATATGGAGAACACATTGAACCCAGCTGGTGCTGCAGCTGCAAATATCCCCCGTAAACCAGGGACAGGCCCTGCTGAGGCCTGTGCCAGTCTCAGTGTCACCACGGAAGAGCCTTCCAAAGGCACATGCTCGAGTCCAGGCTGTGCAGGCGCTCCTCCCAGCCTCTGACCGGATGGGGCTCAGCTGCAGAGGGGCACAATGGCGAGGAAGCGAAGACCAAAGGTCACTACAGCCAAACACCTACAAGGGGACCCTAAAACACAGGGGCCAAGTGCACGTGGTTACCTCCCTGACACTCTGCCAGGCTCCAAGCCCTCTGAGCTCAGGCCTTTAGTGCACCACAGGAGATTCTGTCCCCTCCCTGGAACACCCTCCCACGTTGCTGTGGATGCAGTGCAAGCCTTTATCATATCTGTTATCCTTTGGCAAAGAGCTCCCCAGCTCTCCTAACTACCACAGCATTTCCATTCATTTGATACGCCCTTGCTCTCAAACTGGAAGGGAATGAGACAAGAAATTATTTCACAAATCTTGGTTGTATTCCCCATAATTGATATATTTTCTAGGCTGAAGAGTCCAGGCACATGTAACTGTTCCCTGTATTGCATTTCCCCATCCTAGATCATCTCTGTTGTCCTTCTTGGCATTTTTCCCAATTTTACTACAATCTAAGGTAAGATAGGAAAAAAAAATCATAAAGAAAAACCACTCAAAGAGTGTCTAAGTATGGACATTTCTTTTGTTCTTGTCAAATGCCCATTACCCTGAGGAAAGGACAAAATGACAAAAAAAAGAGTTCAGATATATAACCTTGACCTTCTAGAAGAAGAATGCTTTGATGAAAAACAGATACCCTTATTCCCCATTATCTGGCTGTAAAAAATGGGGGGTGGGGGCGAGGAAGTAATCTAAAGCAAAACCAGGAAATATTAGGTACAAGATACTAATCAAAACATTTTTCATAAGTTATTGCATAAGTTACTGCATACTTCAGGGAGCTCTGTTGTCACAGACAGATGAATGTAAGTTTAAAGTTCACACAGATCTGCAGGACTTGGCCACAAATCATAAATGAGTCCATTGCAGAGAAGCTGCAATGTAATTCTTTTGAGAGACAGATATTACGATGTGCAACTCCAAATCTCAAAGTTCATAGGAAAGACTCCTCCCCAGACCCCTATGTCAGCACCCATCGAAATGCTGTAAAGCTGCTGTTCAAGCAAGGCCAGTGAAAAGATTTTAATTCAGACCCAACCAAACAGTTTCACAGCAGAGGAGTGTGAGTTAACAGCTGGGAGGGTGGGAATAAATCAGTTTTGCTGTTACAGCATTACAAGGTGGGACATACCCTATAAGCATTTCCCACAATTCATATCCTACAGCAATACTGAACACTCCTAAAGCAAACTGGGGCAGTCTGAAAAGGGTGTTTCCCTTAAAAACATCATAATGTTCAAATTAAAATGCAAGGCCAAAAGAGTTTGGAATATTTGCCATCATGATTTATTGTATATTTTTTGTGTGCTTGCAGGAGCCAAAAAAAAATGTTTCATAAGCAAGAGAAATGTATTTTCTTCTGAAATTGCATCTTATGCATTTTTCTTTATACTAAATAGGACATGAACTTTGACTCCAGATCTTTGTAAGGCTGAACTACTCATAACAGCTATTGTCCCTCTTCCAGTTTCTCATTTTAGTAAGCTTGTCACAAGTTAATGTCTGAGAATTTCAAGTCTGAGATGTCTACCTGTTAATAAAGTACAGTCACATTTGTAAAAAGCAGCTGGGTCAAAAGATGGACTCAGGAAACATGATCACTGCAAGCCCCATTTCATGAGAGAAGAAAGTTAAAAATATATAAAAAAGTACACAGAGTCCCAGGGAAAGCAGATAAAATCAAGCTGGGAGCTCCCTGTGCCATGTGACAGCATGCTCTCTAATTATTTTCACTGTAGAAGAGACTGTACAATAAAAAGATCTGAAATCAGAGCAAAAATGTCCCACCCTCAAGCCAAGAAAAACAGCAAGGATGCTAGGGAAGGAGAGTAGGTCTGAATATTACTTGTAGGAAAAACATAGTTAACTTTTTCCTCCCTCAAGAGGGGGAAGAAGGTCAGTTTACAATATACCTTCTTCCTTCCTTCCATTTCTAACACTGACATTTTTATCAGCCACATTTTTTTTCACTTCTCCTTATTGTTTCCTCTGTGCCCATGTAAACCTCACCTTCTTCCTTATTGTTTTCAGTTCTCCCTTTGCCATTTCTCCTGGTATTTAATTCCTCTACTCAGACCTCTGTAGTCTCCCCTTAATTCTCACTGCTCTTGATCAAAACCAGACACTTTCTGTGGAATGTGAACTCAGATAATGCAATCACAAGCCATACCTGGCTGATGCCCTTTTGCATGATTTTGGCCATGCAGATTGCATGCAGGTAAAATTCAGCTTTGAAAATCCACCCCATTTTAAATTTCTCTTTAAAAAAAATAAAATAAACCAAAGTCAAACACATTTGGACATTAATTAAACATAAGAATCAGAGAATTTATACTGAAGCCTATGCCCAAATACTAAATTAAAGTTTACTTTGGCAAATTGTTTGTACTGGCCATTTGGGAAGGGTGTGTAAATTGTTCAGACAGAAGGAAGAATAGGAAGAACTTGCTTGTCTTGGCTACTTTCTCTCATTTTTCCATTCTTTCCTTCTTTCTTTCTTCTCCTGTGTGTAACACCCACAGATTTCCTAATGAGCTAGTATGCGACCCACCACACACTGCAGTGTGGGTGTAACTCAAATGAAAAAGAAATGTAAATTAACAAGTAACTCGCATGGATATTTACGTTAAGTGTTACAAAAATTGAAAGGTAGTGTCAAGTAGTACTAATATTAAACATAATATAATGTTAATACTGAAAAGAAGCTGTGATAGGTGAAAATTTTCTCTTCAAAAATGTTATAGTAGTGAGGAAGTAGAGGACTTAACAAGTCTTAAGGTAGCTTGGCCTCTAGTTCTGAAATGAAACCTAATACATCATGCCTTGATGTTAAAGGTAGTCTAAAATCTTATTAGTACAGGTCTAATTAGTCTCTTTACAAGAAGTGTTGAATACATCCTTCAGTGTGAACAGCAAATAGTTAAAATTGACTTGAAAAGATGCAACTACAGCCAGGGGTGGAATGCTGACGTGGGACACTGGAAAGAGTAAGTGAGCAGTTAATAACCATGTGCAGGATCCCTCTATAGATACACACCTCTTTACAAGAGCAGGGGGTTCACAGCAGTGCAACTCCAGGCAGACTTGAATCACTTGGAGCAGCAGAAACCACACAGAGCTTGAAGACCTCAGAAACTCCTCCCGAGCTCCAGAGGCAACAGGAGCTGCAGCTGAAGCCTTTTCCCAGCAGCCCCTCCATGGAGCACACGGGGCTCCTGCACTCCCCTGTGTGGCACTGACAACACAGAGCCACCTCTGTGCTGCAGTGTGGCACGTCACCTGTGTGACAACACAGAGCCTCCTCCCTGCAGGCCACAGACAGATCCCTGCTGGGGGCCCAGGAGCAGGCACAGCACCAGGGGCACTGCTGCAGCCCCCCGGCTCAGCTCCAAGGGTCAGTCCTTACAGGCAGGGCCCCTTGCCCCACTGAACACCCACCTATTCTGTTATTTCCTTCCCAGGTAAGAACAGACTCCAAGGGAACTTGAAGAAACTTGATTCTTGGGCTTGAACAAAGCACTCCTTTCTTACAAATTACAGCCTTGAGCAAAGCAGGCTGAGAGAAAAAGAAAGAGTTGGCTTCGGGAGTGAAGCTGAACATGAGCGTTCGTTATCACAGCCTGTTTTCTTCCTTTAGTTCTTTATTGTTAATTAATGACGGTGAGATTAACTGCAGAAAACTGATGGAACAGTCATTCTGCCTCATCCAAAGTAAATATCCTTTAATCTAACACTGTCACTGATATTACTGATGACCTTCTCAAATGCATTTCCCTAAGTTTTTAATTTTCAGGAAACAAGGGGAAGAGTCAAGCAGAAGAACAGCTCCCAACCCTGGGACAGCACATCAATATTTTTACTGAAAAGCTCATGATGTGAAAGAAAATAGAAACCCTAAATTCTAAAGAACACACTTAAATTAGTGTTGCATCTACCCACATATATAAAAAACAACTATTATGTCTGGCAGTTTTACCTTATAAAATCATCATTTTTTCCAAACTTACTTTTTACTAAGGCAGGAAACTTCAAAAAATAAATATTAGAAAACATCCCTTCATAAAAGAAAACACAGAAAAACCCCAACAGATCTTAGAAATTCTGATCCCACCATCTGTAATGTTCACTCACAATCAGAAAAGTACCAGGGTTTGAAAGTTCACATGCTTGACAAACAATGATATTTTAAAGGGATAAAATGTAGTTTCAACTTGCAAGGAAGAAAAGGGTTTGGAAATCCTTCAGTGGCCTGAAGCACCTCTTGCTTATCAGGTATTGTGTTCCTGAGGGGTGGGAAAAAGCCCCTGTCATGCCAGAAGAACCTGGCTCCCATATATGCCTAAAATGTTGCCATATGAAGCCAACCATACAGTACATAACTTGTGTTTTATCATTATTATTGACAATAGCATGCAAAGCTGCAACCACCAATCAGCATTCTATAGGAATACACCTTGTTTAACAATGGAAAGCATGTTAAGAGGCAAAGAACTTGTTCCCAATTGGAACTGTTCATCCAATACATGTTGAATTGTAAAATTTACGAGCCTAGTGATGATCTAATACAAGTATGTAATCCCATGCATTGCAGAAGCCATTCTCCAGCAGAGATCTCTCCTGGATGGAAGGAGATGTGACAAAGCATGGCCAGCACAGAGCTTTACTACTGCAGCCCTGCTCTTCTGAGACACGTTTATAACCTGCTCCAGGCTAGTAACTAACACCAGTAATTTTTTGCCTAAGAACTATTTAAAGATAAATTGCTGTATAAGACCAACAGATGAGCCTATCCACTGCAAACCCCACATTATGCTAACAATGAAATGGTGTTAAACAAGAACTGGCAGCCATTCAGCCCCAAAGCTGATCTAGCAGTAAGGCCTAAGCTGCACTGATCATGATCTTTAGTTTAAAATGAGGGTGTACTGAAATGGCACCTGCTGACCTCATCATCCTCACACACACAAAAAGTGAGATCCAAATAGGTGAAGGCTCTTAATCTCTGCACACCCAAGGTCATGGGTGCTGCTGCCAGGCCTGCAGTAGCATTGGTGAAATGACAAATGTCACTTATCACATCACACCAACTTTTAAAGACTGAACAGATTGCCAAAAGTAAAAGGAGAAGATATTATTTCTGTATTTAAAAATTCTACACTAAATGGGTGAGTGGAAAAGAGATTTAACTAACCAGCAAGACTTCAACCAATCTTGCAGGACCAAGGGTTGTATAAGTAATTTTTTTAGTTCCAATGATAGGCTCTTGGACTAATAGTACCAGCATTATGTTCATTTTTCAGTAACACAGAAAATTAAAATCCACTTAATTTTTTCACTAACATAGCTGAAGTAATTCCAGACCAAAACATCAACTATTTCAGGCCTTGCTGAGGGCAAATTTCTCACAGAAAATATAAAGAACAGCATTCTCCACGGCACTTTATGGCACGCTAAGTGAAATAATTTCTGTTACCGGTAAGAAACAAAGGCCCAAATGATCCCTGTTCCGTGGGCTTCCACTGACCACGCTGTTTACGTGCCTCCAAGTAGTGTTTGACCCTTGATGCAACAACTTCTTCCAGCAGCCTGCAGACCTCCTGAAAGAGAAACCACTGGCCTGGTTTGATCTAAATTTACAGAAATGCCCGCAGGCGCACAGTAGAAACCAATACAAAATTACCCCCTCTCCCATTAAAAGGAAAAACATTGAGGAGAAGCACATGAATTAGGAAATGGATGGGAACAAGGAGGGGAATCAAGCAATTTTTCTAAAGAACAAAAGAGGAAGTAGATTATGAAATTCTTACTTGGCAGATGAAACACATTATATTACAATACTAACTTTTTAAAACCAGCAATTAGTTTCATATGCATGCAAAGTAGGAAAAAATACATGTTAAAAATGTATCACAACATTAGGTATTGAAGCAAAATTTTAGTAAAAATCCTCTCTGGAATTGTCACTACACTATTTGTGTTTAAGAATCCTTATAAACAACAACAGATATTTTGCTCCAATTCTGAGTAATTGGGGGGGGGAGTGGATAAGACTGAGCAAATTAGGTCACAGTAACTTAATTGCTCTAATTAATTTAGATTTTTCTGCTCCTAAACGTAACTGTTCATATCTTTCATACTTTCTTCAACAAAGCACAATAAAAACACAGACAACTCAGGAAGAGCAAAACCTTCTGCCAGAATTAGCCAGAAAAAAAAATCCCACTTGGAGTAAAAACCAAAAATTCATCTCTTGGATACCAGAATAAGTTTTAAGCTTAATACACACACACATCTGAGACTTTTCCCTCAGTATTCTCATTTTCCATTGTTCGTAACTATGTGCTCACAGCAATGATACTTTGTGGCACACAAAAATATAATTTTACCTCTAAAATGTGTTAGGGTAATAGATAAAATTATATAAGTAGTATCTAAAATATCTTGCCTTGAAATTTCCTTTTGATTAATGTAGAAAGTACTCAGAACAACAAATTTTTAATAAAAATCTAAATGAAAGCAGGGCATATACATTAGTCAATCACAACCAGTACTTTCCCTTCACAGTAAGAAATCCATTTTCCTTTCTGCTTGTAGAGGACAATTATAAATTTCTGTATTTGCTTGTCCTTCTGTTTAACTCATTACAGTGCTCCCATTACACATTCCTTCATGGAGTTACAACGAGAAGGTCTCGGAAGCAGCAGAAACATGGTGTGTCTTTGGTTCCTTCCACAGCAATAAACATTACCTTGCACTTCCTTCATTTACATGGAACATATTTCACTTGTCAGCCTTATGGAAATGTTATTTAAATGGCTCCCCACAAAGAACCATACAGACCTCAGAGAGCAAAGATAAAACTGTGACTTGGCCATTCCAGGGGAAAAGGAGTGTGGAAGAAAGGGCAGGGAAATTGGAGTGCAGAAAGAGGGAAACCTGCAGCATCTGGCAGCAAGCCAGGAGTCCTCCCCACGCAGCTGGCCACAGCAGTGTGCCACGGTGCCGATTCCAACACCCAGCTGTATTCCCTCGCTGCAGGGCCGTGCTTTGGGCACTGGGGTAGTTCCACCCTGCCCTCCACAGCCCGTGCTCCGAGGCGGCAGCAGCCAAAGGGCCGCTGGGACAGCGGCACCAGGGTCCTGGAGCTCAAGCTGATGACTTCCAGCCAGGGTAAGCAGGGATCAGCAGGAATTGTTTGTTACAGAGGCATCCACATTTCCCACACACAGCCAGAGAGGGCCGCACCACCACGAGCATTTCTCAGAGTTTGGAAACAACAAAAATGCAGAAAACCGCTTGGGATGAACATGTAAAAGCTCTCACAAAAAATACATTGGAATAATCTTTCTTTAGGACCTTTTCTGCCCTCACTTTCACAGAGATTCTGCATAGGACTTTCAGGAAGTGAACTGCAAAGCTATTTGACTCACACTTCTCAGTTGCTGAAAACATGCAACCTTTGTACTTCTCTTGAAACATGCAGTCATAGAAATGCACCGAATGCTGTCCTGTCATGCCTCTTTATTAAATCAATCATGAGCTAATTTCCTGAAATTCATCTCTTTTGTTTTGGCAGTCTTACAAAATACATTTTGAAAACGTTTAAAACTCAGATAACCAGGAGAGCAAAACTTGTTATAAAACAGGAAAGGTAACGAGCATTCATTTAGCCATGAAAAAGAAATCCGAGCGATTTTTCCTATTTTCTTATTCCTGTGCTTAATAAAGCACAAATCAGATGAACCACATGCTGCTAAACACTGTGCTGTTGCTCCCTCAGGATCTGAAGGCATTGTTTCTTTCAGTTCCATTGAAATGTATGACTCTGGGATGTCTGGGGCTGTGCAGTGACAAGTTAATGATGGCATTATTGGGGAAGCTATCTGCTGAAAGTGCCGTAAGGGAGACTTGCGGGAAAGTGCACAGGCATCCCAAACACGTCCTGCCCTCCCTTTCAGCGGAGCAGGGAGCTTCTCACGTTCCCACCCAGGAGAGCTCCTGCCAGACACAGCACAAGCTCCTCTGTGATTCCCTGCAGCCTGATCAAAGCTACAGACAGACTTCTGCTGCTCACTGATTTCCCACTATTTCATCAGGATATACACATGACACTTAAAAATAATGGAAGTTTCTTTTCATACAAGTTCTACTATGGTTTATCTTGCATATTTATGTTTTCTTGCACTCTCTAAATGCAACATCATTTAGAATTCTCAGAATGAGAAAAAAATTATTAGGAAGATATTTCACCATCAAAATGATACCTGCCACAATCTGGCTTGTATCACTCAGGATAATTTACAAGCATTAATGAGAAACATTTTTAAATTAAAAGTTAAGTCACAAGAATACACACAGCACATATGCATGCATGAATGTGCACACACAGAGTTTAAAAATTAAAAAGCAAATTTAAAGTGGTCATTGGTGACCCAAATAGCACATATGGCTGACTTAGGGGTCCCATGGCAACAGCTGATGG